>NW_020897783.1:487312-560046 GCF_003984885.1 Neopelma chrysocephalum
CTATCGCACACACGCACCTATCGCACACACTCACCGCACGCACGCACCCATCGGGCACACGCATCCACCGCACACACTCACCCACCGCACACGGGCAGCCCCGGCCCCGCCGCCCCGGAGCTGCGGGTCCCCGCGGTGCCCATTGGCCGCCGGTGGCGGTGGGCGGGTCGCGGGGCCGCGGCAGCGGGGCCGGCCCGGGGAGAGCGGCGGATCCGCCCGGCGCGGGCGGCGGGAGCGCTGCCGGGGGAGGTCCGGGAGGTACGGCCGGAGCGGGGTCCGGACCGGGGGGTCTGCGCGGGGCTGGGCGGGCGGCTGGTGCGGAGCGGGACAGCTCTGGGAGAGCTTTGGGACAGTCGGGGGTTTCCGCCGCCGGGGCGGTGCGGGGGGAGCGGGGCGGTCTGGCGGCCGCTCCGCCCGCGGGGGGAGAGAGCGGCGGGGGCTCGGCCGGGGGGGCCCGCGGCGTGTCCTGCCCGCCCGGGGGTCCCGTCCCGTGCGTGCGGTACCTGCAGCCCCGCGGTGTCTGTGCGTGACCCGAGCGCCGGTCGGAGGGGCGGGTTTGTTGGGGTTTTTAGAGGGACGCTTAAATTACCAAGTTTGACCGTGTACCAAAATCCCAGAAAGTGCTCCCGCCGCGGAACTCTAAGGGGAAGCCTCCCCTGGGCTGTGCGCCTCTTCCAAAGGGGCACGTGGGCTCTCGGGCGCTGGGAGGGACAGGGAATTGTCTCTTCCCTCGGTGGTCGCCCACCCTCGCCAGCCGGCCCGCGCGTGTCGTTCGCACGAGCCCTTGTCCAGCCTGAGCGTGCCCAAGTGCTGTCACATTGGTCCTGTCAGCTCCAACACCCGAGAGTTCCCGACGGGGGGCTTTTCCCTGTGCCTCCCCAGCACGGGGAGGCCGATAAGCAGCGGGGAGGGGAGCAGGAGGTGCGGGCGGAGTGCGCCTCGCTTTTCTGCCTGGGGATGTGTGCATGGATAGAGCAGGGGAGAGGGAGGGAGCGAGGCATTTCTTTGAGTTTCGGGTTTTCCTTCCTCCCTTCCTATGCTGCTGAGGCGCCTCTGAGCCTGGCTGGCACTCGCAAGAGCCACAGCTGAGCTCAGGCTGCCAGCGAGTGGGTTTGGTAGCATCAGTCTGAGCTCCTCAAAAGCCACTGCTCGGCAGTCCCTTTGCCCTGGCCCTATACTGAACATGGCAAGAAGCTTGGTAGCTCAGTCAGTCCATACCCCGCCGGGACTGGTGACATTCCCAAAGGCATAATGTGACAGCCAGTGCCAAAATGTACATGTGCTGAATTGGGTTCCTCATGAGCATGGCAGGAAAGGGGTTGCCAGAGCCTGTCCTCCTTCCCCCCGGCAGTTACAGCATGCTGGGAAAGAGGGAGAGGCAAGCTGAAATCCCCTCAGGCAGGAGAAGGAGAGGAACTCTGGTTTGCTTGCTCTGAGTGCCTGCTCTGGCAGCCGCATCCTGCTTACTGTGCTCGGTGAGCAAGAGCTTATACCAGCCCTAACTCCAGTAGACAGTGCTCAGCTGAGCAAAGCAGAAAGAGGGAGTAAGGGAGAGCTGCAGAGAGATGAGGCTTGGGGCATTTTCTGCTGTCAGAGCTCAGCAGTCAGATCTCAGTGCACTGATCCTCATGGGCCATCCCATGCATGTGGTATGCATTAGGTATGCAGTGGATACCAAGACTGTCAGCTCTGTCTGATGGCAAGAACAGAAGGATCAGGTAGAACAGCTCACTACATCGCTACAGCTAAGCCTTAGATACACACAGTCTTGAAAAACATACCCCAGACTCGGTGACCCAGGAACTTAAGTTGAAATGCTCTGCCTGGCATGCATCAACATGGCTGTTTATAATCCCAAGTGAACAAGCACTCATTGTTAAAAGTTGTGGCGTGCTTGCTTCTGGAGTGGAGTGCCAAGCAGTTATTTTTTTTCCTTTGAATATCAGTCATGCTCATTGCATAGTATTTGATCACATGTAGAACCAACAGATCTTGATGAAAATAACCAGCCCCCAAATTTGCCATGCCAAAAACCTCCGTGAAAAGCAGCATGCTGGTAAAGTACATCTTCCCACCCTCATTTCAGCTGGATGAGCTGCTGCTGTATGTGGCACATGGGCACATGTAGCACTTGGTAATAAGCTCTGTGACCCTGCTGACCTGACATGGCAAACAGGAAAAAAATATTTACCAAAATGAATAAAATAGATTAGACTTCATATCCTCATTTTGTTCCAAAGGGAGAGGCTCTCATCTCCCAGGAAAGGAGACCATAATAACACTCAGCAGCTATCTTTATTTACCCAATTCACAAAGTACTTGCATTCCAAAGCCCAACTGTGCATTATTTGCAGTGAGTCACAATATTAACATGAAATTGGGTTTTATGTGGTTACTCAAGCTGAGCACTCTCTGGAACTCGGGGCAGGATTGACCTGGCTTGTGGTGGGATGTGGTGAGTCACCCTTTCAGATGGCTGTTGCCCACCCACACGAGTGGATATGCTTAACACTGTCCCAGCTCCATCCAGTGCATTCCAGTGCTTTGAGGCCCTGAGGATACACATCCTTCCCTCCAGTTTGAGGAAGCCAGCTCTTCAGGAGCACTGGCCACTCAGTGTTTCTCTGTGAAAGCTATTTCTGCAGGGTAGGTCACTTCATTTAGGTCTCCCAGGGCTAAACCTGGGTCTTGGCCTTTTGTGTTTTTACCATGTCGTGCTCTAGAGAAGAAAATTGTGGGAACTCAGCAGAATTGACTTGTCTATCTGCCAGATAGCTCAGGCAAGAAGTGAATGGTGTGCAGCAGCCTTTAGCAGCAGCTCTGTGGTTTCCTTTCCAGCATAGTGAAGGGGTGACTTGGGGTGAAGGACAAGGGTAGAATGTAAGTCATTGTTGTCCCAAACACACAGGGCCAGGCGTGCTGTCATCCTCCTCTTCCCTTTCCCCTCCAGCCTCCATAGTAGCAGGCACTCTGGACAAGGAGGACAGGGAAAGCAGTGGAGGGTGGCTCTGCATTAGTGGTTCAGTGAACCAGGGCAACACACATCCCTGTGATCTTGGAGCTGCCTCGTGATGGCTGAGCTACCTCTCTGGAAGAGGAAATGACTCACATTCCCATGGCCAGCCGGCCTTGGGGCAGCTCCTTCAGTGCATGAGGGGTAGGTGCAACAAAAATGAACTTACAAGGAGTGCCTTCCTTACTCCAAACTACCTTCCTTACTGCAAACATTTGCTTTTACTTCAGAGTTACCCTTACCTAGGTTTTCTAGTAAAACAACAAGCAACAGACTAACAAAACTCCAGATTGAGAACTCCAGAGGAGAAGGAGGGTGTGGAGTTGTGGGAGGGATATTCGTGCTGCATTCCACTTCCCCTTCAGCAGAGAGCAGAACTGTTTTCAGAATGATGTGTCTTGCAACTGGAAGCACTGGCATCCCTGGGGTAGTGGAGGAAAGGCTTGGCTCATGTGGGTTTATTCACATAACAGGGGCTTTTTTCTTTTCTCTTTTTTTCTCTTCTTGTCATGCAGGGAGGACCAGTGGGAACAAGTGATACCACAGTGTTTTGTTTTGTTCCTGCCTCAGCTCTGGCCCAAAATGGGGCTGTGGGGTGTGTGTGTCTGTAATCAATCCTTGAGAAAGCAGGTGTGGCAGTCAGAAATGGAAGGCTTGCTCCCAAAACCATGGATCTCCTCCCTGAGCCCATCATAAGTTCGCTCCCAGCACCAAGAGGGATAGACAGGGCAGGTCCTGGTACCCTTCAGCTGTCACAGTACAATGACACCTGAGCAAGTATTTACACCTGCATAAAAGTAGGTTCAGAGCAAGCAGCTTCCTTTACTAAGGGCATGGAGTTATACTGGTGCAAAGCACAGCTGTAATGGAAGAGCTGGCTCTGCCTCCGAGGGCTTCCATTGCTGCAAACTGAACTATCCCAGTACAGACTGGACTGCTGCAAAGTGAGGCCAGAAAGTTTGGAAATTTAATTTTAAAAAGTAACAAGCTAAAGTGCAGAGGGTTCAGGAGATTACTTGTACCCTCGGGTTGCGTTAGGAGCATCTCACCTGTGCATGCATTAGCTATTCACCCCCACCCAGTGCAGATGTTTGCAGCTTCACCACTTCCCTCTTTGTTTTCCTCTCTTCACAGTGAGCTGGAGATGGTGGACCATCTTGCAAACACCGAGATCAACAGCCAGCGCATTGCTGCTGTGGAAAGCTGCTTTGGGGCTTCCGGGCAGCCCTTAGCCTTGCCTGGAAGGGTCCTTCTAGGAGAAGGGATTTTAACCAAAGAATGCCGCAAGAAACCAAAGCCTCGCATATTCTTCCTTTTCAACGACATCCTCGTCTACGGCAGCATAGTCATCAACAAAAGGAAGTACAATTCCCAGCACATCATTCCCCTTGAAGATGTCACTTTGGAGACGCTGCCAGACACTTTGCAGATGAAGAACCGCTGGATGATCAAAACCTCCAAGAAGTCCTTCGTGGTTTCCGCGGCCTCCCTCACGGAGCGGAAGGAGTGGATCAGCCATCTGGAGGAGTGCATCAGGCACCTGCTGACGAAGACAGGCCGGCAGCCCTCCACGGAGCACGCGGCTCCCTGGATCCCAGACAAGGCGACGGACATCTGCATGCGCTGCACGCAGACCAAGTTCTCCACGCTCACCCGAAGGCACCACTGCCGCAAGTGCGGCTTCGTCGTCTGCGCAGACTGCTCCAGGCAGAGGTTCCTGATGCCCCGGCTGTCCCCTAAGCCCCTGAGGGTCTGCAACCTGTGCTACAGGCAGCTGCTGGCGGAGAAGAAGAAGGAGGCAGAGGCAGATCTGAGGCAGACAGAGCCGATCTGCTCTGCCATCCAGGGCTACGAGCCCTCCAGCGGCGATGACAGCGACAAGTCTGATGACGACAAAGCTGAGCGGTGGCCAGCAGACACAGAGTTTTATACCTCACCAGTATCCTGGTCATCTTTCCATAGCTGACCTCCCTGGGAGCTGGTGGAGTTTAGACATTGGGAAGCCAACCTCTGGCCTCCAGTGTGTGTCCTTAATGTTTTCTCTGGAGGCCATGCCTAGGACTGTGGATCTTGGCCTCTGTACATGGTGTCTGTGGGGGAAGCAGAGGTGAGGTTGCCCCTCTGAGAACGTGTCTCATACAACGTGTGTGCGGAGAAGAACAGCTCAGTGAATAGCACGGACTGGGGCACAGACCTGCAGATCAGTCTTGGCCAATCGAGCTTGCCCTTCAGTGCCTTAGTCTTCCTCTCCACAAAAACACAGCAGTACTAACTCCTGTTTTGAAATGTTTTGAGATTGGCTCTTGGGAGAAAAAGAAGCAAGAAGTCCTGGAGTTGAACACGCTTGCCTGCTTGCAGTGTGTTCCTCTGTCGTGGCAAGGGGCCGTTTTCCATGAGCATTGCCAGAGATTGTCACTGCAAGTGTGCCAGCCCCAGGGAATAGCTGCTCATCCTGGCATGAGGCTGGCACTGGCTTCCATGTCTACACCCAGGTCTCTCAGTGTTGGAAACACTAAGATAATGGTGCTCTGAATGAGGTTTGTGTGAGCAGCCCTAGCAAAGCGCTGGAGCATCCAGCTCTCACATGGAAAGAGGCCATGGGGGTGGTACCAGGACAGGAGGGAGGAAGGAGAGGAGAAAGGGACAGGTAAAATTACACTGAGCAGTGAAATAAGGAGCTAGGGATGTACTACAGTTGACTCAACTAAGTGCAGAGCCCAGATCTCAAATACAAATATCAGATTTCCAGAAACTTGAAGAACTCAAGCCTACCAGGTGAAAGCACAGCCCAGGGAAGACTTTTAACAAGTCTTGAAAAATCCAGGAAATTGCCCCAAATTAAGATCCTATGAAGTACAGCACTCCAACTTCCCCTTCCCTCCTGGGCTGCTGCCCAAGGCATTGAATTCCCACTTGTGGGCTCACTTCTTGTCTATCAGTCTCATGAGTCCAAAGTTAAGGTGCTTTATGTACTTCAAGGATTGGAGCCAAAGACCTTACAGTTAACTTGAGATCAGCTTTAAAGTTCAAATTAAGTTAGAAATAAACTGTGTTTATCCAAGTATTCTATCATAATGTAGCATGGGAGTAAATATACAGGAAATCAGACAACAGCAATTTTTTTGCAGCAGACATTTCTACAATTTCTCTGTTATTGCTTTTAGTGTATTTTTCTATTGTGTATTTTATGCTCTGGAAAAGTAACATGGCTGGGAATACATGGGCCAATGTTATAAACTATTTCCTTACCATGACCTGTTACAAGCAGTGCATTGCTTGACAGGTGGCCAGACTTGGGGTTTTTAAAATTTCAGTTCAAATTGATCATTCTTAATGTCTTTGATAAAGTGCCACTGTTCCAATGAATTTGTATCACTTGACTGTGTGTGAATAAAAGATATGGCCAACAGGAAGAAGCCAGGAAAATAGGACAATAAAGTGTGCTGTTATTGAACAAGAGTCTTAAACAAGAACTGGGATTCAGGCCTGGCCAACCAGCATGAGTTCAGACTCCTCAGCTGTGGGGAGACTTCTCTGGGTTTCTATTTACTGCTTGAAGGTAAGGGTGAGTGAAAAAAAAAATCCAAATCTGATGCTTCCTTTCTATTTATGCCATGTTATCATCTGACAGACTTTTCCCAAGTCTTTTGCAATCCCCTGCAGTAGTCTGTATTAGTTGGAATGGTATTTTTCCGGTGGGGACACAGCTTAGAGTGGGCCAACAAACCTTATGACCTAAGCAGATGTTTTTGGGTTTTAAAGCAATAAGTACACCAGGTTCTGTTTTTTCCATCACTCTCCAAGCTTAGTTCCTAACTCTGCACAGCAGTGACTGTTTTTACAATGCCTCCCACCCAGCAGAAGGGTGTACATGCTATGCAAACAGAAAATGACCTTAAAAATAAACAGCCATTAGAATGGCTCACAAGCCAAAAATAGCCCAGCTGCTGAATCCGTGTCCATTGCTGGCGTTCCAGTTCCCTGCTCCTGAAGTGAAACTCCCAGTTTCGTCCTAGTAACTGGCTCCACAAATGTATTCCAGTTTTGAACCCAATCCTTAGTTCTCTTCAAGATCAGCTTTTCTTTATCTTACGTGTTCAAAGGTCTTACTATTATCAGCCCTGAAAGAGCTATAAACTGTTTTTATCCAGTAATGAGAGACAGACATGCCTCTAGCAAATGCCTTCTTGGTGAGCAAGAGCTTTTCTTAATCACAGCAGGAAAAAAAGAATCTGAAAAACCAAACAAACTCTACCAAAAACAACCCAGCCCCTTCTTTTGGTGCATGCTGTTGATGGCCTTTAAGGAAACACACACACACCTTCCACCAGCTGGTACAGCCCCAGCCCTCAGGGTGCAAATGCTGGGACATTCCTGAGGTAACAGAATAAGAGTGGCTCACATCACATTCACTGCAGTTCTGAAAGTGTTTCAGAGGTGAGGAGGTGCCCAGGAGCACTTGCACTTTCAGAGGCTTCTCACACGCTGCCTGGTGTGTTGCACTGCCTTCTCCCAGTGCTTTTCCTGCTGTTATCCATCTCCCAGCTCTCTGGCCGTGCAGGAAGCATCAGGCATTGCAGAGCAGCTCCTGCCAGGCAGGGAGACATGGAAAGGCTGGAGGCAGCCACAGGTTCAAGAGGACACCTGCCATGGAAGCCCCAAGAAACCCAGTGACTCTTAAAACTGCTAATGTGTATGGTAAAAGGATCCTGCCCAGGAAAACATGGGGAAATTTAAACAAAGCCACTCCCCCTCTTCCTGTAGCTCTGTTAGCCAAGTTGCGGAGCTCAGCACTGGGATTAGAGCCTGGGGCTCCTGGCTTCTGGCCTGCTGAACACATGGGTTTTACATCACAGGCAGTACTGTTACAGTCCAGCCTAGAGTTTTCCAGCCTGATTCTGTCTCCAGTGCATTAATAGGGCATTTCCTGATGGTTTGGGTTTTTTCTTTTTTTAGCTAAATAAATGCCTTTACCAGAGATTTGTTACAGTTTGCAGCCCCAGCCGACTACAAAAAGAGCAGTAGCTTGAGTGCTCACCTTGGGAAACATCTCCAGGCTGGGGGTTTTGTGGGGTCACATCCTCCTCCTGCAGAGCTCCCAAACATGGAGATCCCAATGGGGATCAGCTGCCAGAAGGGGTTCCTTGCTCAGCCCCTACCTGAAGGTGTCACGGTCCAAAGGCACAGCAGGGTGAAGCTGTTCCTGCTGCACACCAGCCCTGGCACTGATCCTGGAGTGCTGCCTCAGGAAAACAGACTGGCTGAAAAATGCTCCTTCTGCTTCCTCAAGCAGAAACTGGAGCCCAGGCACATTTAGAAAAATCCAAGAGTTTTTTGGCCTGCAGCACAATGATTCCTTTTCAGCTGGACACACATGAGCCAGTGGACAGTCCCTGTAGCTGTCAGGAGTGAGAAGAACACTAGTGTGCTGAACATGGACAGCAAAACTTGAATGTCAGCATCAGACCTGCTGAAACTGCTGGGAATCCTCCAGCATAGAGGAAAGCAGAGCTAAGGACCATGCAGTAAAGCATTTAATAATAAAAATTCTCTTCTGCTCTTCAGTCAGTTGGAAGGGGAGGAAGAGGATGGCACTGGTGCAGCAGCCAGTCACAAAAGCCCAAGGAAAGGCAATGGGGAGATTTGATCTGTGAATAAACTGAAAGGATCAAAGAAGTTCAATGAAACCCATGTGTTCTGCCATCCCAAGGCACAGCCCAGGCACACCACGGCTCCCAGCACGGTGCTGACTCAGCATTCATGAGCATTCAGCAGGGAGAAGCGAGCCAGCTGCTCAGCCAGAGCCTTGCTCCCAGTTACTCAAACACTCGGTTTCCATCCAAGCTGGAATTCTGGCTCTGCCACAGCCCACAGCCTCTTCCGACTCACTGCTGCTGCAAGGCAGTTTCTCATGTTCCTCAGCCTGGGATTTTTGATTAGCAGGAGGAACTGAGGAGCACAGATGGTCCCAGCTGCTGCTGAGCTGTGAAGTGATGTGTTTCCAATGAAAAATACAGGCTTCTGTTTTTGACTCTTTCTGCTCCAGGCCGTGGACTTTAAGAAAGGTGTTGGCAGAAAGATGTTACACTACTGTCACTTCCACGGTGAACACAATATAGCAAAGCAGCTCCAAGAAACCCTTGCCTGAGAGCTGAGTGCTGGAGCTGCTCCCCAGAGCACCCAGGGAGGAACATTGTGCTCCAGGGAAGCACAGGCTGCACACTGTGGTGTAAAGCACTGCAGGGCAATACACAGCCGGATCTGCTTCGTGTGGCACATCACAGGCAGGAACAACCCCAGTGCCACACAGGGATGTGGGAAGGAGCCTCTCCTGCCTGTGCACTTGTTCATAAAACCTCCTAATATGCAGCCAGTGGTGTGATTCTGTGCAGCAGCTGGAGGAGAGGCAGGCAGGGAGGTGGTATCGAGTGCTGAGGAATGCAGAGTGACTCTCTTTGAAGTTGGCATTTGACTTCCTTTCCAGTAAGGCCCAGAAATGCAAAGAAGCAATAAGCAGGTTTTCTGTAAACCTCTTACAGAGAGGTTTATGGCCAAGAGAGAGTTACACAACCTCCCCAGTCTGCTACTGTAGGAAGGGGAGAGAAAAAGGAGGAGGGGAGTTAGATAAGAGATTTTGCTTTAGCAGAGCACTCTCGTGCAGTTCCTTCTGTTGTGCAGCCAAACCAACCTGGGGCAGAGCATCTGCTGCCATCAGCAATCCTGCAGCCTGTGATCCTGCTGCCCAGACTGCCCCACGCAGCAAGGGAATGCTGCTGGCTTTGTCTAGCCTCTCCTTTTTTTCTGTCCTAAACACGATGTGTTTTGATGAGAACCTTTGGCAAACAATGTGTTTGAGAAGCAAAAAGCATTAACTCAAGGCTAGACAGGTCTCTTTTCCTCTAACAGCAACAAGAAAAAAAAAGTCACACGTGGTTTTTTACAGGAAGAGTTACACATTAGGTAAAAACAGAGCTTTAGTGGTTTCATATATGAAGGATCTTCCAGAGGCAACAGAGGGAAAAGTAAGTGTGGCACTGAGGCCTCTCCATGGATTTGTTCCCACTCCCATCGAGGCCTGGAGGAGGAACCATGTCCCCTAACACGCATCACATCCTCGTGCAGTCTTCAGCCTGCCATGGCCACCTTACAGGGCAAGCTGGACAAGCCCCTTGGCAGCCTGCCTGAGCCTGCCCGAGCTGCACATCACCTGTGCGTGGCACACGGGTTCTGCCAGAGCTCCAGAGCGAGCCCTGTGCCCGGCAGCGTGCAGGAGAGCAGGGCTTTGTGAGCACAGCCATTCTCAAATGGCTCAAACTGCTCGAGGTGTGAGCCAGCAAACCAAGCCACAGACCAGAGCCAGCAGCACCCAGGTCACAGCTTCCTGGCTCCATCAAAGCCTCTGACTTGGTGAGTGCTCAGCAGCAAGTTCCACACAAACCGAGTGTTTAGATCCTTCCAAAGATGTCCTTGAGCTCACTTGTTTACTGTTTGAGCAGCCCAAGCAGCCCAGCAGTTTCGCTGTGCATGGTTTTCATAGTCCAAAGGTCTTTCATATGCCACCATAAGGCTTTGCACACCCTGTGCAGCCAGCCCTGCTCCCCAGGTACCCAGCACCAGCCCTGCAGTCCAACCTCCACGGCTGGGGCCACAGAACCAGGGCAGCTGCCCTGTCATCTTCCCCCCACACAGCTCCGTGGGCAGCAGGGAGCCTCACACCACCTGGAGAGCTGTCTTCTCTGTGGGGAGAGGCTGTTTTTCACTGGCTCGGCAGGATCCAGCTGCTCTCCCTGACACACTCCTAACCACAGCTGTCTGTACACCCCAGGGAGCAGAGCGGGGGGTGAGGCTGTGCATTAACCCTGCCAGGGCCTCTGCAGCACAGCCTTCTGCTGCAGTTCATACGGGGGAGATGCCTTACCCTCAAACCTCAACAGAGACAGGCTGGTGTCAGTCACATCCATCCCGTGGGGGAGGACTTGTCCTGCAGGGTGTCTGACTGCAGCTGCATTTGTTCATTCTACCAGTACCAGGTTCGAGGCAGATACAACACCCGAGACCGAGCAATCCCCTCTGCCTGTGCTGGGTCCCACAGGCACTCAGGATGTCACACACTGCAGCCATCTGTTTGCAAGGAAACAGCTTGAACGATGAGAGGTTCTACAAAATCCACTGGCAAGGAGCTACGGTGCTAATCTGGGAAGGATGACATCACACTTTGCTGCTTCAAGACTTCAGCAGTACTGTCCCTGTAATACAGCAGTTAGAGGTATGTTACCTCCATAAAAACGAGGTCTGTGATGCAGCTGGTGTAGCCCCTGAGCTGGGGCAGCCCTCACAGCATGGCCCTGGAGGCCCAGGAGAGCCCTCTGGAGCAGCAGCTCTGCCAGCACCCTGGCAATCACCAAGCAAGCCCCTCACACCAGCTCACACCAGCTGACATTCTCCCTCTCTCCTCCAGGACAGGCAGTAGCCAAAGCCCAGCACGTGGCTGTGTCACAGAAGGGATTCTAAAGGATGTGTTTGTAGTTTGAGACCTTAAAAGTTAGAGGTAAAAATAGGGTTGCTGCTCTACACAGCTTCCCCTCATTTCAGCGCCCTCACCACTCAGAAGAACCATCTGGGCAATGCATGAAGAATGGGGGAGCCCCCAGCACTGTAAATGCTGTTCCCCTTGGGAGATGGGGAAGGGTCCTGTGCTGGAAGCAAGCAGAGGAGGTGGTCATTATCTGAGCACACACAGCGCAGCTCCCTGGAAACAAACTTTCACAGAACAGATGTGCTGTTAACAGCTCTTCGGAGCACAGCAGGCTCTGCCTCCCACCCAGCAGCACTTGAACAATCTCCTCCTGCTCATCCACCAGTATTTGCCTCTGGAGGCTGGATTTTCCCGGGGCCAGCTCTCCCAGCTACACTGTTGGGATGCAGCTGCAGTGGGCAGGGCATCCCTCCATCTGAACCAGCCCTGCACAACAGGTGCCTCTGTGGGTTCCTGGCTGCAGGTTTCGGAAGAACAGCAAGACAGGGGAGGAGAAGGAACTTTTTTTTTTTTAAATATAAATTTTAAATCAGTTATCTGAGAACACTTAAACATTCAAAAAGAAACATGAGGAACTTGACCCATGTAATCTCTGTCAAACAATTTCCTTTCTGCAAAATAAGGTAATAGCATGACCATATTTTAACACAACTTCCACTTTATAAGGCTGTGAATAAAGAAGATTTTCCTCTTTAAAAATACTGCCTAGTGCTTTGGATTCTGGAGACATTTTCTGTGAGGTGCAAGCAATAAAGATATTTGGTTTAATTTTTAGGTTGATATTGCAATTCTGAGATCATGAAATAACTGATTGCAACTGATGGACACGGGTTAGTGTTACCTCTGTTTAATCACTTGTTTGTACACAGGAAAGCACTCAGGGAGGAAGGCTCCACTCCTGAGTGGGATAAAAGGCACAAAGGCAAATGGGCAGGTCCTCCCTATCACAGGAAAACCCTTTTGTACAATACAAAGCGTACCACACTTTTTTCAGAACACGATTGCTTTGGCAGCACGTATGTCATGTTTTACTCACAGCACATATGTTGGCACAACAGTGCAGAAGTGGTGTGCAGCATGGGTTTGGGAGAACATGAAAGCAGACTTAATAAACCAGAGCCAGAGTTCACCTACCCAAAATCACGAGGGAGGCACCTACAGAGCAATACTTCTGCTGCTTTAGTCTCTTGTCAGCCCGTGGTGAGAAACTTCTGGAGGCAGTGGTTGGTTCTGGACCCATGTGACCAACCCTCTCTGACATCAAGCTGCCTAATCGCTTTGTGAACACATTTCTGTTCTGGCACCTGGAGCATCCTGTGCCAATGAGCTCCACAATTCCCTGTTACACTGTGTGAACAAGCACTTCCTTTCACCTCTGCCAGTTCGGTGGGTGCACCCTGCCTTCTCTGCCACGGTATTGTTCCTCCTATTCATCCCTGTGCCATTCACAGATGTGACCAAATCTCTCCCCATTAAGCGTCTTCTCCAGGTGAAACAGTTTAAATCAGCACATCTTTCTTTACACAAGTGCCCTCTCATTCTGTGTTATCCTTCTCTGTATCTTTCCTAGCTCTGCAATGCCCTTTTTGGCTCCAAAAGGAGTAACCTGAGTGGATCAAGCAGATTGCACAGACTATTCAAGATGTGGCCGCTACCTGGATTTATTCACTGACCTAACTACATTCACTATCTTCTTGGTTTCCTTTCCCATCTGTCCTAACCTTCCCATTGTCTTCTGACCCACTGCTGAGCACTGAGCTTGTATTGTCAGAAATCTGCCCACTGACCTCAAAATCTTTCCTGAGAGAAAATAGGTCGCTCAGAGCTCAGCACTGTATAATCAGAGTTTTCTTTCTTCTGGTGGCATTTACGAATACCCACTGACTGCAGGCTCATGAGGGTGTCTGCAGCTGCTGTTTTCCATGAATATCTGAGGCTCCCAAAGATGCACCAAGGCCAACCGAAAGACACGGGGCAGCTTTGAAGCTGGCTCAGTTGTGGGGATGTGAGCAGCCAGTAGTTGGTTAATTGATTTCCTGTTTGTTATCTGAAGACACCATCCAATTTTGGTTTATTGCATAACAATACAGCACAGTTACATTACACGCAACAGAAACACATACCTTTTTCACAAGGCAGCTTAATTAGTTAGTAGGCAGCAGAGCACTTTGAAGACGTAAAGCACTACAAGAGTGCTCCTTATTATCCTCCGGTCTACTTATCATTAGTGGCACAATGTGAAGGCTAATCTTCGCCCTATACTCACCGGGGATGTGCTGCTGCCATTGTCAGCAGCACCGGTCCCACGGGGCCGGGCTGGGGATATGAAAGCCCGAAATTAGGATTAGGCTCAGGGTCAGCACAGGCTCCTGCAGAGTTAAACTTCAGAGACGGCAGAAAGCCTCAAGTATGCAGGCGGCTGCCAGGCGAGGGGAGGCTGCGCGCTGCGGTTATGGAACAAATATTTTTATACACAGATTCCTGGAGAGAATGGCTGGGAAAAGGCATGCAAGCCCCTTTTATGGAAACCAGCAACATCAGATCCAGGAGCCTGCCTCGCCAGCACCCTGGTTAGCCTTTTATTACTGACTTTGTTCCTGTATTAGCAATTAATAAACTGCAGTTTGGTCAAGAGGCTGCTGCATGAACTCTGGCTCACAGACAGGCACAGAGCAGGCAGCTGATTCCTCCCAATGCTCCAGCAAGTATTCTGCTTCCACTTAGTACTTGCTGAACTGTTTGCTCTGTTCCCTGCTTTCTTGAGTACCAAAGCATTTGTTCTTGCACTCCATCTCTCCCAAGCCCAAATATTAAATTGTTGCATCTTTTGTATCCTTGTCCTAAGAGGGAGCAAGCCTTTAAGTTAGGATTTTGAAAATCTAGTTATGTAGGGCTTCAAATTTACCTGGAAGAGCAAGGTAGAAGCAAGGGAGATGGCCCCCTCATTTTCAGCCTGGAAGAGTAGGATTCTTAGAGTCAGAAAGGTTTGAGCAAATGCAGGTGGCAGTCAAAAGTCAGAGCTGCCCTGGGGTCTTTCCCTGCAAAAACCTTCCATTAGTATTAAGAAGAACTGGGGAGAGGGCAGAAATCTACAGGAACTATCTACTGACACAGTTACCTGGGTGAGAACAAAAAATCATGTTGAAAATCTATACAAATGTCAGAGGAATGAGCCTACCTACATTTCTGCACCCAGGATAGGCTTTACCCACTGGCTAAGACACTTTGTAGGGAGACATGGATCTCCTCCAGCTGTGAGGGAATGTCAGGGCTTGGGGAAGTAGTTTAGGCTAAACACACACCTGCCCTGGCTCCATGATCTCTCTCACTGGAAACTTTCAGATCTCTGTAAATGTTCAGGAGCTGATTTTGACTCTGATTCTCTGATTATTTTGCCTTAACATCTCAGAACAACAAGCTGCTCAGGGAGCTGCAGTAGGGCAAGGTAAAAATAAGACTGTCAAAGCTTTTATTTTGTTATAATGACCCCAAATTACAAAGATTATTCATCATATCTCACTGACTGATACAGAAACAACAAACCTTTCATTCTGTCTTCAGATGATGTGTATAAGGTAATCTGAGAATGCTCAACTCCATGGCAGAGCATGTCAGAGCACAGGAAAGATTTAATTTCACCCTAAATCACTCCTGCTCACTGAGGCTGACAAGGAAATAAGGAATACAAAACATTTTCACCCTGTTAGACACTCCTGTGCAGGGTCTAATTAGTTAAGGTCGAACACCAGTGTAGATTTTTCATTCCCCTGCCACAAAGAATGTAGTTACATTTCAGAACTTGGCAGTTTCCTCTTTGTCCCAGCTGCTGTGAACCTTTACTAACACTTATTACATTCCTTCTCTGATGCTTATGTCCTGACAGCAGGATCAGAGAATGGACAGCTGTATAGCAGTGCTATCACATTTCTGTAACACACCATTTCCTAGTGATAGGTTACAAAATGTTTAACAGAAAAAAGCATTCAGGATCTAGATGGGAAGTTACTCAAGGTCACTCAGCAAACAAGCAGCAGAGCAAGAGAAGGTGATACCTCTTCTGAGGCCCAGCAAAATGGGCTTGCCTTGAAGCTACACTTCTTTCCCTGCTGACAGATGAAGGGTAATCCTGGGTGAAAGATCAGCAGTGACACAGAGGGAATTGCAGAGGTACAGGTGTCCAAATGCAGTGTCTTTACTGAATGTTGAAAGCTGTAATGCTCACATTAAATCCTTCCTGCTGAACAGTCATCCAAAGAAATGAATACCTTCATTTTTGCAGACTTCAGAATAATTTTATATATTTACCTCGTAGGCTCTTCTGGAATTCATAAATCACACTTAATGAGAAGTATTAGCACACACTTACTGCAATTACATGATGAATGTTTGATTTCTGGCTTACAGCCTGAAAAATACATAGATTTCTGTGATCTCTAGAAAGGTAGAGATGAAACCTCATGTTTTAATTAGGGGCTAATAGCTTTAGTTCACTGTAATGCAAAGGCCTTTGGTTTTTTAAAAGCTTTCTAACCCAGCTGAAAGTCTGCTATTCAATTAGTCTGGAGTTATACATCAGCTGATCAAGCAATGACAGCCTAAGAAGTTATTGCTTTCTCTGTAAGAGCTTTTACTTGGGGGAAAAAATGCATGGCTTTTACATCCTGTGGCTGCACAAGTGCTGCTAAACTGCTGATGAAGACTGAGCTCAGCAGGTCCTACCACTGCAGCTACACAGGATCAAACCCCTGGGCCTGGATTTCACTAGTGAGCACTGCTGGAGCTGCTGCAAAATTTAATCTCCACATGAACCTGCAGCTTTTAACAGAAATATTAATATTGCAATAAATGATGTATGGCTGGAAGCATGTGTATGTGAAAGCACCAGAAAACAATTAACAGAGAGGCCTCTCTGGACAAGGAGGGATGCCATTCCATCAAATGGAGAATGCATGCCTGCTATCCAGCCCTGGAGGCCCCACACTGGTGAGAACACAGCACAGGGGCTCCCGAACAAGACCCCACACTGACAGCAGGACAGTGGTGGAGGTTTCAGCAAACCACATGTGCCAGTCCTCCTTCTGTCAGCCCATCAACCTAAGTGGCTGACAGAAGATTAACAGGAAGGCAATAGCAGTAGGATGTAAAAGATTTGCCCAAAAAGTTAGCTGATCATTGACAATCAAGAAGAACCCAGGAGATGAATGAGGATTTGACTTGTCCTCCATGCACAGTCAATCCTGGCCTGAACATTTGAGCAGGTATGCCATGAGAGTATGGCTGTGCAAAATCAATTTGTTTAATAACTATGACTATTACAATCCTCTACCCCTTCCGGAAGATCTTGCAGTGAGTTTTGTAACCCTAATCTCCTATAAACCAACCAAAGTGAGAAAAGACTGATCACCAAAAGGCTGGGTTGCAATCATCGAAGAGGTGTCATCTGAAAGAAATGTGGACACACTGGGTCTCGGTACCTTTATGCTGTGTGTGCTAAACAGAATTTTGCTTCAAAAGAGCAGCTATCCTGGCCCACCTGAGTGCTCTAAAACACAAGGTTTCCTCCCTACAGACAGGAGTGTCACTGGGAGCAGGTGACAACAGCTGTTCCACCCCATCTGTGCCCCACACACTGAACCACATATGGCAGGAGCTATAAGTTGTGACCTATGAGAGGGGAAAGCAGTTCTGCCAGGGCACAGTGGCCTGGGATCAGGCTACAGTGGACAGTACAGCACACCACACTGCCAGAATCATCTTAAATGATACAGTGAGAAAGAATCAAATAATAACAAAATGCTGGTAGTATCACACCCCAGTGTCACCATCAGTCAGCAGCCACCACCTCAGACAGCCCCCCATCACCAGCTGGGCATTGCCCTCACCAGCTCACACAAAAGCAGCTGATGGGGAAGCTGGGTGACTGTCCAAAGACACCCAGCAAACTACTGCTGCAGGAGAGCTTCTGGTTTCCTTAAACAAACCGCCCATAGTCAGGCAGCAAAGCAGCTCTCCCACCCTGCCTGAACTTCAGAGCAGCAGGACAGGCAGGGGACAGCAGCCTGCAGAGGAGCCTCAGCCTCTGGCTGCCCCTGGCAAGCGAGGACAGAGGTGTGTGCCCTGCACAGATGGTTGCACAGCACCCCCTCCTGCCAGCAGCCCTCGGGAGCCCTGAGAGAGATGGAGACTGTCTCCTTTAGGGACGTTCTTCTCCAGCAAAGCTCCTCCATAGGTGTGGGTGTGCAGCCCTGGAAGAACAGAGGCTGTCTTTGGAAAAACTGCCCATGGAATACTAATCCCTGTTACTTTTCATACTGGAGTACAAGGTGAGAGATGATGTGACAAATACAACGTAAACAGGCTCAGCCACCAGACCTTCCTTTCCAGGAGCATATTTCACTCTGCAGAACCTCAGCTCTGAGGTTCACAGCAGCTCTGCCTGCTCACCTTTTGGGCAGATCACTGATGTTGGTGAGGTTCTCACTGCCTGCATCACACTCAGCATGAGACAGTTAATGGGATCTCAGGACTGCTTCCAGAGCTCTTGTGCACTCTGGAGGCAGGGGGTCAATACAGGATCTCACCACAACCCTGTGAAACCTCCAGCTAATGAGAACTGTAGTATCTAACTAAGCAGGGAGATGTGTGCCACACTAGCACTGTTCTCTATGGAGCCATAGAGTATGCTGAGTTGGAAGGGACCCATCAGGATCATCATCCAACTCCTGGCCCTGCACAGGACACCACAAGAGCCACACCATGAGCCTGAAAGCGTTGTCCAAATGCTTTCTGGAGCTCTGTCAGGCTTGGTGCTGTGACCACTGCCGTGGGGAGCCTGTTCAGCGCCCAACCACCCTCTGCGTGAAAAACTTTTTCCTGATATCCAACCTAAACCTCCCCTGGCTCAGCTCCATCCATTTCCTCAAGTCCTGTCACTGGTCACGAGTGAAAAGATCGGTACCTGCCCCTCTGCTTCCCCTTGTGAGGATGCTGAAGACCACAATGAGGACTCCCCTGTCACCTCTTCTCCAGGCTGAACAGACCAAGTGCCCTCAGCCTCATATGTACTCCTCATAGGCTTCCTCTCCAGGTCCTTCCCCATCCTCGTGGTCCTCCTTTGGATGATCTCTAACAGTTTAATGTCTTTTTCACATTGTTCAAGGCCTCTGCTGCAGTTCTCATGCTCCTCCAGAGGATCAAGCTGGGGAACCCCTGCCATGCATTGGGAATGGGACCTTTAGGAAGTCTGTGTTCTGACAGTGACTAGCAAAAGATGGGATTTCCTCAGCCCTGCAGGATCCAGGTGAGCAGCAGTTACACCTGGGCCACTCCAGAGGTTGTATGGACCCAGGCAGAGCTGCTGCAGGTGCAGACTCGAAGGTGATAGAACTGAACAAGGAAATGCAGCCCTCCAAGAAACAAACTCCTCTCTGGCTTGCCAGTTCTACTGTGGTCAGTCCATCTTTGCAAACTGGCTGCTGTTCAGCTCTCAAAATCCACTTGTCCTCCAGTAATCAAAAAGTAAACCACCCTCCTCTGCCCGATTGTGTATTTTCTCTCTATAATTAAACGTGACATGCAGCTGCAGTAAATATTTGTGCTGTCATAGCTCACATATGATTATGACCAAGAAAACAACTTCAGCAGGGAATGCATATAAATTCTAGTCTAGTCTGTAGCTGGGCTGATATTTGTAGTCTAATGCAAATTCACTAAAGCCAGGAATTTGACAGAGTAAGAGTAAATAAAGAACTTAATTTTACTTTTCATGGAAAAGGTAACTGTTTATCCATATACTGAGGCAGCCTTGAAAGGCTGAGTTTAAGAAATAATCTAATTGCCACTAGATGGCACATCTCAATTACTAATCTATATTTGAATTCAGGATTGCCTTTTAAAAATATATATTCCCTCTCTTTGCTAACATAACATTTTGTGTTGCTTTCTATTTTGAAATCAGAAAGCTTAAAAAAAAAACACATAGAAAAAAAGGAATTGTAAACTAAAAATACACCATCTGCCAGTAAAAACCTAGCTTGGTTTTCTGTCACATCTACAACCAAACCAGGTTAATAACCAGCATCACAGATGGTTTCTTTATATAAATATGTACATCTCCCCATAGTGACTCTTTCAGCTGCTTCCCAAAACTGCTGGCACTGTTACCTTGTTTCCTTGGCAATAGCTGTGCCTTACACTCAGCCTGAACGTTGTACAGCTGGAATGGATTTCAGAAGATGCCAACCCCTGCCTGTGGCTGTTTCCAGCACCAACAAGGGATGCAAGGGTGGACAGCCATGTCTTTACCAAAGAAAAGCAACAGATGGATATTAAAACATTCTTGTGCAGCTGGTCTCTTCCTCAGATGATCAAATCTGCTGAAGGGTTCTTTTAACTTGCCCAAATCCCCACATAAGGGTACACACCAAATATCATGGTGACCTTGATACGGTAGACAGGGCTGTAGACAGAGCAGTAAAGGTACAATTTGATCTTTCTGCAGCATTCAGCAACATGAATTGTCATAAACTACTAAGACACAACCAACAAAACCACTGTGGGGTGCCATGCCCGTTCTCCATGTGTAGTTAAGTATCAGGGTCTCTGCAATCAAAAGTGGTTATTTCCTAATTCTCATACGTTCAAACTCACTTGAGATGAACACTTGAACTCATTTCTCCTCTTCTACTGCCAGCAGTAAAATGCGTCTCATACCAAGCTCCAAACCTATTGCCACCACTTTGAAAACCTGCCACCTTCCGAGAAGTTTCAAGAGCATCAAACCTGTTAAATAATGATACAGAAAACAAACAGAATCCCATCAATTTTTTCTGATTCTACTTCAGTCATCTGAAAAACTCTAGAAGTTAAATTTAATATAATGACTGAGATCATGCTACTCTGTGGCATGGAGTCTAAAGCTTCTTGGGAGCTCAGCAGCAGTGGGGTTTGACATAAACTAGATTAGCAACGACATGGACATGATTTCTCTTGGTATCCATATGGCACATGCCCACTTTATACCACAGCAAAGGCTAAAAGATTGTAGTTTTTGCCAGTTTATAATTTCTGTGGGGGTAATAAAAAGCGTTTCAAGGAGTACTCTAAGAAACAGAATAACAAAGGAGAGCAAAGGCTGAGACTCACACGATCACAAGCTCCATCCACACTGATACAAGTGATAAAAATCAACTCACTGCTTATGTTTGGGCCCAAATTTATGAATACCTGTAAAATGAAGGTCATGATATTGATGTCTGAACTACTCTGAAACTTGTAATGATCTCTTTAAATACTAAATACTATCATAGATGAACTGGAAGCCCCATCTTTCCTATGGCCTGCTCTACACTCAGATGTCAGCTCCTTTCATTCTGGGTTTGAACAGCTGAGCATAAGATGGCAAGTTCCATCCCACTGGATTATTCAATCATTTCCACTGTTAGCAGTGTGTTATTTTGGAAATACTAATTTAACTTGTGACATAACCAGAAAATTGCAAAGAGAAGTAATTCCAGTCATAAAAATAGCATTCTAAAATGGATAGGCAAAGTTCGTAAAATATTTAAAAAGCTGCAGTGTGTGTAATCTGTTAATGAAACTGAAAACTGATTTCAGACTTGGCATTATGAAGCTGTGACAAGGTTAGGAGTGCCCAAGGGATGCAAGGGTGGACAGCCATGTCTTTACCAAAGAACAGCAACAGATGGATATTAAGACATTCTTGTGCAGCTGGTCTCTTCCTCAGATGATCAAATCTTCCTCTTTCACATCACTGAAAAAGTGTTATCAAATGCTGAGAGCAATCACTGCTCTGCACTCCACTGAATTTATCAATGGCAAATGGTACCTGCAGAAGTCAATTAATCAAATGTATACAACAGCAACTTCTGAGTTCAAAGCTTTATCATTTAAACCTCAACTTCTAGAAACCTCACCACACACAGAGAGCTAGACCTTTATTTTAGGCAAAAAATGAACTATCAGAGCAGTTTCACTTGTTTTTACATAAAAAGAAGGCACACCTGCACAATTTTCTACTTCGAAACTTATTTTACAAGTGCCTTGAAACCAAATGTGAACAACTGGCTGGGACATTCAGCAACATGGCATTTGATGCTTACAGTAATAACTGCAGCTGGCACATCCCTCCACCCCACCACCACCACTGCTGCCAACTGCTGGCTGCCCAGTACAAGCCTGGTTTAATTCTTAAAGAGTTCATTGCATTTAACACAAAACACAGATCACTGTGATGTTTCTTATGAATATTTTAATGAAAACAGAGGACCAGCTGTTCAGATTCAGTCAAGAAACCAATGCTGAAATGACAATCCTGATGCTGGGGCTAATGTAAAACCAGCAGATTCAGCTCCCCATTTTTTAAAAAGAATATTCTTGCCATGCCTTCCCATTCTAGGGCACCAGGAACTTGGTGAAAATGAAACTGAAAACTGAATTGAAATTGTTCACAGTTTGTTTTCCTGTTGCTTGAAATCTGTTTAGGCATTTGCTTCACTTCTTACATAAAGAAATAAATAACTCAAGAATTACAATAAAAACGTGACAAACAACAAAGTAAGGACTGAGTCTGAGTTCACAGTAGAAGAACACATTTTCTTATAATTTCCCTTGGCAGGACTGAAACAGTAGGTAAAATCCTTTGAAGTGCCCTAGCTACTTTGGCACCTTATTGTCATTCACAGAAAAAAAATAAAGCACTTACACAAACAGAAATAAATTTCCTAAATAAAACACAATGACTTTGAAAATTTTCACTAGTGTTACATTAACATAAGAGAAATGTAATTCCCTTCAGCGATTTGAATTAGTCCTAGTGCAGAGTAATTCAAAATTACATAGCGAGTCGGTGTCAGGTTAATGCTTCAATCTAACACTATCCTTAAAAATCCACATAAAATAAAAATAATAAAAAAATCCCAAACGCCAAAACCCAACACCCAAACAATATTTTGATCTGCCTATATTTATAATTGGTACTGCTAACTAATAATTGCTGTGTTGCAGAATCACAACTGCCAGTAAAATCCACTAGAGTGTAAAAGGCCTGCTCTGGAAAGGTTCATTCTCCGTACTCTATCTGTGCTCTCAGCTCTTTGGAGAGATAATTGACCAGCACCGCTGTGAGCTTCTGCTGCAGCCCAGCATTGCCCATGACCAGAGCAGTCAGCTGAACAACATCCGTCCAGTCTAAGTGCCTGATAACATCAACAGCTTCATCATAGAGTTTCTGCTGCTCAGTAGGAGGCAATTCCAATAAAATCTGAGGGACTGGTTTGAACTGTCCAGAAGTCATCCAGGCACCAAGCAATCCACCAAATGCTCCACCTAGAAAAGACAGAGAGTTGTTAGTCTTTACCATTTAAATGAAATCCCATCCACAGCCTTCATCAACAATGTGTCTTCTTTAACTAGGTTTATACACGATATTCAAAGCACCAAGAAGGATTTCTAAAGCACTTTACATTCACAGTAATCACAAAGAAACTCTTTACACAATCAATGCTAATAGCTTCAAGCTAGAAATCAGAAACACAAGGACACTGGTCTCTTTAGGATAAGCTCTACTACTAAATAAAACCACGCCCAAGGAAAACACCAGACCAACAACTGTCATTAACACTACTCTTACTAGAGATTGCCAGACTGATCCAAGCTTTCTGCTTCTTTAGTCACACATTGCAGCCTCATACTCCCGTGAAGCCCAGCCCTGAAGGTGCTCAGAGACTAAACCACTGGACACATTCATGCTTTCAGGTACCAAACCCACGTCCCACCCACAGCAGCTGGACAAGACATGCTTGGGGTAAGTAGAGGGTTCCAGGTCATCAAGGTAACAGCAGAGGGATCCTCTACAGCTGCCCTGACTGTGGCTGCTGCTGAGAAAGCAGCCTGGCAGTCCTACACTCTGTTCTCTGACGCCAGTCTGACCTGCACCACAGCAACTCACACGACTGACACTGCTGCCCAGAGCACACACCCTGCTGGAAAGGAGAACCCTCACCATGGAGAGGTGTCGGAACCCACCCTGCTTCCAAAACTGCCACCCCCCACAACTGCTCCTAAAAAGTCATTTATGCACTCATAGGGATGCACTTTTTCATTAGACAAAAATTCTGTAATTTGCAGCTTTTACTCAGTTGGCAATTTTTCCCGTGATACCACAGAAATACTTGAAAGCCTACGATGGCTGAATTCATCTTCAAGGGACTTTTATGAGAACATCAATACCTGATTTAGGGGCACTTAATGCAAAAGGCACTAGAAGTATTGATGTCTAAGCTCCACATCCATTGGCACAAGATTTGTTATATGATCCCACTTTTCCCCCCCAGGCAACACACCCACAACCCATTCTTCTCAGAGCAAGCAGTTCTTAGAAAGCAGGATTGCTGCAAGTACTTCCATTTACTGTTGCAGATGGAAGGTAACTCATCCTCTATTTCCTGATGCAAGGCAGCAAGAAGTACAATGCCTGCTACCCAGTCCCACAGCCATCCAGGCTGTTTGTGTAAGTGAAAATGACCTGACTGCAAATGTTTCTCTAACTGTCCTAAGTGCTCAGGGTTGTTTATATATACTTGGGACTGGGAGACATTATGAAGGCCTAAACAAACACTTAAGAGAAAACACATCCAAGAATAACTTCAGTGTTTCTCATCACCTCACTCAAGAATGAGACCACTTACATTATCACATTATTATCTTTACTTCTGATTTTAAGCTTACAAATCTCTTACAAAAGCTTAATTTCCCTTCTTTGTTCCTGATAGCTTCAGTCACGTTTGTCAAAACACTATTTTGGCTATTAATTAAGCTTTGTACTTGTAATAGGAGTAAATACATAACTTCACTTTGCATTTTCTGTTATCACTCCTCACATATTATTTCCTTATTTTTTTGTAACTCAACCTTGCTAACCCTCACACAGGAATATTGCAATTCACTCCAATACCAATAAGCCTGTGACATTGCTGGAACTGCTTGCAGGAGTAAGGAGCACTCAAGGACCCGGGCTGACAGGACTTCAGTGGCAAGGCAGCTTTTAAAATAAACAACTCTTAATTCAAGAGTTATAGAGGAGAGATAGCTCTTTACTATTAGACTATATTTCCTGTAATTTTCCATGCCAGGAAAAAAAACCAAAGTGACAGGGAATAATGAATCCCAGAGGACAAAAAAAAAAGTTCACCAAGAAATTAATAGCAGGAACTTTTAAAATAAAGAAATAAAAATAATTTGTAATAAGATCACTCGGAAGATGATCCTGTCTCATGCTAAGGCTAAGAATGCTTACTCACCTCACTCCACACCCCAATTTTCATTCTTCTGTGCCACCAGGTACCAACATCCCCCTGACTGCTGCCATCATCTCTGTGCTCCTTCCTCCCTGCCTCACCCCTCTCCTCTTCCCACCAAGGCACGAAGTCTCAACACAGAATGCCCTTTTCCTTCAACTTACACCTACTACACAGACTTCCTAGTTTCTCCGTCCAGGGATTTAACCACCCTCTTGTTCCCAAAGCAAAACACACTTACCTACAGCGATTCCAGGGGGACCTCCCACCAGACCCCCAAGAAAGGCTGTGGCACCTGCCAGCAGTGCTCCCCGACCAGAGTGTTTGACAGCAGCTTTCATCCCCCTCGCCTCAGAGACGTGGCAGAGCAGCTGCATCACATCATCAACAGGGATGGGCATCTTGGCAAGTTAAGATCCTGGAAAGAACGTTTTAAGTTATCTTTTGATCACTGCAACAGAGATTAAGTCTGGTTGATAAATGAATTTTAGGAATAAAACCACTGTTCGTGAGTCTGTAAGACAAAAAGGACAGACACACAGAAAATACTGCGTGCAAAACTGCTTTCTCTTTCACTTCTTGGAAAACTAACCCTACTGGCAAACAGCTGAAACTGCAAATGAGACCTCAGAGCAGACCACAAAAAAATGGTTTCACAGAAATTTCACAGAATATTCTGAGTTGGAATGGACCCACAAGGACTATAAAGTCCAGCTCTTAAGTGAATGGCCCATAGAGGGATTGAACTCACAGGCTAGGGTGTTATTAGCACCATGCTCTAACCAGTGGAACTAACTTGAGAAATTCAGAGATTCTACAGTATGTAGTACCTAATTCTACAGTACATTGCTTTTGCCTTGAGCAACTCCCATGTGTGTTCAGCATCACACACCACTCCAGGAAAAAGACAAAGCAGAGCCTCACTCTACCACAACTAGCAGATTGTAAATGACGAATCTGTCAGGTATTTTCTCCCTGTCCTAATTCTTGCCACAAATCAGTTGGTTGTTTTCACATACCAGTTCTTCTCCCTGTTTTGTTACAGGCTTAAACACTTCCATGCTGATTTCTGAAGGTGGTAGGCTCTATGTAGCAACCAAAGAGCCTGAGGAAGGGAACAGATTTCAGGAGTCAGAGGAAAAACCTGGGACTGGGAAAAAATGCTCTGGAGACAGGCCATCAGAAATGCAGGGGTGTATATGTACAGCAGTCAGGACTCAGAGCAGACACACCAGACAACTCTCATGTACGAGGAGGCAGAGACACGGGACCCCAGCCCTGTTACACACTGAGACACGCCCTGAACATGGAGCAGAGACCTGTCCCTGAGAGTGACCCCTCTGAGACCAAAACTTTTCCACTCCATTCACTTGCTGCTGCTGCTCATTTAGCAAATACCTCCCATCCTGCACACCAAATGAGGAAAGAGCTTGCAGGGATAAAAAAAAAAAGTATTCGATAGGATTAAAAATATAATCACATATACACAAGCAGCAGATTTCTTGTTGTACATGTAATGTCAGCACTATAGAATCGATGAGCATTTGATTTTCAGCCCCTAGAACACCTCTTATCCCAGAGCATGTTCAATACATTCTCAGCCCATGCCAACCTGTCTTCAAGTCTTTCTTGAATAGATCTCAGTGCAAAGTGAAAGTGGAGTGCTATCAAACCATTTTTCATATTAAAAATTAACTACTGTGACAGCGGAAGCTTTCTTTTGCAGTAAAATGGCTGACTGCAAATCATCCATGTCCCTGCAGTATCCAAGCGCTGCTGACACTAAACAAAAGTCTGGGGTTTGGGAAGGGACTGCTTATGCTCCACAGCGGCAAAGAGGCACAGTAGGAAATTCATCAAATAGTTGATTTCTCTCACTACTTCATTCATCTTCATGCCAGTCTAAAGAAAACATCCAAGTGTCATCATTTTACCACCGTTGCTTTTGGGTTTTTGGCAGGCTGATGACACAGCAGTGGATCAGCATGGCAGTGTGTGCTGGTTAGAGACAGCAGAGCCACACGCTCTGCTTCCAGAGTTACACATCATCTCATTCAATGTGATGCAAGCTCAGAGTAATAAAATAACGGCTGCTCTGTCTGACCTAAAGCAGTAGGGGAAAAAAAAACCCACCAAATATACAACTGGTACAGCTCACGCTGCCTGGGAATGATGGCAAATGAGACGATTAAGTGTTTGTCTTTATCTTCCTACAAAGGGTGAGCAGTTTGACACTCAAGAGTAACCTTCTCATCAGCACCAGGCAGCCTGAAGTGCTGCAGGATTCACTTCCTCCCCTCAGCGAGACAGAAGCTGAATCGTGCCTGTCCTGCACCTCCTTAGCATGCCCTAGGACTAATCCAATGTGCTGAAATGAATTTGCATCTCCTCTTTGGGCCAAATCCAGCAAATGTCTCACATGAAGCTCTGCAGCATGAAGGCTCTGCAGCATGGTCAGGACAAGACAAGTTGGAAAGCTGACAACACACACAGCTCTCTCTCAGAGTGATATCATCTGCTTTCCCCCAGTCAAACTGATGGAATTCCACAGTTTCCTAAACCAATCTAACTGTAATAGATGTGAAATGGTGTTTTGTGAGCAGAGACACCCGAAGCTGAAGCCCCAGGTTCCTGCAGCAGGCCAAAGCTGGCTGCCCATAGAAAACAACCTGCATTACTCCATCCTCCACATGGCCAACACCAGGACGTGTCCTTACGCTGACCTTACACTGACGTGGCATTGCAAGCGCGATCAGCTCTACCCTGGGGTTCCTCTGAATATAAAACACCCTTTTATGACCAGTTTCAAAGTGGTTTAAAGGTGAAAAAACCCAGACTGTAATAAAAACAGAATTCACACTGCTATCTGGTGGTGTACAAAGCGTGGCAAACACACGAATTCATAACTGCCTATTAAGGTAAAGCAGAAACATGCTGGAACTCAAACAACTGTAAGTAGCCTTTCCATAGTAAATTATTTTAGAGTTTTACTCCCCTCACAACTTCCCTGAAGGAAATTTCCACTCGCAAAATTAATATTTATTTGGGTTTTTCTGGCTTGACTGAATAAAGTTCTTGGCATAGAAAAGCCGTTCCTGCTTAATTCTGAATGTAAGCAGAACACTCAAAACTCTCAAAGACATTACAAGCAGCATTCATTTTCTCTCAATTCTTACAAGTATTTCTATGATCTCTTAGCATATTCACTATATTTTAAGTCCTGCAGTGAATCTTAGTGAATACAGTAGCTGATGCACAGCACATACAAGTTGTCTTTTTTAAACTGTACATACAGAGCACTAGTGGGAGCCACTGAAACAAAAACCACGTATTACAACATGTAAAGTAATCCCAGATTCCTACATTCAGCACAGACACAGACGACTGGATCAACATCAAAGTCATACCATTACAAATTTCTGAGAAAATTTCAGGTTCCAGTGAAGAATCAAGGTGCTCAATCAGGCAATTTTCAGTGAGCAGTACTTTTTTAATCATACACTGCAGGCCATCAAAGCAGGATATTTTGACAATACAGTAACAGACAGAATAGAACAAATGGAGCTCTAAGTTTTGTGTGTCAGAGGTAGAATCCGATGATAGCCAAAAATATTTATAGACTCTGACTGTGTAACTGACAAGTAAACAAAAGTGCAATTTGATCCTATTACCAAATTCTTCACTACGGAATTCACCCAGATGTTAAGAAACACCAGGACTGTGAAATACTGGATTTGCTCTATTGGAGAAATAGAAATGTCAACAACATCCTTAAGACTGTGCCCAGCTTTCAGAGGTGCTGAGTCCCCACAGCTCCTACTGACTTTACATGGCACTGAGAATCTTCAGCACTTTGAGAAAGAACCAAAACCAAACCCAAGAGTTTTGGAACATGAAGCCATTGAGAAATCAAGATTTGTTGTTTAACTGACCTTCCTTTGTTGTTCTACTGCATTCCATGAGTATTTGTGGTCTCCCCAAATACTCATCCAAGGTATTAGACTCTCTACTTCTCTCTGACTAAATTAGATGATGCTCTCTCTTTCACCCCAAGGATGGGGGATCAAAGTGAGCAATGATCCTGCTCTTCCTATCCAAAGGGAATGGTAATATTATGTGTTTGTATCTCAACTTTGAACCTACAATCAACAGGTTTTCTTAAGAAGAAAAATGCCATATGAAGAATTAAAATAACAACATTGTACCCAACCCACTCAAAGTCCTGCTAATGCAAATAATTAAAGAGGGTCCCCAGATTACCCTGTGGTGTGAATCTCATTTCAGCTCTTCTCAATTTTACACTCCCATCTCATCACCCTACTTCCCCCTTCACAGAGTGATGACTTTAGACAAGCAAAAGCACTTTTAATCCTTGGGCTCACTGTCCCACTTATAGAAAAATGAACACCAAATGTCCCCACAGGAGATATTCTAACACAGCCTGGCCCACCACCCAGCTGCCCTCACTGCTCCTTACAGCCTCTTACTGAGTTAACTGAGTAAACTCTTCAGTAAACTCTCTGCAATGTGCACGGCACAAAAAAACACCCACACAACAAATTCCAAACCTAACAAGCAATGAGGACATAGGACTAAGTCCTCTTACCTGGAGCTATCTTTATTGTGGTGGACACCATTTGGTGATAAGCAAGGATGTGAGGTGAGAATCTCCACACAAGTGCTAGAAAGCATACAAGTGCTCTGTGTAGATCTTCAAACTGTTTCACTTCAAGGCCTCAGCCAACATTTATGCAAGCCCATGTGTCCAGGAGATTACATAGGACAATTTCTTATCTCAATTGTACAGCAACAGCTCTATCTGCAGTGCAACTTCTTATAAGGAACATCAGAACAGCACTGGAGCAAAACCAAACACAAAGTACTCAACAACTGAGGCAGACTAAAGAACACGACTTCACAAACAACAGTGGGCACAGAGATGTGACCTGATGATTGACCAGGCCAGAAGTTCATTAATTATTTCAATAAGAGCAGGTGGACAGACAAGGAATCAACATATTCCCATCTGCAAATGAGGACTGTCTCATCACTGGTCCATACACATACTGTTGGCTTGAGGAGCACCTGTGCTCCTAAATCATCACTTTCTGGAAATCCCACCTTTAGAGCCTGGTCTAGTACTTGATATCTGCAAAGCAGGTGGTCTGTCTGATTTAAATCATGACTGGCATCAGCAGTCAGTAAAACTTGGTTTCAATACACCAGTTTTAAACCTGCTCTGCATTTGTAATTTTCAGTTATTTTGCTAAGAAGGGTTTACTCCTACTTAGTGGAGTAAAGATTAAAACATGCTGATCGCCATTCTTATCTCAGCTTTTGGTACTCTTCTTTCCCAAGCATGAGGATTCACTACATCTACAAATATTTACTGTATAATAATATAATTATGTTGCTGACTATACGTTTATTCAGATGTTAATTTTTTTAATTTCAATTATATTAGGAGAGGGTAAAAAACTCTTGTATTTGCTAGACAATCTGAATTCAATTGAAATGCATAAAAGAGCATTTCAATATTGTTTTGTAAGAACTGTGACCCTAAGAGCATTGCTTACTTCTTCTGTGTATTTATCAAAGCATGTAAATTTATCAAAGCATTTAAGTGGTTTATTTAACACAAGAGGCAACAAATTTACTCATTAGATGAACAAACTACTTCTAGGAACACAGAAGCTCATTGTACAAGGCTCCTGGATGCCTAAAAATGCAGGTAAATATTCAGTGGCAACTATGTCATTCCACTGATATAAAAGGAAATTTGCCACCTAACCTGTCTAGGCACTTGGGATATCCACCTTACCTGGTCTGCTAAATTTCAAAGTATCTGTGAAAGACTGGTCATAACTCCTTCTACCCCTGAATTTTTATAGACCTATTCAATGTCTTTCTAATTTATAACTTAAGAGTGATTTTTTTTTCCATTTCCTAGCCAGTTTCTCCATTTTGAAGGCAGCGTCCAACAAAGTTACAGGCCACTTCCATCAGCTAGCTGATACTGGAGCCAACGATCAGACTTATAGTTAAGAAAGAAAAGAGAGCTGACACTAAGAAAACACAAATAGCAGAGCTGTTCCCCTGTAGAGGTTCTTGGTGCAGCACACTGCACCGGTATCTTCAAAATCTAAACTGAGCCTGAAAATTAAAGATGTTTTCCCTGACTCACTGCTAAAAAATATAAAACTTCACCTCATTAAAATTAATCAACGTGTTCTGAATGTTTCAAAATTTATTAAAAACGTTATGACTAAAACAGGCTGAGCATAAAATGTAATTATGAGCCCTTTCAAACAGACGAAATTTAATTACATTACAGCTAATTTTTTACTTATTTTCCTACAGTGCCCCATTCCAGGTCTACTATTGCTGAAGAGACACTCCGGCCTAAACGTGACTTGGGGGGGCGGAGAGGAAGAGAAATCAGGAGTTCACTCAAAACCCATCACAGTTCCTTCAAAACCCACCGAAGTTCCTCTAAAACACACCCAAACCCACCTGGGGGCGTTCCTGGGTCCCCTGCTCCGGGTGACCCTGCCCGCGGCCGGCGGGTCGGGCTGGGCTGCCTCCCGACCCTGATGGTTCCCCGAAGCCAAGGGGGCGTTCGGTGGGGTCTGAACGTCTTTAAGGGTCCTATCCCGTATCCAAGGGATGCCCCCGGCTCCAGGGGCGGTCCCAGGGGCTGGAGCGGCTCCGCGGCCCCGCTCCCCGCAGCCCCGGCGGCCTCGCCGGGCCCTCCCCGGGGCCGCACACGCGAACCCCGCGGGCCGGGCCGGGGCTGCCCGAGGAGCGGAGCGGACACGGTGGGGCCCGCTCGGGCTCCGCTCCGTCCGCCGCGGCCCTTCCCTCCTCTACCTCCTCCTCCCCTCCATCCTCCTTCCCCCGCCTACCTCCGCCGGCAGCGCCCGGCTCCGGGCCCGGCCGGGCACGACACTGCGGCGGCGCCGGAGGAGGGGCGGCCCCGAGCGCAGCCGCCGGCCCTGCCCGCGCTGGGCTCGGCTCGGCTGAGATCGGCTCGGCTCGGCTGTGCCGGGCCCGGGCAGCAATCCCGGCCCCTCCGCGCCTGCTCCGCGGGCACCGGGCTGTGGAGCCGCCGCCTCCTCCCGCTGCCGGGTCCGGCGGCGCCTCCGGGGACACAGCACGCGGCCCCGTGCGGGTGTGACACTGTCACGGGGCAGGGGACGGCACCGCGGTGCTCAGAGGGATGGAGCGCCTCTCCCGCGAGGAAAGGCTGGGAGGATCGGGATTGTTGAGACGGTTTAGGGGTGACCTAATCGCGGCCTTCCAGTGCCCGGAGGGAGCCTACCTGAAAGATGGGGAGAGACTATTAACAAGAGCGCATAGTGACAGGACAAGGGGGAATGCCTTCACACTGACAGAGAGTAGGTTTAGATTAGATATTAGGAAGAAATTCTTCCCTGTGAGGGTGGTGAAGCCCTGGCACAGGTTTCCCAGAGAAGCTGTGGCTGCCCCATTCCTGGAAGTGTCCAAGGCCAGGCTGGACGGAGCTTGGAGCAACCTGGTCTAGTGGAAGGTGTCCCTGTCCATGGCAGGGGATTGGAATGAGATGATCTTCAAGGTCCCCTTCCAACCCAAACCATTCTATGATTTTAGGAAGCTGGTTGTGGAACAGCACATCCCAATCCCAGCTGAGCTGGGATACAGGACGAGGAAGAGAGGGGCTGTTAGGACATCCCTGGCCCTGCTCTGAGAATTTAATCTCAGAATATTTTCGCATGCTTTTCACCCGGGTTTGTTTCAGTCACCAGCTCGGTACAGTGCAGCGTGCCAGCCTGATAGAGCACCACGAGTAATCAAACAAGCATTACAACAGCTGTGCCACATATGGCTCCTGAAATATCACACTGGTTCGTAATACCAGTACAATCTTGGAAAAATTACTGCCTAATGTTAAAAATGCTGCCATTTCCCCAAGAATGGATTATTAACAGAGGGTTTTGGTTTTGTAAACTAAGCCTTCATTATGAAATCGTTTCTGATTTAAAGTAAACCATCTCCCCTGTGTTTCATGTTGAAAAGACAAAAAAGCAGGATGAGGAAATGAAGGAGAAATACAACTCACAAAAAATTTTTGTCCCTTTCCTGTGGCTGCACTGGGGACTCCTTAACCTCCCCATGCTTTATACGATCACATAAAATAACTCTCTGTGTAACAACTCAAAATGTTACAGGTCTACTGGTGCTCTTGATTTTTACGATTTGGATGTAAAAGGCAAATGTAATTCCTAAAATGAACAAAGAACCTAAATGCCACAAATATTTTAAAAAGTAACACCCCAAATTCCAGCTGCAAGCAGCCTTCCAAGGGGTAATATTAAAAGCAATGAAGTTTGCCAACCAGCAAAGGAGGGAATTTTTATCACTCTATTCCAAAACTGAATCATTACTTGACTACTCCAGTTAAAAATAAACACGGGTTTTAGAGCTACATCAGCAGGTATTTATTAGGTCTATTTTTCAATATGATAAAAGTTACTAAAATGAAAATATAAGATAACAATGGAAAGTGTATCCTTTAAGGATATACATAAATCACGCTACACAAACTCTGACTCGGTTAAGTCAACGGGAATGTGCTGCCCGGCGGCTCCACCTGGCGGCTTCCCACTCCTCGGGAGCATCTCCTCACCTGCAACCTCAGGAAAGCCCGCACCTCCTCACCTGAATGCCAGCAGGGACAGCTCTGCTCCGTGTATCTCCGGATATCTGTGTATTATGCCTGGATCTGTCACTTCTTCCACAGTGTATTTTCACACCTCAACATGCACCTTTCACAAGTAATCAGTACCTGAGATAGATGTTCACATGCTTTTTAACTCCAGGAGCTGGTGGAGTGAGAGCAGTTCAAGGTGGTCCTGCTCCAAATCAGATCCTGTCAATCTCTCACTGTATTCTCTGTATATTAAGGGACTGGATCATCTCTCTTATGAGAAAAGGCTGAGGGAGCTGGGCCTGTTCAGCCTTGAGAAGACACAGCTGAGAGGGGACCTCACCAATGTGTAGAAATATGTAAAGGGAGGGTGCCAAGAGGATGGACCAGGCTCTGCTCGGGGGTGCCCAGCAATGGGACAAGAGGCAACGGTAGGAACTGATGCCCAGGAAGTTCCACCTGAACATGAGAAAGACCTTCTTTCCTGTGCAGTGACTGAGCACTGGAAGTGATTGTCCAGAGAGGGTGTGGAGTCTCCTTCATTGGGGATAGTCAAGAACTGTCTGGACACAATCCTGTGCCATGTATGTGCTCTGGGATGACACTGCCTGGGCAGGGAAGTTGGACCAGATGACACCATTCTGTGATTCTGTATTCACTGCAGCGTGCTGGGCTCTTTTAAGTACTAGATGTCATTGCTCTTCCTACATCCCTTTTATCAGCACTGATTCACTATTTAATTTCCTGTATCAGGATGTTTTACATATTTTTCCTGTTCAGGTTACTAGGAACTCCATGCTTTTAAAAAACAAGAGAAAAAAACACATTCCCTTTCATCCCCCAAAATCATCTGTCAAAGGCAGGCATCAGAAATCAACCACAGCAATGCTGCACTGGCATTCTGGTCTGATGAACCACTTGGCAGGTTTCTGTCAAGTCCTTCCCTAACATACAGCAGAACCCAAAATAACTGCAGGCCCATTCAGCCTGTCCTCAGTGTGCTGCATTCACTGCATATTTTTCACAGCTTTTGACATACTAAGAGATAGGCCAAGGGGCACCACAAAGGATTTCAGCTGGAGATGGGCTGTTGCTACCAAAACAATGATTCATTCTGGCTTTCAGTTTGCTCATTACAACATCTCAAGAAAACGCCTATGAGAAGCAGGCTCAGTCTAAAGGAACTGGCCAGAAACACCTGATCCAATTATCTGAAATACCTATTACCTTCACAGGAAACCATGACAGATTCTTTTTTTTAAGATGAGTCACTTAATCTTGTTGGACAGAAAGAAGCTGTTTCTCTAAATCTTCTTCTGTGCTAGAGATTCACAGAGAAACCAGGAGGATTAGGCAACTGTGACAGACTTAGTTTCATTGCTTCACTTAGTTACACTTTATTTTTCTTAAAATCTTGGTTTTTTTTTTTTTAATCACAATGGCAGGACAAAAGCCATTCCAAACTTGGGGCACACTTTAAGTAATATTGATCCATTTGCCTAAGTTTGCAAAGCACCTAAAAATACCCTTGAGGTTTCCCTTTGGTATCAATGCATTGCTTGGATATGGGCGAGGATGGTTTAATTTACAGTGTTAGATCAAAGCAAGGAGAAAAGAGGGAAAAGGAAGAAATGTCATATGTTCTCCAGAACATGTCGTGGGAGTGGTCCACAGAGAAGAAAGGAACGGAAGACGTAGCAAAGCAGGTTTCTGATCACATCTGAGTTTAGAAGGGCATGATATTTCTGAAATCTGGGAAACCCTCTGCTGCAGTGATGAAAAGCTGTTTTGCTTACATCCTTCTGATGTCCAGGGCTCCAGACAAGCTCCATCTCTCCCTTGGTGCTGTAATGCCCTGGTATGTGTGCTCTTACAGAGCCACAGCCAAAACAGCAGCTGTTCTGGAAGGTCTGCTTCATATTATAGTGATAATTTGAACCTTTTCCTTCCTGACAACACAACAGTTTTGTAACTTCTGAGTTCCTCGTATTATACTCTGGATTGCCAGGAAAATGGCGAGCCTTCACAAGATCAAACGAGGCAGAACTGCATCAGAAAAGAAAATGAATACAAAAGTAATGCAGCATTTAAACTCTTAAACAGAGCCACTTAGTAAGGAAATTTTGCAACTGCAGAACGGCTGTTTAAAAGGAACGAAAAAAGGCAACATTTCTAAAAGCAGGAACAAAGCTCTAATTGTCACCTATTAACACTCTTCACCTCTGAGCTCGAAGGTGTAAATAATGCAGCAGAAATGACCAAATCACTGCAGGAAGACACAATAGCAGGTTACTGAGACCCACTACAAGCAAAGCATATGCTTGATGGCAAATCTTTTCCCCATTTCCTACATTAGATATTCATCAGGGTCTGACTTCTAATTGAATGCAAATAAAGAATATAACAGGTTTTTGCATATGAAGTGAAGCTATAGAACATCTGCCTCTTCACAGCCTTTCAATGTACCTTATGTGACATTAAGCAAAGAAGAGGTTTGCCTCATCAGCTTGTAGGAAATGGTGAATTTGAAGAACAGTTTGACTGAACTAAATCATTCCACTGCTGCTGTAAAAGGTGTCTCTCTGATCTCCCCGTGCAGTCCTAGGTGATAAAATGCCAAGTTGGGCAAAATCAGTTTCAATGCCAAAAAGATGGACTACTGGTGCAGAAGGTCACAAAACACTATTAATTGCCTTATATCATCTCAGTCTTGAAAGATGATCCAGAAATATAGGCTGGTGCTTTGGAATGGAGCACACATTGCCAGCTAGAGCTATCCAAGCAAGCTATTAAAGGTACTTAAGGCATAACCTTACCTGCAAATGGTATAACCTATCTCCTGCTTCTTTAGACTCTTTTATTCTGTTTTTTTACTTCCTCGGCAGCCTAATTCACTAATTGTGTTTACTGGTACAGAGTAGTCATTTTGTGACCTTTTCAGAACAAAAAGCTACAGCAATTCTGAATGTAAAATCAGTGTCCTGAAATTAGCTTACATGTTTATATATTATAGCATATATAAACACTGAAGTGGAAATAAAATCCTGGCTAAAAAAATAGCAACACAAAACACCTGCAAGGTTTCCAGAGAGGAGCTAAAAAAAAAAAACACTACAATCTCCTATAGCCACTCTTTTGCAGAATGTATCGAAGAAAAGTGCATCTGAGGTTTCTTCAAACCTCTAATTAAAGGGCATCCATAAAGCAGACAAATGTCAAAATCAGATCTAAAATGTCTGTTGTAAATTCAGTTAAGGAACAAAGCATTTTAGTATCAAGGATGGATGACATTTGAAGGTGTCTGGAATAACATCAATGATACATTTCCATGCTTGGTACTATTCAGTGGCGTGAGAAACATGTACCATAATGTGTACTGGTGCTTGTCTGAGAATAGTAAATGTTCAGCTACGTGTAATTCTGGCCCCAAACACATCTCTTTGGAAATGCAAAGTAAGCACAAAGAAGCTGATTTCAGTCCCATCAAAATCAAGGGTCATTGGCTGACTTCACTTCCAACCTTACACCCACTCCATGGGTGCTGAATGAGTGCCCAAATTTTACAAAGGTCTTAGATAGAGTTTCCTGTTCTTCTAGGTACATAGACCAATTCTCTCCAGCATTCCTGGGTCTGAGTTCTGATAATGTGGCAGGCAGGAGAGGAGCTGACAGTCAGACAGGGAGTGGGGTGGAAGAGGCAAGCCTGTACAGTTTGCATTGCCTGATTTTTTCTCATATGGTAAGCTGGAGGCAGGAAGATGAAAAAAGTGATCCCATCTACAATGATGGGCCAGACTCAAAGCTTCCAGAAGTCACTGCAAATACTCAAATGTGCTACAATGAGATTTTCAGACTTACACAGTTTATATTTTAGTATTGTCTCCTGGGTCACCTCTCAGCATCATGTGCAACCACAAAGGTGTCACCATCTGGGATCGCATAATGCCTATGTGGCTGCAACAGGGTTCTCTGAAGAGCTAAGCCAAATGAAGAGCAGGACAGTGTTTATACTATATTTATAGTTGTTCTATAACATGATGTAGACTTTGGAAACAAAAAGAACTGGAAATTCTTTGCTAACTACAAAGGGGACCTTTGCTGGCTTTCTGCAGCTCTCATTTTGGGAACCACTGCCTTAAAAATGTTACAAATGACTGAGTCAGGAGTAAAATGATGTGCATTCAAACCCAGTAATGGGCGTAATTTATACAGAACAGCTAATGGCAAATGACTTTACCTACAACAGTATGCATATACGTAATCAGAAGAGGTAAATGCTTCTACTGGAGTGGAGCACACTGCCCAAGCAGATGACTGAATGCTAGAAAGGAAAAGAACTGGGCAGCCCTTTTTCTATGATAAGTTCCAGGGGATTCTTCATTCTGCCCTAAGCCGACAAGCATTAATTTCTCAAAAGTCTGTTGGAAAGACTCACAGCAGGATGTGCCAATCCAGCTATACCATGGAAGGATAAAAGGCCAAGATTTTGCTGCAGTCAGAATAAACAACTGTCTTTAATTCCTGTCAAACAGTAGCCGTGTCTCTGCTAGTATTTGAAACGTGTGTAACATGTTGTTAAGTTACACCTCCACAGCCAGCACTATTACTCTTTTTTTCAGCCTATATTCCCATCAGGCCTCATAGAAAAACCCACAGGGGACAAAAGAGAACCCTGAATCCACACCCAAGAACAGAGTCCCATAAGAGCAAGAAATTATAAAATCTACTGAAGAGATTTTCTTCAGGAAGATCACAGGTCTCATGCTTTAGCTGTGGCCCGTTCCTTTGCCAGCAGGTTCAGAGAGAGTGATCTGAGCGAGCTAAGTGATTTCTCTCACGTAAGCTGCTCACGATGACTACAGAAACCTCAAGGATTACAGTGCACAAACAATGGGAGAAAAGCTGCTTCAAATAATACACCCAGACAATGGAGTTGCCATTATGGTAGCAATGCAAAATATAGACAGGGATTTAAATGAAAGGGGCGATATCTGTATGCTTTGGAGGGCTCACGTGTGCCAAATTTGGCAGCATGAGTGTTCATATTGCTTGTTGCTCCACCCCTTGAACAATGAGGCTAAACCCCATATGTGCAGGAGTTGGTAGAGCACAAGCAGTTTTGCTAATCATGCTGCATGCAAAAGCAAAAAGACAAAGGAAACTAGTAATGCTTAGACTAGCATTGGGGAAATAATTAAGCATGAATGAAATATTGTATGTGGATTTGAAATGAATGTTCTTGGAAACAATTGTGCTGTTTCAGTTGTGCTGCTTTCCCCCCTAAGTTTCACAAAGTAATTTGCATGTCATTTAAATAAATACCATAAATTATTGCAAACTTTTTGTTTTTATTTACATAAAACAAAGTGCTCATTTCCATTATTGTTTGGATTACCTGACAAGAGTGAAATGCAGAGGTCTGAGAGGAAACTTGTCTTTCCCCAAAGTATTACAGGTTTCTCATGCGTGAGAGAGCCAGAAAGCAGGACCCCATCTTCAGCTTTGCCTTGCATAGACAAGGAATGCTCTGTACATAAAACAGAGATATGGGATCAGATCCCCCAGTTGATCCAAGCTGGAGCTGCAAGCTGGACAAGGGTACTGGTATCAGCTGCCTTGTACTTGTCTGGGTTTCATGGCCCTTTCTGAATGTAACAGCCTCAGCACTGCCTCTCTGCTGGCCAAACCTGCTTTTTCTGGGATACCTTAGTTCTTTGCAGGTTAAGCACACACAGAAAACAACATTTCCTCTCCAGCCATACAGAACTGCCACGAGCTGCCCAAGTGCTCAGCAGAGTCCACAGAGGATGCTCAGTACAGCTGTCACACACTGGCAGGTCAGGACACAGGACACTTAACTTGTGTTTCTCTGATGAATCCTCTGCCTCTCTTTGAGAACTCATGTGAGGGTTACCTTCAGCCACCACAACTTACAATTCCATTATTCTGTACTATTCTCTGATGCTCATATTGCTTTCGCTTTCTTTCAGTGTTATCCACACATCACCAATTTGATTTCACCTCTGATAAATATTTGCCTTCCTTCTTGACTATGTAATTACACTGTCTCAGAGCCCTCCTCGAAACTGCTTTCTCGTCTCACCCCATCATGGGGTCAACAGCAGCCAATTCAGAACCCTTGACATTCTGTGTGTTCAGACAATTCAAAAGAAATCAAATGACCAAAATACACAAATCCAAGAAAAAGTGAGGGCACGGTAGCCTTAAATGTTAGGAAGGTGCACGGTGCACATCCCTCTGCAGGATTATATGAAGCCTGTGGGCTACTGAAAACCAAATACAGGAACCATCACCTGAAAAACCAAGTGACCTAACATTCTGCAAAAGGGGAATTTAATATGTAGAATTTTAGTGTTCTGGCTATAAGACAGTAAATGATCATTTGGGTTTCTGACCTTTGAAGTCTATCTGTGTGTTTCCTCCCCAGTGCTTGTATTTACATCTGGTTGCTCTCTCCAGTTCAAATGGGAACCCAATAAGCATTCTCCTCTCTTCTCACATAACTCTGGGCTGCTTTTCCCCACGATCTGTTGTTAAATATGTCAAACGTTGTAGATTGCAAGCCAGGTGAACTCATCATACAGACATTCTTTTCACAGAGGAGTTGCCTGAAGCCTCAATTTCTAAGGCTGTTTTTTGTTTTGTAAACTCATTTCCCATCTTGGATATGAAGGCATTTAGGCACTTACTTTCCTGGCTTTGCTTATGGGAGTCCTAAGATGTGCTTCAACACAAAGGAAGTAAAATTGACTGGGTCTAACTTCATGGTTTCCAGATATCACTAGGGTGTGCTGTAGATCATGAAATTTCAGTAAAGCACAGTTAACAGGGAAAAATCTAGCTGCTATACTAGATATTTTAAATTAATTACAAACACAGAAACAACTCAACACTGACTCAAATTCCTTTTAAAACAACATACACACTCAGGAGACACAATATAACATTTTTAAAATTTAAAACATTTTTGTACACAGGCTTGGTCAGCACAGTGTCATACACAACAGAAAACTAACTAGAGCCAGGCAGACAATCACACACCTAAACTGCATGTAGATAACTAAAATTCAGGCATACAGTCTGGTGGGAATTGAAAAATTGGGTCTAGAACCAATATCCATAACAAACCAGATAACAAGATAATAAGGGATCCTTTGTGGAATACTTCCTTTGGAAAAAAAAATTATGAGACTATATAAGCCACTGAAACACACAGAGGTAAGGCCTGGGGGTGCAGAGTCAGGGGATGAATTGTAATTACCTACACAAATTGATTTATATAAGCAATGTTGCTGAGATTTCTAGTGAGGAGAACCGTGGGACTGGGCCAAATTCATCACAGGAGACTGGCACCTCTCAGGTATCAGCTCTTGGTACAAGGGTGCCCAGACAACAGCCTGAGGAGGAAGGAAAGTGCCAGCTCCCATCTCTGGGCTTCCATCCACTTTCAGCTCCTGCAGGAGCTGGGAACACTTGGTACAACCTACACCCAACCAGCTGCTCAGCACCTGTGAGAAAGCACCTTCCTCCTCTTGCACCTGTAACCTCCAGCCTAGGAAAGAAACACACCCTGGCACCCCATCCTTCAGCACCCATCGGCTCCCAGGATGGTCATGGAGTGATGGTGGGATCACTGACCCAGCACATTAAGGACGCTGAATCACAAGGGGTTTTTAAGCACAGCTAACTTTAAGCATACACTTACACTAACAACCGCAGACTCAAATGCAAATTTAAAAAGAAGCACCTATTGAAACATGAACAAAAGCTTAACTGGGGCCCCAACCGTCAAGATGTATCCAGAATGCCACAGTTAATGGTAACAGCAAACAGGATTATCGAGTGATGCTTCGGCAATCTCTATGAACTGAGTTTGGTTGTCTTACACCATGAACCACATATTCATTATTATAACAATTTGTATTACTATTTGTAGCATCTAGGGAACCCCAATCAGGGCTCTATTGTGTGACAGACTGTACAAGCACACAAAAATAGGATGGCTTTTATAATGAGTACATCACAAGCCCCACTACCATAATTAACATTGATTAGCATCGATGCAAACCGCATGGGAAGACAAAGATTGAGCCAGTTTGGAAGCTGAGGTACTCTCTCACCCTTTAAGGTGGCTCCTCTGGTTCCCAACTGCAGAACAGAGGGGAGGCTGTTTCACTGGGGAAGACTGCAGCCTCCAGTGCTCCCAGCTCCCAGGAGCACATTCTAGGACCCAGGATTCAAAGAGGCATCTTTGTCACTTACTAATCCAATTTCTACCACAGGCAACTACATGGCAACCACCACCATCAATTCTGATCGAAAAGGACAGTTGGCAGCCTCTGATATACTCAGTGTATTAGAAAAGACCCCAGAAAGCCAGATCCACTTAAAACAAAATCTCAAAAGAGTGATCTTAGTGGACACAGGATGTGGAGCTGCATGTAATAAACTTCCTCCCTCCTATAAACAGCCCTTGCTAGTCTGTAACTATCAAATGCATCTTCTCATCCCAAGAATATGGGATATTGAATATGTTGATTGTGTTAATGAAATTACCTTCACTAACAAACTGAGATTTCAGACCCAAAACCTTCCTAGGAACCCTCCTCTCCTCCAAAATGTTTCTGCACTTCTTCTACTGCATAATAGAAGAACTAACAAAATAGAGACACTTGGAAATTTACTGCCATATTCAGCACCGTAGAAAATATATCCACAAAAAATACCTTCACACTAGAAACTTTGTTTAGTCCCCCATGTCATAACCTAACTCGCAGTCTGCTGTCTCTTCAGACTTGCTGCTTGTTTCAAGAATTCTCACATGCTTTAAACTGAACATGTATGTAAAGATTTGCAGGATTAAACTGTAGCCACAATTTCAAATGCAACCAGGATACATTTGCGTGCTCAACTGTAGTTGGGGTCCCGTGTTTTGCTATTTTTTTGCTGTTCTGGTAAAGTTTCTTAATTTATTTTTTTTTCCTCTAAGGTACTTCCTACAATTTCACTCACAGGGAAATGAAACATAATTCTATAAAGCCTAAAAATAAACTTGGATCTGCTAAAAAATTCATCATTTCACTCCCAGGCTTCCACCAGCTGGGCTTGTCTGCTTTAGGTTTGACACCCCTGAGAGCTACAAGAATGACTTACAAAGATGAGCAAGTTTACATGAGAAGGATGAAAAGATCCATTTTTTTTTTAATCTTTACCTTGCCAAAATACTGTCCTGGGCACTTATTACTTGAAGACCTTTATTTTTGGCAATTTCTCACTCTCCTTTAATATGGTACTTCTGTTATTTGCAAATTTGGAGAGGTAATATCCAAATACATATGCTGCTTTACATGTACTTCTTTCAGGTTTGCTCATTACATTCGTTAAACTATTTAATTCTCAAGGATCTACTGGAGATACAGTGAAGACCCCCTGAACACCAGTTAAGAATAAACCAGTAATGAGAATAAATTACACACGCATATCAATTGCTACAAGTCCTGTAAGGAGTGAGACCTTTCTACACCAACATCTGCTGCAGAATTAAATCTGATACATTAATAAAGCTCTCCCTACCCAAACCAAACAATGGAAGTGTAACAGTTACCCAATCAGTTAAAAGAATAAACCTTTTAAATAAATAAATTTGCGCTTCACCAATTTATGTCACTGTGGTACTTAAGGCGAAACCTTTTAAAGGAATAGATTTACTGTGCATACAGATCTCCACTGGGTATGTGTAATTATGCAAAGGAAAGGCATTACTTTTAAAGTGGATGAATGGCTGATACTTTTTGATTTACTGCTAGAAACAGAAAAATGGTAATGGCATGAAATAAGCATTTGCAAAACCGTTGTGGCAGACGGAAAATGTTTGATTTACCTAGGGCATCCATCAGGTTCTATATTTTAGATCAAAGTAGATAAATGGAAAGGCAAATGGATATTTGGAAAAAAAAAATCTACTGCTTTTCTGTCAGCCCTGCAAGTAAGTTAAATGTTTGGATGAGGAAAAAGCCCAAGGCTCTTCGGATGGAAGGAAGTAATGATTCATCACTGCTCTGGCAACTACAGCTCTCTGTATTTACCTGAAAAGGTGACATGGAAGTCATTGTCACTGTCTCATTCTGGGGTTGATTCTTAGAGGTGGTTTGAAGGCAGCTGGCAGAGCTCAGCATTTCCACCTGACACTGGAAACAGACAATGAGTATCCTGGGTCATGTTTTCCTCTCAAGTTCTAATTGTTCACTTTCTTTTTCTCTCCTTTTCTGTTTGAATTTACATTGGTGAAGAAAATCTGTTCCAGTTAAGAAACACCCCCCCAAAATTGAAACCCACTGCCTTCTCAGATCCTGCTGAAGTCTGTGCCATAGGAAAGCACACTGAAGGTGGGGTAAGGCTTATGCACTATTACCTGTGACAAGTCAGAAGATAAAAAAAATCAGCTTCTTCCTATGGCAGAATTCTTCCTAGAGGTTCCCAGTGAAAAGCATGATGCCTGATTGTGCCATGATCCTATTCTGAACTCCTGCTATACCACAAGGCATCACCAGGAGCTGTGTAGTGTATGCATTGTGTCCAACCCTTAAAGCATCACCAGCCCCGTGGTACATGTGTTGCACAGATGGTCTGAAACATGCAGAGTTAATCCAAAATGTTTGGGACACATCCAATTTGTCGTGCTTGTGCAAATCCACAGGAGGGCACATGCACAGGAGCCCCAGCCACACGGGATGCTCTGTGAGTGTGCACACCACGTGCAGTGGCCATTTCCAGTTAGTGTCAGATTTGCTGTTCATGCACAGTAGAAAGGATTTGCTCATGTGCTGAGAAAAGGCTGGGAATACTAGACATCTGGAAATCTTGACAAACATACATAATCCTTGAACATAACTCTCTTGACAAAATGTCTGGTGTGGGAAGGACACATCTGGGGAAATTAAACATATGTCCCTCTGCCTGCTCCATCAGGAAATAATGGAGAGTAGGGTGTGGCCTCTCCAGCTCTCTCCACAGTATTTGGAACACGAACAGCAAATCCATCAGCTACTTTTGCATCAGTTTATTCTATGGAAGGGTCCCCCAGCTCTTAAAAAGGGCAAAGACCAATCAAAACTCACATATTTTGCCTAGACAGGTAAAAAGCCAGCAGGACTTGTAATTACACAATAACAGGGAGCTGCTCTCCAGGATGCTCATTTCATACAATTATCATAACAAAATAAGCAGACTCCTGGTCCCTGGTGACTTACATGGCCTATTTTTTTAACTCAGTAGCTTATCCTTGACCACTGAAATACTGGAACAGGTTAGCCAGAGAGGTTGTGGAAACACCATCCTTGAAGATATTCATAACCTGTCTGGACAAGATCCCGAGCAACTTGTTCTCACTTGAAAGTTGTGCACTTTGTCTGTAGAAAAAGCCATTGCAAGCTTCCATGCAAGGAACAAAATAAGCATTAAAATACTGAGCTGGAAGTAAGGCCAGACCATATTTCTCCTCTTGTAATAAATCAGCACTATATGTATATATTAAATCCAATCCCTTGATGTGTCCAGTTTCAGTGATAAAAACTTAGTGAGCAGGGCAAAAGTTATTGGGTAGAGATCAATATTCTTGCTTGTTGTCCTTGATTGGCAATAATGTGACGCTTTCTCCTTGACTGTAAGAGGCGCTTTTGTGATTTGGGAGCATAAAGAAATTCTGTACTTGACAGATTTATATAGTAGGAATACGCTAATGTCCTTTGACCCGCTTAAGAATAAATACGACCTACCAAATTGTCATTTTTATGGGTATTTACAACTGAGGCACTTTGTAAACCTTAGAACTAATATTTCCCAAAGGAAATCTGTGCTCTCGAATCTTGATAAATTATTGAAAAATACAAGCCACTACCAGCCCTACAAATTTTCTCTTCTATTTCTCCTATTTTTAGTTACACGGGAGTTGTCAAGGCAGATTGGACCACTGATCTATCTCACCAGGTATGTTGCTGCAGCAGTGGTTAGTCAGAGGAATCCTGTAATATTTTTGGCTATTCGATCAAGGCAGTATAAAAAACAAACCTATTTCCTGAAACTTGAAGGTTTTTTGGTACCCAACTGAAATATTAGTTATATAATTCTTTAAATTCTCAAATTACTGTTAGAACAGTATTACAAACTCTAATTTCCACAGCTCAAATGCCACCAGCTGCATTTGCTGTCATGAATGCCTCAGCTGATAAACAGGAGTAGGAATAAGCAAGGAGTAGAATAAGTCATCCTAGTTCACCCAAACTCCAGTGCTGTCTCATGGGGTGTAGGGCAGATATTCCATAAATTTAATAACTTGTTGCTGACCAACTGCATCCTTAGTTTGCAGGATGTAAACTTAACAAAAGTTAAGTAAATGACTTAACTCTGCAGGCCAAGTGACCCAGAAGCCTTCACTTGACTGGTGTATCTCAGCTCCATTTCACCTCACCTACCCACCCACTTGCCTCACAAATTTCTTCCACCACCTTTATGCTGTCTCTGCCCACAAATGCTTTCAGAAAAGACAAACTAACTCCCCACAGAGGATAGATGGAAACTAATGAGACGAGGACCTCTGCCCTTTGTAAGCCTCCTCTGGAAGATGACAGCACATGACTATACCTCTGTTGCTTGGTCTTAAGGAAACAGAAGTTTTTGACACAAAACTGATTATTAACATTGTCATCCATGACAGAATAGTTGAAAGCTATTTCCTTTTGTCCTTATTTGTCATCTGAAAGTTGACAAAAAGTCAACACTACTCCGGGCAGTGTCTAAGACACGAGACTTACAGAAGCTTATTGTTTCACCTCTTGGTTATATCCCTGTACAACAGTACAGAAGCTCTCAAAGACTTTCAATACATCAGATTTTGACTAAAGCATCATGACGTGGCACTCAGCTCTACTTTTACTCCATTTCTAAGGGCAGCTGCTTTTCTATTTTTCTTTGCGCATCTGTGGACAACAAAATCTTTTCTCTCTCACAAGAATGTCTTCATTAAGTCGGTTTCTGCCTTCAGCTTATTCTTAGTCTTCTGCATACTATAATCTATGTATATGCACAAGAAAGGCTTGAGAAGCAGACTGAATAAGCAGGAAGCTGGAATAAACAATGAGGCAGGAACTGCAGGAAACTTAAGCATCTTTTCTTGCCTTTACTGCGCTGCCTTCCTTTTCATCCTTGTTTACTGCTGAACTTGGGATTCCTCCTACATTTGTATGAAATATGATTTCAGTGTCCTCTGTTCTGTGACCTCTTTCTGACAGCAGCATGACATGGCACATCTAATAGAGTGACTGTGGCACAACATCAAACAATTCTGAGTTTACTATCTTGAACACTTGTTTTCATATCAGATTTGGCAAATTTATATATGTAAAATTTCTTGCACACTTAATTTACACCTTTACACTTTATGTTGTTCGCTAAGTAATAAAAAGGTCCTAAATGCCCACTGATTCATCAGCTCCTACTCCCTACACTGGATATTCCATTTCCCTTTGCACAGGTAGTAGGACAGAAGCAAAAATTGCATTTTAATAAGCAAAACACTCAATAACCCAGTAATCCATGCACCTAGCAGCATCTCCGTCCCATTCATTTCAAGAAGAGTGATGTCCTTTGAAAAAAGAAACTATGAAACACTAACATTTGCTGACACTGAATTTACTTTGTGAAACAATGAAAATTTGACAGTGACGGGAAGGAGAGGAGTTAAACATAGATAGGGAGTAGTAGTTTTAGCCCAAATCAGCAAATCCCTTCTTGACACCTTGAAAAATACCTGATATAAGAGGAACAAATTTTTTAATCAAGATAATTACCCTCACACATCTTTTCCTATCCTTAAGTGTTTAACAAGGAACATCTTAGCTCTACTCCTTCTGAAGATCCAAACTGTAAGCAAAGAAACAGATTATGTTGTGAATTGCAACCCTTCTGCCTCACGAGAGAGGCTTTCCTGTTTGCATTGCAGACTTTTTTCTCCTGAAAATTATCTGTGCATTTAAAGATTAGGGTGAAAAAGCATCTACTACTCTTGAGATTTCACTAGAAACCATCTGGCCTTGCTTTTGGTTCAGCTGCACCAGAGAAGGTTTAGGTTGGATATTACAAAAAACATCTTCACCAAAAGGGTGGTCAATTCTACTACACACCATGGCATTTCAGCCCAGAACAAGAATATCTCAGCCAAATTCTCCGTCCTTTCTGAGAAATACGTCCTTTATGTCACAGAAACAAGCACTGTCAGTGCACAACAAAAAAGCCACAACCAGTTCTGCTCCTAAACTCAACCTCCAGCACAGCAAACACTGTCAGGGCAAAGGCACAGGTAGTAAGTGATCTTTAAAGGTTTCTTTTTAAAAGATGTATACATCTAAATCTGCTCTTGATCCACGGAGCTGAGAATTCCAAGCCTAGATTTTTCTACAGGTATCACCTCCCATACTGCCATAATAATCCTGCAAAACATCAGCTTTCACTCAGGAAAAAGTGTCTCCCAAGCACACAACAGCAGGGGTGATCTTGGAAACACAACCCAGGTGCAAACTCACAAAGTCTTAGCTGAAGAGGCTGCAAGCAACCTGAAACTACAGCAAACATCCCCATTCGCTTCTCTCAGGAGAGCCCTGCAACGCGGCAACTTGTCATGGACTTCAAGATTTTGCTAAAGCCAAATATTTTGGTTTCCTTTGCCCTTCCTGCTCTGCCAGGACTTGCCCTCAAGTTCTTTACATTCCTCAGTCTCCCCACAGTGAGGAGTGCATTGGAATAGGTGCAGCAAACAAGAACTGGACTCTAAGTTGTCATTAGGGAGTCTGCAGAGTCAAAATAATGGGATGAAAGAACACCCTAGAAGCTGGGTAAGTTGCCAAAATGGCACTTAAGAAAATCTCTGAAAATTATCCATAAATCATACAAGTTTTTATATTTTCAGCACCAAAACAGGTAAAAATCCATTTGTCATATTAAGTACAGATAAAAACATTCAAGTTTTATGGATGGAAGGAGAGTTTATGAAGATTTATACATTGATTTAGACCACAAAGTCTATTATTACCAGTGAGTTTTATTTACCTATAATTTCATTAAAGAGACCCCATTGTACTAGGTATCTTTCCTCTTCTAAAGGTGATACTGAACCTTCATGCAAAGTCATTTTGCTACACAAATGGACACTTATTTTCTCTCTGCTGGGATCATAAGTTAACAGCAGGAATCACACCTGAAGTTTGGGTGGGCAATTACTGTTATATTTTCACAATCTATTGCTGTTTTCCTTTCTGCTCAGCACAGAACAGACAGAAGTAAGAACAGAAACCATGCAAGAGCAAACTGAGAGAAAGAAGAGATCCAACAAGAAATGGAGGCTACTCTCTGACATTTTAAAAGGGCAAATTGAAAGCAATCAACACCCAACAGAACTCAATGTAAGATGAGGTGATAGCTTAGGCTATACTTAGGATAGTGTAATGAGGCTAACAAGTGCTGTGTGTTTTAATGTAAATTAACACAAGATAATCTCTTCACATATTTAAGTGATGCACTTCAAGTTAATTAATACATATTTAATAGAAGTCTTCTTGAACAGCTGTTATTTACTTCTGGAGTTTCTACACATTAGCACTGCCTGCTTTGTTCTGCTCTGAAGTTGTTCATGCTCCAAAGTACTTTAACAACTTGGGCTGTATAAAAATTGAACAGTCTTCCCAAAAGAGACAGCCTTTCTGATAACTTAATATTTTCACGTTAAATATTCAAACACTTTCTGAACAAAAGGTCAAATTCTACTTACAGCATCTGTGTGAAACAGGCAGGCAGATGCTTTATGCTGCTAGACAAATACTTTTGGCACAAAGAATGATATAGAGCTGGCGATCAGTCACATTTTCAGGCTTTAAAATCAGCTTTCCTTTACTTCTGTTCCCTAAACTCTGCACTTGCCATTCACGTGTAACAATACAGACCCAAACTAAGGCCTCTTTCCACAAGTATTACACAGTGGTGTGTTAAATGAAATCCTGACAGTGAAAGTGCTGTCTACAGCACTGACTGCATGTTATGAGTATTACACCAACTCATTAGGGCCTCTGCCTTAAACAGCTGCTGCACATGACATTACTGCCTTTACACCTTGCACACAGCACTGAAGAAGTTCTCACCTCCATTATTCAGGTGAAAATTCATTTGAGTTTCAAGCACTTCTGAGTTTTTAGGAATACGTAGAAACCAATTCAAAAAACATGCTGGTAACACATTTTCCCACTCACAGTGATGAATGTGAGTTTTGACAACAGTCACCAGTTTCTTTGAAAACAACTATCATCACTGAACCACTATCAATACACTGAACAAGCAGTGTATCAGTTGTTGTTTTCAGCTGACTACTTGAAGATTTTTACTCTTCTTACAGATGGAAAGTGCTCATTGCTTACAAGTCAGCCTTTCCAGCTTACAGGTTTACTGAAAATAACTTTCAAAATGGGCAACAATTGTATTAGTACATACCTGCTGGGACAACCTTCATTAAATCTTCTGCGCCATGATGTATGGAAACCTATACATATTGTGAAAGGCCCAAAAACAGTCCTAAACACACTGATTTTACTGATATCTATATTAATGCTTTAATTTAATGTAGTGTTTTTCACAATAGAGGGCATAAAATGCCACTCATTACTCAGGCTAAGGATTTAAAGACTAAACCAGATCAATGTTTTACCCGGTAAATAAGCTGTGGCTGAATGAATGTGTGTAAGACAGATTCAGAAGGCATCTTCATGACCCTTAAATAATTTTGCACCAGTAGCCTGGAGTTAGAGTTGCAGGTGCAAGGAATGAGGAGGATGACCTAAATTCTCCACCCACCACTCCCATGAGTGGGGCTGGTACAAGATTGGGTTGGGTGTCAGCTAGAATGAGATTCCTGACCCCCACAAGGCCACAGGAGTGCTCCTGCTGGCACCAGAGGAACCCGTGCTTGGGACCAGATTAAAATGCCTGTCAACAAAACAGCATCAGCCACAATAACCAGGCACCTGAAAGGATTTCTATGCATTGAAACTGTCAGTGTATTTAGGAGGAAAAGGGAGAAAAACCATGGTTGTCACAGGGTCTAAAGAATCTCTTTTCCAGCATTTCATTGCTTTTGATGGGAGTCGTGTGGGAGACTGACTGGCCCAGAAAACAGAAACCTGAGAAGACAATCTCAAACTGTGGTGTTCTAGAATCACCATTGTGTAAACAAAACTAAATTTCTTGAAAATCTTCTTGCCTTTGGAAGGAGGGGATGTCTCTCTTGTTCAGAGCAGCATGGGCACTCCGCCAGCTGACACAAAAACGTGTTTCTATACTTGCTTTGATATTTACAATATAACTTCCATTAGCATCAGCAGAAGCTTGATGCATAGACAAAGGAAAGAGAGAATTCCCAGAGGACAAACTTCGCTCCAAGTCCCAAGGAATGAAAACATGTGCCCACATTTTATACAGCCATGACATAACAGGTATTCTTTGGGTTCTTTGACTCTTCCTTAGAGCTGAAAGATCAAATTCATGAGGAATCTCTTGCAACATATACAGTGAGAGTGAGACTAATATTTTTCCTCTACATTTTACAGAAAAAATTAAAATCTGTGTTTACCTGTCAGCTTTGGTAGAAAGGTTTCTATCATACTTATGTATTGGAAGGAACCTGGCAGTTTTTAACATCACTAATACTAGCCTGGAGAGGCACAAAGCTGGAGGCACTTGCTGAAAAATAATAAACCTTTATTAAAATTTCCAATTTTTGCAAAAACATTTTGACTAAATTCCAACTCTACTTAAAATATATTAAATATTTACATTTATTTTCTAATAAGTATTGTAAGTAAATCAATATCCCAATTATCTTAAACTTCTGTGTTTCATACAATTACTTCACTTTTGTAATAAATGCACAATTTTAATGAAAAAATAATGATCTTGAACTTTAAAAGAGCCCTTCATTTGAAGAGATGAAAGTGCTGTACATCCATTCATTCATTATGTCTTACAGCCCCTGTGTGATGTAGGTACTATTATCGTTTTACAGATGGGGAACCTGAAAGGCTAATTAACTTGTCCAATTTACAATACTTTTAGCTGTAAACTTAGGGCATCCTATTGTACTTAAAGGCAAAACAGAACTCAGCTCTCCTGTGATGAACATTTACTGTAAATTCTTAAACTCCATAAGCATTTCAGTTGTAGGAGAGGATATATCACCCAAGCCTTCAGGATTGGGTTTGCATTGGTGATGGCTTTGAGCACCACAGAAATGTGCTGCCTGGAAACAAACATCAGAGCACCAGTTCACTGCAAAGTGTCACTGCGTTTCCCAGCTAGTTATGGAGGTGATGTGCATTTTTATTTGATGTTATTCACCATTCAGCCACACATTTGTGTTTTAATTCTGTACAATGTACCGTGCTGCATTTACATACACACACACAAGCAAATACTGTTTACTGACAAGCTCATTCCCTCAGTGGACTTATGTGCTCCATAAATTTCTTTACTCGGTCAGGATCAACAGCATTTGCCCAATAACCTTCTTTCTTGAAATACGAACCAATTATTAGAGCATCTGCATCCAAGTAATTCCCCACATTCTCCAGAGTCACTCCAGACCCAATCAGCACAGGAACCTTCACAGCTTGCTTAACCTCTGAAGAGAAGAAAACCAAAATTAGGGTTAAACCCTGTCTTTGAAACTCTATCGATAAAGACTTTCATTTGCCTAGTTTTTCAACAAAAAAAGGGATCATGAAATTCATTATCACAGCATTTATTACTTTACTACAGAATGAAACAAGTTCTCTAGAAAAAACACCTTTAGCTCTAAACAGCTGTTAAGAAAAAAAAAATCTCACTTTTTACATTATGTTCTATGAAACACTTCATATATTTGCTTGTATGAAAAACAGCTGTGATCATACAGACACCAGTGATAGCTCCAACCGGTGTTCCAGAAATCAAAAGCCAGAAAGAGAAGTGGTCTTTATCACTACTAGGAACGTCACGGAACAAAAAAGCCACTTATTTTTCCTTTATACAGTGTTAATTAATTATCTGACGTTTTACCTAGCTCCAAAAGGAGAAATAGGACAAAAAGAGGCTCAAAATATTATAGATTCACTTCATCTGTCAGGCAGAGGGGTGGATCTCAGCCCATGGTCCTGGTGAGCACGTTCACTGAGAAACGTGTGTTCTCCCAGACCTGACTGTGCAGAAACTGCTCCATGGCTCAGGTACCAGAGTTCACATCTTTTGGAATAAAACCGAAAAGGGATGGTTGTTTTGAGCATGGAAAGGTTCCCCATAGATAAATGAAATGTTGTTACAGTATTTGCTGCAGAACTTGGGTCAGTACTAGCTTGAGGGGAGGGAAGCCCAGTTCGAGCATCCTTCTCATCCTCTCATTTCAAACTGACCATCCTAAGAGTCACTCATAGGGCTGGATGCTTCATGCCTTAGAGAAACGTTGTGAGGCATTATTTCTGACTTTTAAAAACATATAAATTGGCTTAATTGGTGATTATCTGATGGAAGGTGGTTATAGCTTGAGGTAACTAGAGGAAAGCACATATGCAACAAATAAAAGTCTGCTTCAAAACACTGCTTAAATGAAATTTCATCACAAGCCTAACTTATTAATTATGTTTCAGGAAAGACTAATTATTTATCACCTTCCTACTTCACTGAAGAAAGAGGATCAATTAAAATGCTCTTGAATCTCTTTTTAGGTCATATGCCCTACCATTTTTCCATCTAGGAACAATAACCCCTTTTTTAAAACATTTTTACACAAAAATGAAACCATTCCACACAGCCCTTCCTGAAAATGTAAAACAGATCAGATGGATCATGCTAATACGATTGAAACTTTAGTTATTTCTATGCATATTTGATATTCTTAGTCATTCTGCTTACAGCAACAAAACAATTCATTTTTAGTTGTTTATAGCATGATTACTGATATCCTGTTCTAGAAAAATCAGATTTTTTTTTGTATAATATCTTTATGTTCTTAGAAATATCCTATCTGCTTTATACTGATACCAATGCAAAATTAAGGTGCTACAACTGACCACAGATTTGTGCAGCTGTACTTCAGTGTATCCCCAGAGGAACTGGGCTTCAAGTCAATATTTGTTTTCGTGACAAGTGCGTAAGGCACATTAGCAGGTAGTGGATTCATAATTATTTCACATCAGCAGGAAAAACGAGGAGCCAAATAATTAAACAGAGCATGTTCACGTGGGTCTGAGGCAAAGACTGAGCCCCACTAGGCAGAGGGAAAAACCCACTGAAACCTGAGACTGATCTGAAACTCTAAAACACCCCAAAGCTTTCCAAAGTAGCAAGGTATCCAACTGCTGCTGTGATCCACACATGACACGTGGAGTCCACACACATCTCCTGTGCTGGAGATTTATTCAGACTGACAACGTGAAGAACGGCAAAGGGAGCGCTCAGTGTGCAGCGAGACTGCGTTACCTCATTAGGAATGCTACAGATGCTACTTTTAAGTCCTTTCCAAGCACATCAAGCCTAAAGTTGATTAGTAGAAGGTGATTTGTCTATTGGCTGTGTTAATACCAACTCTAACCTGCAAAAGAAAATAAAGCAACAGCAGTGAGATGTGCTTTCATATGGCAATGTTCAGTCACTGTCAAAATGTCTCTAAACACAGAGCTTTGCTTTAAATCTCTCAGCTTTCTTGGCGTTCTTTTTCTGATTTTTTTTGACACAGTGAGAAAAAGGAGACAATTTTGTGATGTTACAGTAACAAGACTGAAGTTTACTCAACTAGCACGTTTCTCTGTTTCAATGGGCTGTAACTAGAGGGCACTGTGCTCTTTCTTGTGGCAGCACAGCTGCAGATAGGTCTTTAATAAAATCCAATGAAATAGCGCTTGGTTGCAAAGCACGATGAAAGCATTTGAACTATGGTATGCACAAGTTTCATGAAATAAAGGCCAAATGCTTCTAGCTTGGAAACAATGATGAAGAGCAGCGTAAAAATAAGCACCACGGTGCCAATAACTTGCTCGACTACTCTTCTTTAACAGCTTTTTCATTGCAGTGATCACTGTACCATACACAACACTATGTTTATGGTAATGCTCCACTGTAACACGTTTTTGGTTTTTAATTCAAAGGACTTGTTCTCTGCCATTAAATCTAGGGCTTAGAAAAAGTACTGATCACTCACATCTCCTGTTTATCTCTGAGGGTACCACAAAGGCAGCAGCCTCTATTTTGACCATCAAAAGGTGAGAGGGTGAATCAGTCTTGATGCCCCTTTTATGAACAATAATTAAGGAGGTGACAGTCATAGCCAGCTGTTGGATTTCATTATGTACCTGTTTTCCACTGGTTACTCAGCTGAGGCACTTTGCTTTGTGCAAAGAGATAACTGAGCAGTCATTACACAAAGCTTTGGTCACTTAAAATACAGACTGAATGAAAAGCAGGTATTGCAGCAGTTATATCCAAAAGAAAAAAATCTGGTAGATTCACACACTCCAACTAAAGAACATTCCACAAGGCAGCAAACTGGAACAAACTTCTACAACCTCTTAAATGAAAAGATGGTTTGTTAATGAATTACAATTGAAAACGCTCAGCTATAATTCTTGCTCCTTAACAACATGAAGTCTGGTTTTCAGACCTCATACTCCATCAACCGTTGGTGCTCTGGTGTGTCCAGGCAGCCCTGGAGCAAAGCCTGCCAGCCTCTGCAAGGAGAGGTGCTGGAAACTGCCTGTGAGAAAGCAGTGACACAAAGTACAAGCAGAGTTCTCTGGCTTGACAGGGAAACACTTCCCACAGCCCATCACAAGTCAGTCAATTCCACACAAAGACACAAAGGCAAAACCACTTCTGTATTACTGCACAACAAAGCTGAAAAAAAAGACATGACAAAAATCTCATCTGTCTCTCGGTTCTGCTTTCAAGAGATGCTTTGCAGTGTGATGAAAGGTGCCCAATTGTGTGTATCACTGTAAAACAGCACTTCCAGCCCTGCATAAATTCGTGAAGTGCAAAATTTCACTCACATCAACACCAACTTTGTAGCATGTAGATCCGATCCCTTTTAAGAATCTCCTGACATAGATATGCCTAATTTGTCATTTCCTTATACTGTGGAATATTGATTTTTAAGTTATTCTCTTAACTGTTTTAAGACAACACCCTTCTCATGAGAGGGCCTGCTAACATCCAAAATGCTGTGATCTAAGTAAAATAAACCCACCATCTGCAGACTCCTGCTTTCATAACACAAATCCAAACACAAAATTAATGTGTACTTCATTACAGCTGCCAACTCTGATTCATTTTGTTCTTTGGACCCAGAAGGAGAACAAGACAGAGACTGACATGTTTGTTCACATGAAAGAAAAGCAGAAGCCATGGTACTGTCTGGTTGAAAGTTCTGTGACAAAAAACCTCTGGGCCTACAGGTCAGGTTTTGCTCTGTGATGCAAGAAATCAGTGGAGGTTGCACATGCACATGTGAAAGCAGAATTTAACCTAGGATTTTGCCCAAAGGCTTATCAAATCCTTTTTTTAAATTATTTAATCTGCATAATACATTAACTGCAGGCAGGTCTGGAGCTCTAGATTAAAGAAATTTTGCAGTCTCTAAAGGATGCTTAGCTTTCATCATCACCTTTTCAATGTATCAACATTCATTTTAAATGCTCTTAAGCATGTATGATAGATATTAAACCCTGAAAACACTGAATGATTTCATGCTTGAGGTCCAGGTTATCTATGGCAAATAAAGTAAGTTTTTCATGCTGATCTGTTAACAAAAGTTGAATACAACACACTGCACTGGAACTTTCTGTGTTAAAGCATGTCAGAAAGAGGAAAACCTTAAAAATAGCCATTCTATTTTATGTAGTGAGACATTCAAATTCAAGCCATTAATCTAAATTAAAATTAGTGATGAAAATTAAATGTCCCCATGATGGAACTTTAATTCTAGCATGGGAGCAATACAGTTTCATAAAGACAGCCCAAACTTATGCCAATATAAAAATATGAAAAATCATAGCACTTCTGCAAAGGTCAGAACTCATAGGTCAAATGAGTCTCCCTTGATAAGAAGTCCACACCACTTAAAAATTATTTTGATGTTAATATCCTCCTATCTACCAATGAACTTGTATTCTTTCTGCAAATCTTCCAAGCAGTACTTTCCCTGGTATTACTGTTTGGAATGCTGCCTTATCAAAATGCCCCTTTCCTTGCAGGACTTTAATTTTCACTGTGAAAGGTTAAAATGCTCACCTCTTCAATGAAAAGATTCATAGTTAGTTAGATTCCTAATAAAGCTATAAAGTAGCTTTTTCTTCTATTAGGACCTTTTAGGAATTAAATAGTGATTTGTTTTTTGGTCATTTAAGCTACAGCATCACACAAAAGCTTGAAATAACTGTCATTTTTGTCCTGCCAAGCAGCTGTTTAGAAACATACCACAGCCAATCTGAATTGAACAGCATCTCAAACTGTATAAAACCAAACCCCACAGTGAAGTTTCTTCTCTTTCCTCTTTTTCAACTCCCCTCTTAAGGAACGTACAGGTTTCCCCTTAAGCGAATACATGGATTTCTGCATGAATTCCGAGTTCAGTGCCTGCTGGGCAGGCTCTGTGTGACATCCCTCACCTCGCAGCTCCCGGGGATCCGCGGGCAGTGCCGTGGCTGTGCCGGTCAGCACCACCCCATCGGCCAGGAACAGCTGGGCAGCCTCGGCCGTCTGGGCCACGCCGACATCGGCCGTCAGGGCATGGGCACTGCAACAGCAGGACTCTGGTTACTGTCAGCACACATCTGTCACACACATCCTGCAACATGGACTGTGTTTCCATCAGAACAACCAAAGGCAGGCTTTGAGAGCGAGGGCAAGTGTCCTGGCTTAAATTGGGAAGAAACATGGCAATCCAAGCAAGAGTTAAAAAACCAACCTCAACAACCATTTCCATCAGGGAAGCAGAACTGATGGGCCTGTTGCTCCAGGTCTCCTACCTCTAAAGAGTGATTGCTGAGTGTGAGCCACCAAGTGTCAATTGAGACGGCTGCTTACATGTCGAGCACCTGTGTTTCAGAAATGTTGAGCACACAGAGCTCTCTGACTTCAAGTGGGAGCTGTGGATGTTCATTCATAAATCAGATCCTGCTGCCTAGAACAGAATCAACAGCCTCCACGTCATTGCACAAGTCCAACTAACTGAAAGTATAGTTATTACCTATGATATAATCACAGGAATCATCTTACACAGCAATTACAAGCATCAATTACCTGCAACCCAGCTGTTCAACAGCAGGCTTTGATGTATGGGTGACACACTTTGAAACCTATAGCAATAGCAGCTATTAATTTAAACAGTCCTAAACTTGGAAAGAATTCCAGCCATTGCTGGTTCAACATCTGACTGTTGTTTCTGTATTTCCATCTAAATAGAAAACAGCTATGGCCAACATGTTGCACTTTTGAGGTGGTGAAGGCACCAACCTCCTCATGGATCAGTCTGTGGACAACACTTGGGAGAGGGCATGGTCTGGCCATATTCAGAGGCAGCACATTTGCCAGTGTATGGAAAAGGAAGTCATTCCCTTTCTGCAGCTGGTGAAAGGCAGGCTTAAGTACCTAACATATACAACGACATTGAAAAAGGGCTGAAGAGTAGTTGGCATCCTAAAACTCACACATGGAAGGTGGCTGCAACACAGCAAGCAGACTACAAAAATAGTCTGTCCTCATTTAAAGAACAGGAGCATAGCAGCTCTCAGTGGCAGGTGTATTTTTCTACATGAAAAACCTCAACCAACATTTTCTTCTGAGCTTATGAATCTGCCTGAAACAGGAACCTCTTTTCCTTTCTTAAAAAGCACACCCTTTGAACAATGGGAAGCATAACCAAATATCAATTCACCAGCTGTCAAGACTTAAAAAAAAAAAGGTGATATGATGTAATCAATTTCTTTTACAGAAAAGTCTAATGAAATGTATTTTATTTATATATATCAAAAATCATTAGAAAGAAAACACTCTGAAAGTACCTGAAAAGCTTAATTTGACCACACTGCTAGTTTACTTTCTCTTTTGAAATTTATTACTTGCTTATTATATATTTAAGATCTTCCAGACTTGGCTATTCTCATGATTACTCACATACTACACACAAACATTTTAATTAGGTTATTTAGCATGTATAATACATAGCACTTGAGCAGTTCTTCTGAGGAAAAAAAAAACAGAGTGACATCTAAATTGCTGAAAGTACATGTGACAGGTAAGATAAAGTAGCAGTAGAAAAGAAACTGTATTCATTTGTCATAAGTTTCTTCTGTTTGATAATCACAGAACATAACCTGTACATAGACAGCACTGATTTAGTAGAAGAAATCAGTATTATTGGCAGGAAAGAGAAGAAAGATTTTTAAAATGCCAAAATAAGATTTGGATGCTTTTATATGGAAACTGCTTACATGACTAAAAAATAACCTTAGATCCATAACCTCCAGAAACAAAATTTCCTTACACATAATAGGCATATACACAAGCCTATAAAATCTCACTTAATACCAGATGCAAGACTTTTAGTCTGCATTTTTAAATCCTAGATGTTAAACAACTACGAACTTCACAGATAGAGCAACCAGCAACTTAAAGGTGCAAATTTATTTTTAAATGTATCCCTCAACAGCATTGCAAGACCTTGCTTAAATAATAAACTCCCTATATCATTAATGGTCCTGACACTAAATTTGCCCTAATAATCAGAAAATGGGGAAAAATATAAGATCACAATTATATCCATATTTACAAAAAATATTGCTTATATTTACCTATGTTTCTTTTTAATATCAGCAAAAATTTGAACGTTCTCTGCTCCAACTTGTTTTCTGTATCGTAGCAGGTCACCTGCACAGGCATTTATAATCCCTTCATCAGCCACATGAGAAAACACAAACCCTTCAGCCCGGATAAAATCAAGACCTGAAAACAATAAAAAGCAGTATTTTAAAGACTGGAAAACAGAAATACCAAATCCAAACAAAAATCCACCTTACTGCCCTTCTTATTTGATGCCAACACAAGTTCTTCCATATGTTTGAGGACTAACCAACGTCACTTTTCCACAAATTTAAGTTTTACATGCTTTATTTTCACCCATATTCTGACCTCTTTCCATCTTACTACTTTTAGCTCCAACCTCTCCCATAAAGCACACCAATTTTCTCTCTATCCCCGTGGTTCCCTTCTTTCTCAGCCCCTCAGTTTGTTCCTGTGTGGCTCAGAAAAGGCAGCTGCACACCCTGCCCTGCCTCTTGCCCTGAGGTGCCAGTGGGCACACACTGACAGAGGAGCAGGTAGGTCAAAACACAGCTCCTTTATCCTTTTCTCTCCAAAAAGGGTCATTAACTTGCATCTCTTCCCTCTTTCAAGAAACTCTTTCATTCTATTACTTCTTTCCCAACATCTACTCCCCTGTTAAATGTGCCTCAAGTTGGCTATCAGGTCAAAAACCATCAAGGACACGGACACAGAGGAATAGCATTGTCATCTTTCTTTACGAAGTTAGGCATGAAAACACAGCCTGAAACACAACCCATCTGACTCCATCTTGGTGTAGCATGTTTTCTACACAGCACCACCTCAATAAATCACTTGTAGAGCTGTGTCAAAGGTATGAAAAGGTAAGGTTTGGGAAGGGCGAAATGTTTTCCACTGTATTTCAAACTTACTCTGACCATCAATTCTACCACGTCTCAGCAGCACGGCTTCCACCATATTCAGTAATGTTTTGCACTAGGAAGGTTTTGTGGGATAGATATTTAAGAGGAAGATTACAAACAATAATTACTTCACACAGGCCATTCATTGACTATCAGGGACCCTCTACACAGCCTTGAAATATCTGTGTTGTAATACTGAAGCCTTGGACCATAATGTAATAAGCCTGTAGTTGTAAGGCACAAGACTGAATCCTGACTCCCTTATTCTACTTCCCTGTTCTCCCAAGTCTTTCACAGTGCTGAAGTTTATTTCACCTGTCACTTAACATCTCTGCACAGAAGCTCTGCACTCATCTTGTGCAATTTTGCTGTTATTCCAGTTTGCTTTAGAGGGCTCTTCCAAGCCCTTCTGAAGCTCTGCTGCTGCTGCTCCAGCTTTGGAATCAGCTGCACGTTTAATTAGAGCTGACATCATACCAAGGAAAGCAATGCATGTGGAAGCAGCCATCAAGAATGCAGTCCCACCCACCAGAGAACTGCTTAGGCAACAGAGGCATCACCTTAGCACATTTCAGATACAAACAGAAATGATCTTGAAAATGTATTTACCAAATGACAAGGTGCCTGTTTATTTTAAAATTTCAGTTTTCACTCCCAAAGCCCTGAAGTTGCAGAAACAGCAGCTTATGCCTGATAGAGAAGAGCCTGTATTGCTTAGCAACACAGACTCCAGCTAACAAGAAACATCACAGACGGATGCCAAATGAAATGCAAGCTGTCCTGTGCCTTGAGATTAGTGGCTGAAAAGCACGGAATATTCTCAGGATCCAAAGTCAAGAGTGTGCCACAAGTACAGCTACAGGTGTTTGTAGACATCAGGTAATAAACACACTGCAAACAGCCTGATTGAGACTTCTGCATCTGGGAACAAAACCTATAGATTCTATTACAACACCCAAGCTTACAGAACAATTCAGAGTTAAATAAGAAAAATTATTTCTCTAATCACAAGACTATTGAAGGGACTAGAGACATGTTACACTTTCACAGCAGTCAATGTTTAACTCAGGACAGGAGCTATTCTTTGAGTAATTTCATTTATTAAGGTCACTGCTTACATGTTTGTTGACACTTGGTTTGTGTTTCCTTAATGTAGTAATTAAAGACTTTTTGCTGAACATTAGTATGGTACTTAGTTTAACAAGGCTGCACTCTCGATCTGGGTTTTTGGAGGCCATGAAAATAAAAATTTTAACCAAGTGTAATAGGTGCAGGCACCATATCATTATCCTTCTGTTTTATGAAGCCATAATCAGATTCCACTAATGAATTCATTTTTACGCTCATAAAGTTGTGAGAATGATACCACTGCTTACTTTCACATTTGGCAAGTTGAAAAGTAATAGCTGCTGAATAGTTACTAGGCAGTCCCATTTCTGACTTATATGGGAACAAAACATTTTGCAGTCTCACTGGAAAACAAGAACAGGAAGTTTCCAATGAAACCTAAAAACAGAATTTTAAGATTATGTTAAGAACATGGAATCAAGTGACCAGCCACAGCAAGGCCTGCTCAAGGAACTTGAGCTTATGTCTTTCTCAAAAGCAAGTCCCCCACTATTCTCCTACCATTGCCCCACACCTTTGCTGAAGCACCCAGAACAAACACAGTTTTGCTGGCATTCCATTCTTTAATGCCTAATTGAATAAATAAATGTTTCCTAAAGAACCAAATTAAATGAAAAAAAAAAAAAAAAAGAAAATCCCGACCTCCTCAGATGCCTCATCCCCTGATTTATGACTGTTATTTTCAGATCTATCTGCCAAGCTGCTGGGAAAATTCAGTAATTTCATCTGTTACTATTTGGCTACCCACAACACATTTATTAGCACAACCACATGTTGCTGAAGTTGAGCTTCTAGTCACACTGTAAACCTGCTGATTTTCCCCTGCCCTTTACAAAATAAAATCATTACCTTCTCCTAGAGACCATTTATAAATTCCCTGTGTGGTTCTCTTCAGGGTGGTTATTTCTACCAAAGATAGGAATTTCCACAGGGAAAATGAAATGACTGCATAGTAGTCATAGTACAAGATGCTACATATGCTTTTTAGCTAAAACACCTTTAGCAAGTTATTTTTGTAGTGAAAGCACCCAGGACTTGCTTTATTAATATCCACCTATTAAAATTGTATTGACACTAGAGTCACTACTAGGTTCCTACAGAAAAACTACTCAGAGATTTGCTGTCTACAAAGTAGCACTCACTTTACTATGATTTTGCTTAAAGTGATTTTTTTTTTTTGCTTTTCTGTTCAGTGAACTTGAGACAATCATTTTTAGAGAAGTGCAATGAAATGCATTAAACACAGGCCCTTCCTGGCTGGTGTTCTCCAGTTACAGAGCAAATAGTGCAGAACAGTAGTAGAGCTGAGCAAAACTCAAGCCCTCCAGGAATTCTCTCCCTCATTAATAATTGCTGAGAAGAGAAATGCATTGTTCCTGCACTATATCCCTTATTTAGAGATAATTTTTGCTCCTCAAAGGACACGTAACTCGTTAACAATCTGACCATTGCTTTTAAAAATAAGGTGTGTACTATTTTTGCAAACACCTATGTCCCTCAAGTGTCCCACATGAATGCAATCTCCAAAACCAAACTGGATTCTGTTAGTGTTTTTATTTTAGGTTTTCATACAGGTTCTGCTGTAGCAATAAAAATCAGGTTTTGTCAAGTAGCTTCGAAAATGGCAACTTCCGATTTCAGAGCACACAAAACAAATCTGAGACCAAAACACACATACTAACAAGAATGTAAAACTTTCAGAATATATTCAGCATAATTAAAACTGCCACTGCAGGTATGTTACCCTATATTATTTTACCTGAAGTGTGGTTTTCAGTGAACACCAGCATCTTCTGCCTGACTCTATAAAATTTTTAGAGTCAAAAATGTGCAACCTTACTGCAATCACATAAGCAATTTGGGCAAAAAACATGCATTAACTCTCAATTTATGAATTTAGGAAGTACAAGCTTTCCCCATTAAGTCAACCCCCATCTTTACATCACGGAATGTTACACATAAAAAACTAAAATTACTTCAGTAAGCAGTAGGAGCAGAAAGGTTAGCAAGTCTAGGATTCATGCAATAAAGATAGATTAATTTATATTTAATTCCCCCAAAATGCAATTTAAGTAGTTTGGCTATCTGTACATTCATTAGTTGTTATTATATAAAAAGCTTCATTCCATCCATTCATTAAAAGAGACAATGAAAACAGTAGTAGCAACAACATATTATTAGATGCTGAAACAGGATGCTTAACCACAGTGGGTTAAATTGATCCTCAAATACAATTTAGCTGAAGTAAATAGAGTTACACCAAAGGTAGCTTTTAGACATGAGTAGGTTTAAACTAATCACTACATTTAGACAGGTTTCACCAAGAAAGCTGCTGCAGCGGCCTTGGGATTTTCAGCTGCCTCCAACTGGAGCAGTGCACAAGTATCATCTATTACAATCAAGCAGGCATCTTCCTCAAAAATCTAATTTCTGCTTTTTCAGGGTACAGTGAGCTTTTCATGTCTCATTTTTCATGGTATCTATGTTAGTACAATGCGCAATTTGCAGAGAGTAAATGCCATGGCAAACAGCAGTAATAACTGATGAGTCATTTCTATTTACCTGCAGCCAGAGCCACTGCTACTGCCTGGTGGTTTGCAGCACTCAGGACCTGGACACCCAGTGGGAGATGGGGGCAGCTCTGTCTCACTGCAGCACCAACCACTGTCATTGCTGCTGTGACCTCGGGCCCGGGACACACCGTGTACGGGAGGTCGTGCATGTTTTCTACTATCAAGCCATCCTGGGGAGATTGTTATACAAAAAAATATGATTACGCCGTGCAAAAAGGAACTTTAAACACGTGGGTAGTTTACCCTCATCCTGTTTTGTATGAAGAGACATGCAAGTTTAAAGGTTTTCCTTCAGAGGCAGGGCTACCTGCAGTAAATTGTGTTGATGCATTTGATGCGGACGACCACTTATAGAAGTGCTTTCATCAACAGCACGGTATTCACAGGGAAATCATGAGGAGAAATAGATGTGGTTTTAATTATGCATTCATCAATTTGGTTTCCTTTGATCCATCCTAAAATGTGAACTATGGGCAAATGAGTTAAATCTTATACTTCATTAAAAATAGTGTAAAGTCAAATTTCAGTCATCCAAGGGGAATACAGGATATTGAGTATATTTGGATAACAGAGGATTTGGAGATAATCAGGGCAATTTTCAATGCAATTAATGTCAGAAAATAAGTGTTATTTTGGATAAATAAAGGAATTTTTTGTTTATTGTGTGTATTTGTAGTACGCCTAATACCATAGTATTAACTATTGATATTTCTCCCATTCCATATTCAGAATTACTGGAAGAAAGATATTGCTATTTATTATCTATTAGACCTCTCCTTCCACATGGACTACTCTCAGCAAACACTGGAGTGATGATAAAATACTCTGCTAATACAATTTATGCAATTTATTGAAAATCTTTGTACATTACCTGCTACCATGCACTTTTCCAATCACTGTATTCCAGAAAGTTTGCAACAACAAATCATATATAATTTTGTCAAGGACTAATAACAAAAGTAAAAATATAGCCTTGAAACATATTCCAGGCCTGATATTTTGCACTTGCAGTGAGAATATTAAAAGAAACTAGACATTTGTCATGAGCTTCATTCTAAAAATTCAAAAAGTTTAATAGACAAACTAACTGCACACATAGAAAATAAATTCTGCTCTCTGGAATCTTATCACACATCTTAATCCTTTAAAATGAGAGCTTTACATTTCAAAGATATTGTAACTGGACCAGAATAGAAAAAAACCAAACATTTGAGGGGGCAGGGAGGGAATACAAGTAGAGATTAAACATAGCAGCTTGGTTAATAATAACACAGAATGAAGAAAAGGAAGCAAAATAAAAATATTTCCTTTTTTGTAAACTTTCATATGTAATGCTTCTCTAATCTTTGTTGTAGTGTAGAAGCCCTTTTGGCAGGTAAGACAGTATATAAAATGCAGTCAGCATTTAATGGCTGAATTACAGGCTAAGCCACAGACATCATAAATGAACACCTAACACAGAGGATGAGGAGAACTGAGAATGGACATAATCTGATGAAACAACATGGTCAGCCCAAGCACATGACACACATATGTTCAGTGCACCAGGCCACAGCTGCCTTTCCCAAATTACTTACAGCTGAATATTTAAACACACAAAATACACGCTACCTAAAACACAAAGGGACACAACCTATTATGTGCAAGGTGACCTGCTATGAAGAGCACTTCACATTAAACCTATGCACTATTTGGTGCTTCATCAACATATTTAATTACATAATTCCAGTCCAAAAAAAACCTGAATTAAGAAAACTGGATAGGACAACCAACCAAAATATCTGTCCTTGACTTTGTTTCTATGTCCAATTCAATATGTAACACCCACACTTCTGTACCTGTGATGGGAAGTAGCCATGTGACAGAGATGACAACCTGCCCTAAGAAAACCCACAGCATTTGCAGAAATTGAAAGAAAAAAAAGCACAAATTTTTATTCAGTTCCTCTGGACTGAGATCAGGGCTGTTCCAACCAAACTGAACTGACCAAATAGTCTTGTACTTCAGGAACAACTACAGAATCCTTTGTGTACCAACAGAAAGAGAAATCCCATGGTCTTTTGCCCTCTCTACACATAAACAATCAGGTCAGGCTGAGCAAGAATACAAAGTTGGTCAGTAGTTGAATGTAGCAAAAGGATTAATGCAGAACTATAAAATTTTAACAAAACAAATTCAAAAAATGCAATGAACCATCAAACCCAGGTAATTCCTTGAGACCACAAAATCTGGAAGCCCTCGGCTCAAGAATGATCTACTTGGCAGACTTCACCAAAATCTGGGTATCTGGGAAACTCCAAGCTTATCATAAGGGCCAGGAGGACCTGCCAAACAGCAGCCCAAGGCTTTCAGGCAGCCAAGAATCCACCTCAACAGGACACATAGGAAGAAAGGTGACTGGGAATGGGACTTCAAATGTTCAGCTCCTAAAGAACCACACAGCAGCCAAAAAAGCAAGAGAATGGGCTGGCAGAATTCCATAGCAATTCCACAGTGAAATTGAGCTTTCTGTGAGTTGCTACTGCTTTGATAGTTCAGGATTTGCACAAAGCAAATTATTCCATTAGATAGATTAATGAATTAATTCATTTTAAAAATTATAAAAAACCTAGCCATAGTACTATGCATAACAAGTATCTGATTGAATTCCAGCTCAAAATGCAGGCATATGGGAGGACTCCAAAATTTCTCTCTTCTGCCTCAAACTTACTATCTTCACTTTTCAGCAACTGTCTCTTCCTATGGCCTGAAGGTCCACTATTACAGTGAATATTTTTGGTAGTACCTTAATAATGTGTTATTCTTTTGGTACCATCCAATAGACTACGTTCTTTTGCATAGTCTGTTTTGTTTAATTAAAAAAAGAACAACATATGTTCTGCAATACAGAAAGCTGAATTACAGAGGCATTAAGTCAAAGCTTTCTTTTACATTTTATATAAAAATATAACACCACAGATTTCTGTGTTTACTGAATTGATATGTATATAAGACAGACTTCTGTACTATCAGACAGCTAATTAAAATGGGGAGGAAAAAAAACAGTTATGCTAAATTAAAGTTCTTGGAACTTAAGCTTATAGTTTAGAAATCTATGGAAACAGCTACTGCATTATATCCTCCAAAGCAGAATTTATTTAGATAGTATGAGACAAAACTCTAGCAAATACCTTTTGTGTTCCTTTTCCATTCAATATTAAGATAACTCAAGTGTTGCTTATATGTAATAGCATTATTATAAGTAATTCTCAAACAATATATTTTCTTTTTAGGTTGAATTACTTCTGAAGTGCTACATGTGTGAAGTGCCCTTTGTATCACAGTCAGCTACCGAAAAATAGGTCATTTAAATAGCTCTCTGATTATATAGAGAAATAATTTCCTTAGCTTTATTCCACTTACAGAAACAACCTCTTAAAACACTTCAGCCCCACAGGCACCACAGAAGAAAAGCCTCAAAAATAGCCACAACACTATAAACCACAACAGATGCAACAGTTGTACAAGTTTTAACTGAGCATAGACTTAACATAACTTTTCCCCAGGGAAACTTTAACCCCATTGTTTCCCCCAAACAGAAAGGTTTTACCTGCAAACATGTGCACACCAACACACACCTTTGCAAGCTCAACAGCCCTGCTCCATCCAGCAGGAAGGAAAGGGGGAGTCTGCACCATACCTGTTATTCTACAGGCTCAGGTGTGTACAAAGGCTATTACAGCTTTTCCCTCACCACAGACATGTGCCCCTTATAAAGGAAATCAAGTGCCTTTGCAGAGCATTTAATTGCTGTATCTAAGCACAGCCTCCCAACAATTCCTTTAAAAACTCACCTCCAGAGCAGATCACTGCCTTAACAGAGGTAACTATCTTATGTTCTCCTGCACATACCATAGGAGACAGCTGTGGGGAGGTTTGTCTGCTGTTTTATTTTACTGTAATATAGTTAAGATTTGAAATGTTCACCTCTGTAATCCAGGTGATAACTACCTATGTTCTTCCATACAAGAATACTAGTTTATTCTGTCTCCACTGTTATTAAATTCTAAGCATTTTGAATTCCACTTATCACTGTAGTTATAAGAGTAGCAGGCTTAAAACTCTTCATTTAAAAAAAAAACAAAAAACAATGTAAAACATATACTGGCAACTGTTTTTAATGTCAGCTACTCAAGTAGCTACAGTCAGGAAACAGCAACCTGTAGTCAAATAATCTTTACCAATGAAATCAGAGGCAACTTGTGCTCTATTTTCTGGCTAGAAAGCAAGTGCCAGCCAGGCTGAATGGAATTAATAAAAGTTAACTTGAATATATATTTTGCATCTTTCTTAAACAAAAGCATGTACAAATTGGAGGGATTATAATGCCCCATACTCTGCTGCTTACAAAATCTTGTCTAGGGAATTTCATTATTTAGCAACACACGAGTACAAACCATATACATTTTGAGCACAGATGGCTTCCTAACTGAGCACTCACTTGTTTTCATTACTGTGCTCTAATATCACAAATCTTTCATATTTATTATGTTAAGCTGCTAATGTGTCAGACAAGTCACCTTCCTCTGAATATACCAGGATTTACTTCCAAGTGCAATGCGTATGGAGTGAGCAAGACCATATACTTCCTTTTTCCACATTAAGAGCAATTCAAGCAACTTAAGACAATATGTAAAACATCTAATAGCAGCAAATGGTTATGGATCTTCTTAAAGGGTACTGTAGGCGGCATTTGGAAACACTGTCAGTAGAAGCATCCATGGAAAAAAAAACCCTTTAAGTTTTTCTAGCTCTTCTTCCACAAGAAAAACAGACAGCTTAACAGTTCATTTGGAATACTGAGCAAGAAACACAATTCTCCCTAAAAAAGCAGGACAGTCTGGAAGAGTGGTGATCTCTGTGCAAAAGCTGGGAAGGTCCTGAAATATTTATCATGAAAACTTGCATTTCTCTTAAAGTACCAGAAAAACTAAAGAAGTGAATTGCAGAAAGCATTAGGCAACCCTACTGAACTTACAGAAGCTCTCCTGATTATCTCTGACATTTATAGCATTAATAAAGGATTTGTTTGTTATATTGCTGTAACACTATTCTATATAGACCTTTAGAATGAAGATTGCTGTGGAATGCATAGTGCCTTTTACAGGAAATAAACTAAGCATAACTTTAAGCCCTGAGTTTGTCCAAATGTGTAGAGAAATGACTGCATTCACCTCATCTGACAGGTAGGTTTAAAAATATATTTAAGTTCAAAGAATTGCCCAATTTATTACAACCGTTGAAAAGATGACGTTTAAAAGCCAAAGCAAAGTTTTGTGTTAGTACTGTTTTTAAAGCTTGTCTTAAAGCTGCTCCAGCTTTGTGCAGGCCAACAGTGTAAGTAACTGCTTCTGTACCCTCCCTCACCTTTGGGTATACTTGGTGTCTTCCCCCTGCTGCTACAGGATTCAAAGTGTAATTATTACGTAAGGGAAATGGGTAAACAGGCGGTGGAATGTGGGGCAATGACTTTATGAGTTATAGATTACTTGTGCAACCACCTCCTCTGACACAGGAAGACAGAGACTAGTATTTGCCACTCTTCTGACATAGATCAAATTACATTATATCTCATGGTGATACTGTAACAACAAAATATAAGGTGACTACAGAAAACAGAGCTATTTCACACCTGTTCTTTCAGCTGGCATGAAAAGGAAGAAAACTTACTCATTCTGTTCAACTTGCAGTTAAAGACTATTCTAACTGGGTGGACATCTTGCATGTGCTAATCTGGTTCACAGGCACTGAAGCCCACCTATGTAAACATCATTCTACCAGAATGCTGCTTGTCCTTTCAAAACAATTCTATTCTCAGCATTCTTGCCTAATTTAGCCTTACTAGCGCTCTGCCCATAACCTACTTCATGTGACTTGTCTTGCATTTTGACTTGGGTCTTTTATAATTTAGACTAAGCTCTTGCATTCAATTTTGTTCCCTCTGTAAAGTATCACTCTAGTTTATACATTAAACTGTTTCAACTTGCTTGTTATTGAAGTTTTGCTGAAAACAGCAGTGACTGTTTGTTCACTTAAGACATTTTCAGTCTTGTACACCACCATAAAATGTTCACAAAGCTGTGAGCAGGTCAAAGAAAAAGCACATCAACACCCCTAGACAAGGTGTAATGAAATGTTTAAAACATATCTGACCTTTCAAAAGGACACACACCCTGTTAAAATCTACTGACCTATGAAGATTACTACAGCACTTAAGGTCCAACAGCAATTCTGCCTCTTCTTGCCTCTAGCTGAGACTGCCCTTTTGGGCCTTCTCCTCTGGATGTGCAAAACAGAGGCATATTTGCTGCTGGGGCCCTGAAGAGTTAAAGAGGGCTGAGAAGGGCCTACCTAAGCTTTACTTTTTTAGTCCCTGAATTATCTGTGCTGTTTTGGTACAGACACAAAGGTGGGGTGATCCTGCACCCTACAGGTGCCTGAGGTATGGATGCAGTGTATCAGCTGTGCACATGGCAATCCTCCAGGACTCCATGAAACCAGAGTGCTGTACAGACCTAAAAATACAGTTGCTTGTCAGACTGGATGGATGAAGCATTCTACAGCCAGAGACCTAGAATGCCACCAACAATCCATGCTGCAGCCCACTTTCCTTTTTTTCTTCTTACCCCTTCAATGGACTTGACTCTTAGAAGTTGATGGTCATCCAACTTAACTTGAATTGTACAACTTGAATCTAAACTTCTTTAATTATTTTGGGTGCAAGTGATACTTATTTTATGGTTTTCTTTGTAATCTGGAAGGCCTACTTACTGTGTTGAAATAAAAGACGTGTATTTAGACATTTCCCTAAACCGTGTGGCTTAGGATGCTTTTGATGAAGTACCGGATCAATTTAAAATATTGGCTATGCAGAAGTGGTTTTGTTTAATGGCTGCCACAGGAAGAAAGAAACAAAACTTACAATTCCAGCATCCCTGTAAGCTTCTGCCTCTTGACAAGCTTGATCAACGATCTGGGTCAGCGGAAGAGAACTTCTTGGTGTCCCTGCAAGAATAATGCTGCATACTCCAGGGCACAAATCAAACACATGGGCAGTGACAGCTCTTGGGTAGGACAGCTACAGGGATTGGCAGGCTGAAATAGGGAGATACAGGGTAAACTTGCTAAAAGGCTGCTCTGTCTCCTTGTGACACACCTTAGTGACATCTCTTTCCTTAGCTGAACTTGGCACATCTGCTGTAACCATTCAGCTCCTAAATCTAATTCATAAACTTGAGGAATGTCTGCTATAATCCCTTACTGCACCAGGTCTGCTCTTAGCTTGCTATTCCTCCACTTATCATAATTTATCCTGCATTAATGATGTTCTGGACAGTACAACCTATGGGCAAGACCAACCTCTAGGTCTGCAGAATACCTGTGCTAAACACCAGTGAGTTTAAAATCAGTTAAAGCTATCTTGAATCTGCAAGGCTGATCCTATCTGACCTTCAGCATTAAGTGTTCCATAGCAGAAATGAACACACATGGATTTTGCTGGAGTTCCATGAGCTTTCATTAAGATCAACTCCAAAGTAGTTTCTGATATTTAGGCTCCTAAATCAGGCAGTGAGAATCTGAAATGGGGGCTGTGCTGAGCCCTCTGACAGCTTTGTCAGATTTCACAGCATGGGGAAGGCTGGACAGTGCCTGGAGGCTGCTTCTGGGAAAACGTGGAGCAGGGTGAGCTCTGGGCACCAGCCCGTCAAGGTTGCTGTGATCAGCTCCGCTCCCCCCGAGTCCTTGGAAAGGGGGACGGGGAGGCCAGGCTGGCACAGACCTGCCTGCTGTCTGAGCTTCCCACTGTGGGAGCTCTATCCAACCGGTACCCTGTCCTAATGCTTATTCGTGCAACTCACTGCTTCTTAAAACACTGAGCTCATCAACACCAAACCTTTGTTTTCTCAGCCTCGCTCCTTACGGGGAACCGTCTCCTGCCTTTTTTTACCTCTGAAACGGGGAGATGCCCAAACTTAGGGCACTTCACGAGCGGCCCGTGGCGGCGGCTGAAGGGACTGAAGAGGCTCCCAGCGGCGCGGGCTTTACTCGGGGAGGCCGCAGCCGGGCCAAGGGGTGACACCGGCGAGTGGGGACCCGGTCCTAGTCCTGGTCCCGGTTCGGGTCCGGGTGCGGATCCCGCTGGCCGTGCCGCCCGCCCAGCGCTTACCTGGCAGCGCTCCCACGTGCACCATCCCAATGACCGCCGCCTTCAGCCGCCCGAACAGCGCGGGCCGCCGCACGACCTGCGGGGAGGGGAAGGAGGGCGTGAGCGGAGCGGGACGGGGCCGGGACCGGAGTCGGGATTGGGATCGGGATCGGGATCAGGATCCCGGTCTCGTCCCCGCTACGCTCACCCCGGACATGTCCCACGTGCTGCGCCCCCCGCTTCCGGGTGCGCGTCATAACCCCGCCCCCTGTCCCGCCCCCTTCCCACACAGGCCCCGCCCTTCTCGTCCTTATCCCCGCCCCTTTCTTCCGGGCATCGCCCCTCTCGCTCTTGGCCCCGCCCCTTTGGCCCCCGGCCCCGCCCCTCCAGCCCCGCGCGCGGGCTCCGCGCCGCTCCCGCGCGCGGGCGGCCCCGCCCCGCCCGTCCCCGCGCGCGGGGCCTCCGCCCCCGGGCC
>NW_020897783.1:565046-652546 GCF_003984885.1 Neopelma chrysocephalum
AGTGGGCAAGGGGGACTGTAGGCCCTGGTGATGGAGCCTGCAAAACACTTCAGTTCATACACGTTGCTTTGGAGTCTTTGCAAGAGACAAGGCCTGGTGTGTTGGTCTGAAACATGATAATACTTAGGTATGTTTAAATGTCCTGGGATTGCAAGGGTGCACCTGAGAGAAGAGTTTTTATGCATTTAGGCCTGCTCTGCCCTGACTTCTTTAGAGAGTTGCAAAAGTACAGTGGTGCTCATATAACTTGCTCGCCAAACAGGAGACACTTAAGCACGTAAACAGAATCATCTCTTGAGATGGTTCTCTTTGCAGTCATGCTCTACTTTGTCACCTGGCAGAGGGAAGATTCCCATTGACAGGGGTCATTATACTGACAAAGTTCCTGATTAGAACTTTGAAGTGTATACTAGGTGCTAATGGCATGGTAAAATAAGCTTCGTTTCTCTGTAGAATGAAGGGATAATTTCTGTAAAGTCAACGGTGAAAATCAATCCTGCAGTGGAGGTTGATAATGACCCTTGCCAGTTCTCTCAGTAAAACATTTGGAATGATCTGAGTTATGAAGTGAAAACTACCTCTAGGAGTGTCCTCTAGTTCCCTTTATGTGCTTTCTGTACTCTTCAAAACAGAGATGCTTTTGGTGTCTGTCTTGCATGCCACTTTGGTGTGTGGTATTGAAAGCATGTACGTTGAGATGCCTACTCTAAATAAAACAGAGTAGCCTGTGTTCTGGAACAGGTTTATTCGTTTATTCCCCTCTGTTTTTTTGTCTGCATGCACACACAGGCTCGTTCAGTCACTGTCACTGAGACTTCAGCCGGTCACTGCACACACAGGGTGATACTTAAGTTGCAAAAGTCAGGACCGGGGTGTGCAGGCTGCACTCATTTGGTACGTGAGGCTGTGCATAATGTGGCACATCTAACCAGAAGTGGCAGCTGGAAGTTCTAAGACTGAAGTGGTACCATAACAGATGGGCATCATTGTTTGGAATGGCCTCTGCTTGTTGCAACTGCGTACACTAGTTATCAGTCAACATATTAAGCAGGGCTCAAATGGTGAGCATTTAATGAGGGGATCTCTCCTTCCCTTCTGTCTTTCTTTTGCACAGTATATTAAACTAATTTCTCACTTCTGACGAGGAAGAGCTGCCTGTCCTTCACCACAGCTTTCTCCTTCACCAAAAGATTCATTCTGTTTGACCTGAGCAAGGCCTTCTTGTGCATATTTATTGCATAATAATAAGGTAGCATTGAAAAAATCTCAAGAGGGACTCAATTTTACCTTTTTCCTGAAAGACAATGAAAAGAAACTTGAAATATAGTTTGCATACATTGACCTTCTGCTTTGAAAGTAGATAAAGATTTCTAATTTTGTCTTGTTTGTGTCCTTGGCTTGGTAGCCATTTAATGATACTTCAGGAGTGATAGGTAAGCTAAAATTTATATAATTTAGGTGGTAGGCATTAAAAATGTTTACTTGGGAATTTTTTGAGTTAACCATAGGATGCTGGTGGGATTTGACCCCTTGATTCTGTAAACCATAAATAATACGGGTATCTGTGTATCTTTCTCTTCATAGAGAAGGGGTTTTTTTGTTGTGACAAAGTAGCCAGATTGTTACAGATCTGGTTAAAAAAGCTAACATTTGGCTGCACAGCAGCAGCTCTTCAGTCTATGGTGTGACACAAGCTATTCTCTGATATAAATTGCCATGGACCACTAATGAGAATATGTTTACGGTTCCAGCAGCAGTATAGCAGGCTTGTATGATAGCCAGGGCGATAGTTATTCTGTTGAGACACGACAACTCTAAAATGCAAGCAGCTATAAATCCACTGCAGCCCATACCACATGACTTGTACATTAAATAAATTGTTTACTGACACTAGTTTATCCACCAAGCAAAATATCATGGTCACATCCCACTTTATGACATCTTCATAGTCAATTCATTAGTTTGCTTCTGTGGAACATAAGGCCCGAGTTCTTAATTAGGATGCTGTTACCCTTTATGTGATGAAGGGTGGCTATATCATCAGGTCTGTGACAGCAGAATATTGCATAAATTCTGTGTTTGATTTTAGAGAACTAGCACTGCTGTAATTCTGCTAGCAATTCTCATATTAATTCTGGCTGCTTTCTGTGGATGAATACACTTCCGAGGCTCCGTATAAAACAAAATTCATCTAACTAGATTAGTCTGTGCACTTGTGATACAACTTACATGGCCACCTCCATCTAAAGTGGAGAATTGAATCTGGAAGTTCATTTGTTTATATGAAACCAACTAATGTTTTCATGTGTAAAGGTGGAGTAATAGGAAATAGTTTTGATCAGTTTCTCACTAAATATTTTTCAGAATCTGATCTTAGTGTTGTCAAAATATTCCACCTAACTGGTTTGAAAATATCTTTGACTAATGTATATTAACTTTAGAAGATCCAATTTAAAAAAAAACACAAAAAAAACAACAAAATGAAACCCACAAACAAACAGCTTACAAGTCTTCAGACAAACAGATAAAGAATGTAAATACCCAGGCTGAGAGCTTGACTTGAGCCTAATCTGAGTCAGGACAATATTGTAGTAGAAGCTCCTGTGCCATTGAGAAAGAATTAGAATAATTTAATAATGTCAGTTCCTCTTCTCTCTCCTGTTTATTAATTCTGGAGTCCCTTTCCAATGGCAGAGAAAAAACCCAATACTTCAAACTGATGCATCCTGAAAAATGAGTGAAAAATGGCTGGAATTGTAAGTCTTACTGTTTCTGATGGGCAAACCAGGGCTGTGGTCTAGTGATTGATACACATCTCTGTTACAAGGTGCTGCTTTTAGGGTGAGATAAACAGGCCTGTCCACCTCCTGTTCCCCTGCCTTTGATTTTTATGCTGAAAGTCTTCTGACTTAGCTGTTTGAATGCAGTTCTGAATCATCCTCTTCCTCTTCTGCTGCCCTCCTTGACCCGGGTCTGTGGAAGCTGGTTCTGGTGGCTCCTGGCTCACATTGAGATGCACGAGTGTCTCAGCAGCTTGTGTTCTTACAGTGGTTTCTTCACTGAAGGCTCTGCCTGGCCTGTAAGCAATGACCCCAGTGGTCATGACCTGCTCTGTTTTGTGTCTGTCCTGTATCCTGAAGGTTGCTCCTAAGATGTGTTTCTATGAATGTTTGATGTATCAGTGAATGGTGACGTGCTTCAGAAAATGTTTGAGCTTTAAAAATACCCACCACTGAACTCCTGGGTCTTTGTTGTTTAGAGCTGTATGGGCTTTACTGCTCTGATGGACTTCATGTCACCTACCTTCTGCCCTTCTTGGTGCTCCTTCTCCTAAGGAGCCTTCTCACATGCTCAGTTTAATTTCTCCAATCTGTATCTCTGATCAATTGTTCCTGTATCTGGAATATAGGTGTAGGTGTTGCCAAGCTTTCCTGCTGGGCTCCATATAGATTTGAAGAGGCAGTTTTCCCCACTGATTTTTTTGCTTGCATCTTACTTCAGCTCCTGTTTGCCTCAGAAATAAGCCCAGGACTTTAGTATTTCCTCTGTTAGGCTGCACAGATTCTTGGTAACATCTTTGCTTTCTGACAGGTCCCTGCTTAAAAATTGGCTCTGTGCAAGCCTAGAGGAAGTTCTTCATGGTTTTCTCACACTCTCCCCATCTTAAACTGTTTCTTTTTTCAGTGGTGGCTCCTATTTCCTTGCAGTTACAGTGTGATGTAATGCAGCTTCTTGGTATCATGTTTTTCACTTTTGATTGAATGTCTTGCTAAATCTGCTTTGGAGGCTCAAGAGTCTGATAATGCTCGTTCCCTCAGCCAGAATCTGTGCCAGAGTTATGGCGTTCCCTCACCTACACTAATTCAGACTCCTGTCACCCCCCCCAGTAGCCTCTTTCTTTTGAGGGCCCTGTACATTAGTTTTCTTCTTGTCTCTAGCTAAGCTATATACTTTTTGTGTTGCTTGCATTTTTTTTCCCTGGTTGTCTTGTAAAGTGACATTATGTAGTCAAAAACTTTGTTTTCCCCTTCTTCTCATAACACCTAAAAGGCTCTTGACCTTTACTTCTGTTTCATTATAGAAGATTGAGGGTGATGAAATCTTTTCAGTGATTGTTGTATGTGGTATGTGAGGTGTCAACTTTGAGAACTTTGTGGAGCAGATCTCCGGTCCTTCAGAAGCTGCTGGTGTAGTAGGCACCTTTAAATAGATAGTATATAATATACTGCTTTTCTGTTGGTTTGCTGATTAACTGATAAGACAGCACTTCTGCAAAGGCTGTTGGCAGCTGGGCTTGCTGTGCAATTTGGAGAACAAAGTGTGACTAAAGTCTAGTTGGGAGGGAGGACAAAAATTAACTTAAAGCAATGCTGATGTGACACTTTCATTCAAATTTTCAGTTTGTAAGGAGTCTGTAATTTTTAATATAAAGATACTATTCCCTCTTCTTGCCTTCCCCCACCCAAATTCGATTGTGGCATGGCTGAGTTTGCATGTAGAACTCTAAGAAGAAAAAGGACTGATCTGTGTGTCAGTAACTCAAAGTACAAAGCAGCCTTAGCTGTGAGCAAACTGTGAAATGTGTTTTTGGTTTCATAAAGCTGGTGGTTTCTGTTTCTGAAGCTGGTGCAGGAGGTGACCATTTTGCTGGAAAGTGATGTCATTTGTGGGAAGGACAGGGCAAGAATCAGGTGTGGAGGCTTCTTTGTGAGAGGCAAAGTTTCATGTAGTATTTTGCTTGTTAGCACCTAATGATTCTTCTGACTTTTTTTTTTTTTTAATTTTTTAAAAGCACATTAGAAATCTTGTTAGGGAGTTCTGTCCTTTTAGTGCTGCAGAACAGATCAGTTTGCAGCAAAATGGCTGACCTCACTATTAAGCAGAAATGCCAGATTTTAATTTGCTTAGGCATGATGACATATTGCTGGCTTTGTATTCTACTGCAAATAAAACAAGTAGTATTTTCCCAGGGAACTGTGTGACGTGTACAACTAGATCTTGTTTGAGTTAGGCAGGAGGAAAAGCAAACCTAAACTTAAGTTTTGGTCCAAATAAAAGTAAAAGGACATGACAGGTGAAAAGTTGTATGTCTATTTGCAGACCTTAGCAGAATTCTGCATATGAAATTGTCAACTTGATAGTTTAATGGCAATTGCTTAACATGCACTTTCTTTATTCTGAAAACAGTTGGATCATAAGTGCTGTAGTCTTTTATTTTAACACTGCTAGATGAATAAGTAAGAAATTCTATAAACTACTGTTTTTCTGTGTTCACTGTCTGAGATGGTTTACATGTAACCATGATTTCAGGCATCCTATCTACATGTTCCTTACCAGAAATCCCAACCTCATATTTGAGTCTTAAAGGTCCATCTGCTTGTTCTTTACCTGAGGGCAAGTATGTTTTTTGTAAAAACAAAACGCAGCACGACAATAGGAGACTCTGACTTGGATATTCTTCCATGAAACAGTTGTGGTCCTTGAAAAGGAGAACAGGGTAAATGTTCTTCAGCTTTAGTTGCAAACTTTCTCTACTCTAAGCAATAGCCAGCTACTCAGCACTGGAGAGGCCACACCTGTAGTGCTGTGTCCAGTTCTGGGCTCCCCAGTACAAGAGAGACTGGAACATACTGGGAAGAGTCCAGAAAAGGTCCACTAAGATGATTCAGGAACCAGAGCACCTTTCCTATAAGGAAGGCTGGGGGAGCTAGGACTGTTCAGCCTAGAGAAAAGAAGGCTTATGGAGGCTGTATCAATTGTATATAAATATTTGAAGGGAGGATGTAAAGAAGATGGAGCCAGGCTCTTTTCAGTGATGGGACAAGAGGAGATGGACACAAACTGAAGCACAGGAGGTTCTCTCTGAATATCACGGAACGCCTTTTACTGTGAGGGTGACCAAGCATTAACACAGGTTGCCCAAAGAGGTTGGGGAGTCTCCATCCTTGCAGATGCCCAGGACCATGTACAGAAGGCTTTTGAGTAACTGGCTCTTGGTGGCCCTGCTTGAGCAGGGGGGTTGGACAAAATGAGCTCCAGAGGGACTTTGCAACCTCTACCATTCTGTGATTCTGTTCAGTTTAAAGAGGTAATCATAGTGCTTGTCATAGTTTCATGCCAATGTCTTTTCTTCTACTTACAAATAAAATTAGTATCTAAAAATGCACAGTGTCAAATCTTCTATTTCATTTATTAGATGTCCTGGAATAACATTCCCGAGAATGTCCATATGCTAATTCCTACTCCAGATAAAGACGATGATCCAGTTAGCCTTGATTACTCTCGCTTTATACATCTGAGTGTTGTTCCAACCAGAGCCACCCCATTACCAGCTCTAGGGTAAGTGTGCTGCTTTCTGCTGCTACTCTGTCTTCCTCTTGCCTGATGATTCAAGACTAAACCTTGATCTGTCTTAGCTGGGCAAACAGGGACGACGTATGGAAAAACATGATAAACAAAGAAGAGACCTATGTGAGAGATAAACTTTATCTGCAAAGGCACCCTCAGCTGCAACCTAAAATGAGGACAATCCTTCTAGACTGGCTAATGGAGGTAAGCTTTCCTGTGGTTGTGAGTGTTTCAAGTGTGCTTTCGTTGAAGTGCACTAATAACTGTCACGAGTGCACTTCATGATCTTTGCGTTTAGCTCCAGATACTTGTATTAATCTTAAATTTTGTCAATAAATTGCACCAAACTTAAAGAGTATATGATGTATTGAGTTGGTTTGCAAACTGACAATATATTCTGTTATTCGTTTAGATGGATAGTGGATAATAATCAATTTTTGCCTAACACACTGTAAGCTTTTTAAGGTCATGCTGCAGATAAAAGTTGGACAAATGATTGTGAAAGTCACTGTAAGAAGAAAGGTGGGGTAGGTTAGAGATCAGATCCATCTCACAACCTTTTTATCCGTTTTTGACATGTGGAATGTGCTACACCTCCTCTCTATGTGAGTCTTTTTTGCTGTCTGGATGACTTGGTGGCATAAACTCTTAATTCTAAAGTACTTGTGAGAATTTTCTCTTTTGAGATGTTAGAATGATGCATCTTTGCAAAAAATGAGGAAATAATGTTCTAACATTGTTGGAACATGTGCTTGCATTTCCTAAAAGGGTTTTCTCTATGATCTATTTTTTTTTCTTGGAAGTTTCTGCAGTGGCACTCATCTTTATCCAAAGGAAACTGTTTAACTCATGCTCTTAGTTAACATGTTACTTCACAATAGCAGTGAAGCAGAAAGCCAATATGAATTTTATGTCTATCTCTTGCTTTTTTCTGAATACATCTGTAGCATCTGTTTTGGACTCTTTAACACTGCTCTTGACCTTTGTAATCTCTGTTGTCTCTCCAGGTTTGTGAAGCCTACAAGCTTCATAGAGAAACTTTTTATTTAGCACAAGATTTCTTTGATCGGTTTATGGCAACGCAACAGGATGTTGTAAAAACACTATTGCAGCTTATTGGTGTCACTTCTTTATTCATAGCAGCAAAACTTGAGGTAAGTATCTCCAGTTTTACTCACACATAAAAATGTGGATGCACACACAGCACACTCATTGTAAACTAGACATGTTTTGGCAGATTTTATGGAATTTGTTGCTATGTCTTTTTCATCTGGGGGATAGAAAAAAAAGACTTTTTTTTTTCAACACTCCTTTTTTTTAGGAGTGGGTAAAATTATATTGTGATGCTAGCTAGTTTTATCTCATTAGAGAATTCAGTGCTAGAATAAATGTAAAGTTTTAACTGCTGTTGCTAAATGAATTTTTAGGTGGCTGCTGTATACAGAGACCACTTGTTGCAGTTCTGTTGTCAGTAGAATACCTACTGCATGGTAGTCTGAGCTATTTTTTAGTTACTGGATCAAATTGAACTATTAAAATACACAGTGCTTTTCAAGTTCTTACTGTTAGTCATTTAGGAGATCTATTCTTCAATCTGCTCTTCTCAAGCAAGAGATAAAAGGCCTTTTCTTTAGGATGTTTAAAAAAATCTGGATGCCAGTTATGATACAGTCACAGTGGTGCTGTAGTCAAACATAATGCAGGTTGTACTGATCCATGCAAAGTGAAAGTTGAAGGCTATGATGAACAAAAAATCTGTGTCTATTAAAGGTAGAAGAGAACATCAGGATTAGGAAATGGGAGGTGGTTCTTTCCCCTCCCCTGCTCTCTTTTGAGAGGTTGAAGCAGTGGTGGGTTGTTCTTTTTATTTCTTTTTTAATGTTTTTTTTTTAATTTAAGATGAGACCAGTTACAACCTATGCTGCAAATTAAATACATGATCTCCTGTCTTCCAGGAAATTTATCCACCAAAGTTGCACCAGTTTGCCTATGTTACAGATGGAGCCTGTACAGAAGATGAAATCATTAGTATGGAGTTGATCATTATGAAGGTACTATTTAAAAGTGGAATTAGTTCCACTTCAGTTTTTAAAAATGTATAGCTTGATCAGCCTAAAAGCAGAGCACCTCAGTTAATGTTATGTGGTGCTAAGAGGTACAGTTTCTCTTATTCATTAGAAAAGTGTTTTCTCTAGGTAACAAGTGATCCAAAGCATCCTCTAGTATGTGTGTATTAACAAAATGATTTGATCCCTGACCCTGTCAGCAGGAAGAGGTACAGGAGAGGATTTGATTAGTGTGTTTCAAAGATGCCTTAACCTAGTGGGATTAGAGCTTTTGATCTGGAGTATACAAAGTTGCATGGTTTAAGTTAGGAGCTCTTTATTGACACTGAAGTCTTGTGTATGTCTACTCTTTCAGGCTCTTAACTGGAACTTAAATCCACTGACAGTTGTATCGTGGCTAAATATTTACATGCAAGTTGCATATTTAAATGAGCTTTACGAGGTAATGCTGCCACAATATCCTCAGCAAATATTTGTACAAATAACAGAGGTGAGACTGATTTCCTTCAAATGCTGCTTCACCTGGAAAAAAGTGTTCTTGTGCTATGCTCATTAAACATCTATTGTCTTGTAGCTCTTGGATCTCTGTGTGCTGGATATTGGCTGCTTGGAATATACATATGGAATACTTGCAGCTTCTGCTTTGTATCACTTCTCTTCATCTGAGCTGATGCAGAAGGTTTCAGGTACTGGCATTTATAAACTATGTCTGATGTACTGACAAACATTGTCTTCTTTCAGGCAGATAAGCATGTGCCTTGTCTTCCAGGCTATGAATTCTGTGAGATAGAGGAATGTGTGAAATGGATGGTCCCGTTTGCGATGGCTCTGAGGGAAGTTGGAAGCTCCAAACTCAAACACTTTAGTGGAATAGCTCCCGAAGATTTGCACAATATACAGACGCACATAAACAGCTTTGATTTGCTGGTATGGGTGAGCATGATGGGGACAAAATCTGTCTGTGAAATCTCTGAAGTCTTGTTTCTTCTTTGGTTAGAACATACAGTAAACTTAAGTGAAGTATTATCAGATTGATGCTGAGCGTATTTGGATGATAAAAGGCATAAGGTTGTACTCCAGTTCCAAAGTTCTTGGGACAGAGACTTGTCTTGGGACTGACTTGTTCAGTATTTAGTTTAAAAAGAGGATTGTGATTTCACCCTCTCATCTCAAATGGCAGATAATTACCCTGGAAATCAGAAGCATATTTCTACCCTTTGAGATATTTTAAACACCATGTGTTAGACCCTTATCTATAGGAAATACGGATAATCCAATCTTCTCTGATGATAAAGAGAAAAATAAAGACTGATCACTTGAGACTGATCTTGTGGGAATGTTGTGTGACAGTGGTAGCTGACAAGCAGTTGAGCAAGAGTGGTTTTTCATGTGAGAAACTTGCAGAGGATCAAAATCTTGTCCAACAAATTGTGGTTAATCTTGGCTGTCGCAGCTGTTTTTCTCATTGGGTTCTTTTAATTGTAGTAGAAGTTAAAGTTCATCCTGTTCAGTTTCTGGATTTTGCTTCCTTGAAGGTACCAGAATGTTTGTATCTTGTGAATACCTAATGCTAATCATCAGATTCCAAAAGTTAATAATGATCTCTTCGAGTTGTACTACAAGACAACTACAAGTCACTATTTTGTACTATATATGATTTATCAGTTACTGTTAGGGGGGTTACATACAGAAATGCATTTCTAGATGGGCAGTCTATCAAGTTATGAAACACTGAATTATATTGATCTGTTGCATAGACATACCAAAGTAAAGATTTCTTTTTCTCTTTTTCCTGTACTTTCAGGACAGAGCTCAAGCAAAACAAGCCATATTGGCTGAGCAAAATAGGACTTCACCTTTCCCTACTGGTGTCCTTACACCACCACAAAGTAGTAAGAAACTGTCTTCTGGACTACCATCAATATGACTTTAGAAACTGTTGACAAACAGTTTTGCTGAAGTGCCTGTTCTGCTGGTTTTCACTCCTGCTCCATTACAGAAATGCTGCCAGTGAAGTTCATAAGCTTTTATGGAATCTGAAAAGGAAACCTTGCTTTCATGTGACAGAAGAGTTTCTCTATTTGAAATAGTTTTATTGAATGTTAAAATATTTTTAAAGAGATGGATCAAGTACACCAGCCACTTGAAAGAACACCGAAGTGTGCTCCAGATGCTGCTACGGAGGGTGATGCTTGATCAACCGTTCAGAAAAAGGGCTTGAAGTTGAAATTAGTTCCTGTCCCTGGTTGTCCTTTGGGTAATCTTGTCCCCTGGTGACAAATGGGCAAAAAATGCTGTGGAAGACAACGTTTCAAAGCCTCTTTTTTGAATGGCTGGCTTACAACTTGATGCCTTTTAAAAACCTTTTTATTGTAAAAGCTGCTATGTGTCTGTGTATTCATTTTTAATAAAAATGCTGTCTAAGACAGCTGGTTTTATGTATACTTTTATTTTTCTTTTAATTATGATCAGCTAAGGTTTTTTCAGACTGTGACCACTAATAGTCTGGGAGTTGGGGATGAATAGTGTGGTAACTATTGCTTTATTTATTTTCTGCTATTGGCTTATCAATTGAAACTTTTGTTTTGGATACTAAGGTAAAATTGTCATGTTGGGCTACTTGGATTTCCCCTAGTCAGACGTAGGAGGCTAGGGAGGGGATAATAAACATGACAAATATATGGGGAATCCTTCCACAACACACTTGTAATCATCAGCATATTGGGAAATTCTTGAATCATTGTCTGGCTTGTTACCCTTTCGTGATGGTTAGTGAGAGGTGATCAGCAGGAAGAGTCTACCTCTTATAATCATTTAAACATGGGGATTTTGGCATAGTATCTGTGAAAATAATCATAATCATCTGTGCAAAATGAAATTCTGGAGAGCTGTGTGCCTTTTTTACAGGAAGGTCCTTGACCTTTGCAATGTCTGAGAACCTCAGAAGTCCTAGCAGGACATTCTCTGGAAAGCCATGGTTCTGGAGAAGAGGGGAATACAGAAATAAATGATAGCCTGTTTTTTCTTGTTGTGTTTACTTTGAAGGACTGTTCAACAACACTTAAAGCTGTTATGAGACTGCCAGGATTCATCATGACCTGCTGCAGATAACTTAAATGCTACAACACTTAATACTTCAGGAAGCTCCTACTCTGTCGTGGGTTAGTTTTTCTAAACATTAGTTCCCAGCAAGGCTGCTTATTATTATTTTTTTGTTATTCTCCTTTTTGCTCTTCCCTGACCCAGTATTCTGATAAATGTTAAAGCTTTAATGTAATAAAAATGCCTATGGTAACTAACGGTAAGCAAATTATTTGGTGCTGCTGGCTTTTTTTTCCTTGCAATGAATGGTTGTAAGTTCTGTGCTAACAAAGCAAGTGTAAATGTGAGCTGAACAAGTTTGCTGGTGAGGGTTTAATTTCTCAGAATTACATGTCCTAGACAAGGAAATGTCCTATTTGCCAATTATTGAAAAAGTTTGTAACATTGAAGGACTTGTCAAGACACATTTTGGTACTTTGTCCTTAAATTTAAAACACAAAATAGGGGTGGGTGGGGGAAACAATAACCCTCCTGAAAGGTAGTCTCTAGGTTTAATTCCTAAATCACCAGACAAGCTTCAGTACTAGTCTTTTTGCTGTCACTTTTCAGTTCTTGGCCTCTTTCACTTGTTTCACCAAAAGTGGAATTGTAACTGGCATCTTCCAAATGAGATTGCATTTTTAACTGTTAAAGAAAATATTCTGTAGTAATGTTACAGATATGGTGAACTCTAACTTCCTGTTTTATGCTAAATATTAACTATGGTTAATACCTGTGCAAGAGTGAATGCAGGTGTTCATGTGTCCTCTGGGCTGTGTGGGAAATCAGGATCTGAGATACACAGATATACCCATAGGAATGAAACTGTTCAGATAACAAGCCTCTCTCTAAATTTGCTCTCTGCTTCAGAGATCCAGCTAAATTTATAACTTTCTTTTCTGAAAGGTCAACTTGCTTTTATTCCTATGGGAAGCAGTCTGTTCCAAGCATGGAGATCAGGGCTTTGCAGCTTCCCAGGTAAGAGTGCAGTCACGTGCCAGAGATGCAGCACTTTCCAGGTGGGGTGACTTACCTTGAGAGCTATTTTCTTACTTTCTCTTTTATCTCACGTTTAAGAATCTCCATTTCTGGTTGTCTTGCAACACATGTGGATACTTTGTCTGTCTGAGTGTGGTTCTGTCTTTCTACAGTAGCTTAAAAAAAATTATGCAGAAGTTGCCACAGGCTGAGAAACATTTTAGGAAGGAAGAGTGCAGCTGATTATAAGGAAGATAGTTGTCCCTAGTGGAAAAAAACAAACAAAACCCAAACAACTCTAAGAAGGAGTTTCCTCCCTATTTGCCTATGGATCCTATTCTAAATTCTCTCTGATCCTGGCCCGGTCTGGCTGGGGGAGGAAAGGGGGCAGTTCTGCCTGGCTAGGTAAGAGAAAAGGGTTTGGTGTGTTTACAACTGGGCTGAAGTTTGTGCAGCAAAGATGAGCTAATATCAAATAATGTGTTCCTGCAAGCTGTCTCTGACTCCTAAGTGTGTTACCCTGAGAGGTGGGAGGGGGCTCCAGGGAAGGAAGGCCCCAGGATGATGCAGGAGGCTCAATGGCACTGGGTAACCCTGAGAAAGCAATTAAGCTGAGCAGTGCTGCATGCTCCAACTGGAAAATGTCTCTCTTTAATAGCTACAGACCAGCATAAAGCATGCTCCAAAGTAAATTGAATTTCCAGTAACCCAGGTGGCATATGATTATCTTCCTCCTCCTGAAAGGTTTGTCGTAACGATGTATCAAACCCTCACCTTGGTCTGAAAGCTGGGGGCATTGGAGGAACTGAACAAGAGAAATGAACCCAGTGCTAGTTTTGTATCACTGCTACTATAGATTGGAAGCTGGTGGTGGCTGTGTCTGTATTGAAGGAAATGGCCCCAAATGAGCGAGCTGAAGCTGCAGCTGGGGAGGAGGAGTGCTGGTGGGCAGAAATGATGGAGGTGTGGTGGTTCCCACTGGGAGTCTGCCAGAGACTCGGCTGTTCTAAGTGCCGTAGCTACCTAAGAGTAGTTCATGGAAATACTTCTGCATAGCTTGTCTGCTCTAAAGAAGGAGGATGGTCTCTCTCTGGCTGTCTGTCCCTTTCTAGGTCTCAGGTCAGCATGTCCTCTTGGTTGTCAGGAATTACAACACACGGGGTTTGTAACACCCTTGATTGCACGAGGTGGAGGCAAGCAGCCAGCCCATGGGAGCTGCAGGCTCTCTAGATTTCCCTCCATTCCTGGGTGCTGTTGTCTTCCTGTTCAGCACAGCTGCCTTCTCTCCCAGCAGCAGCAGCCTCAATTCAGGCTGGGTGGAACACTCCCTTCGACCAGGCTGTGACATTGGACCCTGGGCAAGTTACAGCAGCATCCCCTCCTGGGGGAGGAGTCAGGGCACCTGAATGTTAGCTTGGGAGTTGCCAGAGGCTACAATGGGCTTTCATCCAGGTTGTAATGGAAGGAACACCCAGTCAGGGCACTGCGAGGTAAAAGTCTTAGGAAATAGTCAGGGGGTCAATGTGCAGTGCAGCAGGGGATTGGCAAGTGCACAGGTTGACATTGGATGGACCCACTTCACCTTGTTTGTTGGCATAAATCTTCTGTTCTGGGAACTGCTTCCTCTAGGTGTTTAACAACAAGCACTTAAAGCATCAGATTACTCATCCTCATCTTCCAAAACTTCCTCTCCCCTCACAAAAAGGGAGACATCAGCATATGCTGTGAAATAACACAGGTTAGCTCAGACCTTGTCTAGCCTTGAATTTGCTGGGGATTAAGCCCAGCTCCTCCTTGCTGGCAAGGCCAAGGTCAGCTTGTATTCTCTCTGGAGAGATTTTTTTTGCTCAGGTTTGGCATGTAAATAGGTGATGCAGCTCCACTGTGTGCTGCCTGTGGCAGGAACCAACACAGCTCTTCCTCCCTCTTCCGGTCCTCCTACCCTCACCCCAGCCATGGAGTGGGCAGTCAAGGTGGAGTAACTGAGAGGTTTGGGGGTTTTGTTTTATTTTTTAATGTGTCTCTGAGATGGCAGGAGATAACTGTACAAATGTGAGAAGACTTTATTCTTTGTTACAGCAATTTGTGAAAGTTCTGTGCTTTGAAGTTGAGAGCACAGCACTTGCTTGGCTTAGGATATGTTTGCCTGGAATATAAGAAAAAATTAAGTGCAGAGCTTCTTCTGTCTGGTGCCTGCACAGCGAGATGTGCCCCAGCCCCTGCTCCTGGGGTGGAGGAGAGCAGATGCCTGACAAGATCTGTCTTTGTCTGAGGGAAAAGATTTCCTTTATTAGCATGTGCTCCTGTGATGTCTTATTAGTCTCAAATGTTACATTTCTGCCTTGGCCTTGGCTAGAGAAGGAACTCTTAAATTCCCATGAGCACTGGAAAGAGGAGTTTATGGACACTGTTTATGGACAGTGGCTGTGGAGAGGAAATGGTTCTCTAAATGCACTTAATGTCTTTCTGGCAATATTGCAGTTGGTCTACACTTTGTTTAAAAATAAATATTCAGCCACATATACATTTATACTATAAAGGCAAAATCAAAGGATCAAATGTTTGGTTTTCTTACAAACTGTATATGATAACATTCCTTGAAACTGAGATGATAATGGATTTAATCAAGAGCTAAACAATTTTCCTGACAGAGAAAAGCAACAAGCCTAAACTTTTTCTGGAAAATCATGCTGCTAATGGCCACCCCACAGGCATGATTTTCCTGGTGCTAAAAGCATAGCTGGTATATCATATTTTCTTCCATTGGAGGCAGATTATTTTATTTTCAGGAGGTTCAGGGGCCCAAACTTGTGTACAGATGTGAGTTTCCAGAAAGAAACTGTTGATGGCGTAAGGATGCAAAATCCACTGAAGTTGAGAGGGTGAGACTGTGGTTGATCTGCATGAGCAGGCAGCATACACAGCTCTGGATTTAAGATTGTTGCTTTTTTTCTTAAATTGGGATGGAAGAGGCCTCACGTAGAACTAAAAATAAGTGGCTTGGCTGGAAATTAGGCATTCACCACAAAGAGAGTAAAAATGTGATAAAACTGTAGGAACGGGTTTGGGCTCCCCCCTCCCAAGGCAAAAAAAGAAGTAGGGACAGCTGTGATTTGCCAGGTTATCGTGTTCAGACTCCAGTTACACAAACTTACCTATGGCGTGCTCTGTGTGTAACCAGGATAAATGGGCTGAGTGTTCTTGGATTGAATCCCAGAGCAGCAACATCAGGCAGAGAAGAGTAATACGGTGCCTTATTTTGCAGTTCTGTGTTAGGTGTTTGGATTTATTTTCTTTTCTGAGGGGGGTACTCTACCAAGACACCAGCCTCTGCAGCTCAGCGCCTCAGCCCAATTTTTCTGTGTGTTAACAGTTATTGATCATGACAAGAGTTAAAAGATAACCTTTCTCTTTTCACCCCAATATCCATCTTCCAGTACTTACCAGATGCCACTGTAATATTTGGACCGTACATCTCACAGTGAGGTTTGGTTGTTACGCTTGGGTTTAAGATCAGTCTGAGAATAAACAAGTTGCTTTCTCACCTCAGCCAGACCTGCCAAACGCTGCTGTCTGATGAGGGTAGAGCTGATGTTTCTGGGCTTATGGGAGGCACCTCTCTTACCTCTGCCAGAATGATGATGATTTTATTTGAGCACAGTGGAGGGCAAGTGAAAACCTTTTACATCTCAGATTGGGAAGTCTGGTTGTCAGCCACAGGCTTGTGAGAGCAAAGAAAAATGTTTTAGTTTTGCCCAAAATCTTGCAGAATGAAGAATGCTCTGAGGAAAGGTTAGCTGATCCTGCATGGTGTTATTAGTATTCTGAGCTTCAGTCAGGAGATTAATAATAGCCACAGACAGTGTCTCTTCATATTAAAGTGTCTTCACATGAGTAGTTTGGGTGAGTGCAAAAGGACTGCAAGGCACAAGCAAGCTGTCTTGTCTCGCCCCAACTGACAATGAGTCAACACTTTAATATAAAGAAGAGACAGTTGGTAACAGTCATTAACATAACAAAGTGCCCTATAGATCACTCCAAATTCATCTGACTGTTTTTAAGCAAATGTTTTCCCCTGAGAAGTGGCAACGGAACAGTTTGTTGAATGTTTTGCTGCCTGGGCCACCCTGTTCTGCTGGGAGTGGTGCTGCTGTGGGATAGCTGATCTGGAAACCCCCTAGCAGGGAATGGTATTTGATTGCAGTGACAGTGTGCTCATTTTTTTTTTTAGCCTGATTTCCTACCAAAGCTGGACTCATGGAGTGTTTTTTTTCTTTGTGGTTCCTCCTGCCACTTCCCTGTCTGTTGGCTTCCTCCATTGGACAGCTTAAAGGAGATTTGACTTCCTTTTATAAGGTAATAAGAAAAAGGAGTCAGACAGGCTGCTGATCTTCTATGTGAAGGAGAGGCATAGGCTCAGCCACTCTGCTCTGTCCTTGGCCAGACCATGGGGGCTCTGTGCTGGCAGGAGGAAAGGTGGGAAGAGAGGAAGAAGGAATTGGGGCAGTCATGATGTGCATCTGGCATTGAAGAGGAATGAGTAGAGGCTAAGAGTAGCTCCAAGGAGGGAGGAAGTGCCTTGCACAGAAGTGGGTCTGTTACTGGTCCTCATGGAGAAATTTGCTTGACTTCTTTCCCTACCATCGTGGTGGGACGATGCATTGAATTCAACATACCAGGAAGCCATTGTGCATCTGCCCAGAACAACCTGGTTTTGTTGTTGCTGTAACTTCCATGTGCTCCTGGACTATGGTAGGACTCCAGGTTTCTCCTGCCATTTCTGAGGGCTGCCTGCCAGTGGCAAGAGGGCTGAAGTTGCTGGCTGCTGCAGCAGGTTTGGATCCTGCTGCTGCCCAGTGGACTTCACTCCCTAGCTGCCTGCCAAAAGAGAAACCACCTTTCCTGGGGCTGATCTTATGGGAAGGATTGACTCTGGGGAAGGTAAAATACAGGAGTCTGGGACATGCTGCTGGCTGACAGCTGAATGGCACCATGAGTAGAGATACTGGAGCAACCCAGGTGAGGGTAGCTTTGAGAGGCATCACTTCACCACCATACATGCTCACATGACTTTGAGTGCCCACAGAGGGGTCGTCACCTCAAGGGCAGCAGCACGTGGGACGCTGTTTTGGGCTGGCTATGTGTGCTTTGGGACTTGTTGCTCGCAAGCAGAAGAGAGAAACCCCTGATTCTCCCCAGCTGTTGTGTCAGAGGGGAAGTGGAGGAACCCCTTCCGTGCCAGGGTGTCCGTGGGTGCTGGGTGGCTGTCTCTGGGGGCGCATGAACGCGTCCTTTTGTGCGGGGCCGCACTGGGGCCGCGCGCTCCTTCAGGGATGCGGAGAGCGCTGGAAGACGTCCGTGTGGGACGTGGCTGTGCGAGGGGCCGTGGCCGTGGCGGGAGCAGCTCGGTGGCCCCACGCTCATCGAGTTAATTGGGGCTGCACTGCGGGGCCCGAGGAACGCAAGATGGCCGGGATTCTCACGGCGTGGGGAGGCCGCGGCCACGGCCGGGACCCCGCCAGATCATTAACGTCAATTAAGTACAGAATGTGTAGATTACTGACATGTTATTGTTAGGGCTCTGAAGGAAATATAATTAATAAACTCCCCCCCACCCTCCAAGAGGCAGCCCTTTGTGCTCCCTGCCGGCAACGTCTATCTCCTCCCGCAGCCCCATGCTCCTTTCAGCAGCCCCGGACAGCATTAACATTTGAATTAACATAAAATCACTTTCTGAAATCTGTTAACATTTATAATGTTGCTGTACTTTGCCTGATCATTGCGTTTTTTCTGTCAGTTTGAGCTCGGCGAGTTTTTTTTCAAGTGATACCAAACATAGACACATTATGCTGCAAAAATTGCATATTTGTTTAATGATTTCCCATTGGTATCTTTGTTGCTATGAACCAAAGCATTAAATAGAAGCCAGCACGTTAATGCTGTGTTGTTCTACATAATAAATTTGAATATACCCCAATGAATATTTTTAACAGGGGTTTTCTGAATAAAATGCATATGTGCCAGGGTATTAGTAATTACTTAAAATCAGTTTTTGACATTTAATGTTGACATCTAAAATATTTCCTTTAATTTTTGGTTGCCTCTGCAAACAGAAATGATGGCATTCGTCCTAAGGAAGGCTGGATGGACAAATAACACTTTTACTCACAATGAAATGAAAAGCAATAAAGAAAATGTGCTAAATGTCAACAGTAAAGCATATCTTCTCTCCACGTATTATGAGGAGAATATACCCCAAAATATGCGTACACACACAAAAATCCTTCAAGTGACTTAATATGCTTGGATATTAATGGTTTGAGCATTAATCCATTGCAATGGTTCCATTTTTTGAAAATTGGCTATTTAAATACATTATTACCTCAATAAATTCTCTATGGTCACTGTGGTAGCCATAGTATGAAAAATAATCATCATAAATCTGAATTTACAAAATATCTCCAAAATTGCACAGTTTTGCTGAGAGAAACAGAAGATGAAGTGTATATTATTTAACTCGATATATTTTGTCCTTGCAGGAGTTGCTTGTCTAAAAAAACCAGCAGATGGAGTCTGTTGGAGGACATGAGGGTCTGGCAGCAGCCTGAGAAACCAGCTCAATTTTGTAAGCGAGTGATGACTGAGAGCCTTTACCGTGTGAGATGTGGCTGGAAACCTCTGCTGAAGAAGTCTGTGGATGCTGAAGCACCTGCCTCTGCAGAAAGCAGCTTTGCTGGACACTCTGGTGAGTCAGTATGGGATCCCCACAGAAGGGATCCTGGTAGCAGGACTTGGCAGGGAGTGGTCAAAGAGGGCTTGTGCTGTTGCTGCGTCTTTCTGCTGCGTGGTGGAAAACCCAAGGGGCTTTGATGTCAGCCCAGCCAGCTGGTATTTTTCAGTGTTAGCAGCTCTGCATTAAACTGCACAGCAGCACCAGAGCAAGGCTATCTGATGCCCTGGGTGATCACTGCTGGCCCTGTGGGGCGGGCGGGAGGCTGAGGATGTGGGATGGCTCATGTCCATGGGCTCTCGGGGACAGGAGAGGCCGGGGCAGAGCCCGTGTGTCAGGTTTGTGTGTGCTGTCAGGTGGGCTGGGAAAGCCCTTGTCTCTCCTCTTAGATTTCCCTATTTTTTGTTAAAATAATGATGAGGAAAACCATGAGGCACCTCTACACTTTTGCATCCCTGAGTGTCTCTGATTATGCCCAAACACACATGTTGGTCCCTGAATATCCTGGGATTTTTAACAGGGAGAGCCTTGTTATTTGCAGTCAGTAGTTGCAGGGACGTTCCTTGGACAGAGCTGGCTGTTCAGACAGCGGTGTGGAAAAGGAGAGGGAGAGGAGAGGATGCTGTGGTTCCTGAGTGCTCCCCTGACACTTTGACAGGACAAAAGGAGGGTTGTGATCTGGGACTTTGCAAGTAGTGGTCAGCAGGGCCTGCAGAAGAATCGTGGCATCACTTGCGTCCCAGAATGGACATTTGGGAGGTTACATGGTAACAGCAGTAATTTTTAACAGAATGGGTGAAGACTGCTCCATCTCTGACTTTCTCCATTCCCAAGATATCTATTCCTTATCATCATTTTCGGCTTGTGCCCCTTAAGATTGCTCTCACCCACGCCTTAAGATCCTTGTGCAGGGATGTGGGGATGTTACCTGCCTTTGGATTTCTTTGGCTGTGTTGTCACTCAGTTAATGGTGTTCAACAAGAGTAGACCTTGGTGAGCCAAAGTTTGCAAAGGCTGGTGAAATACTGACCCTGTTAATCAATGGGGAGTTTTGCCATTACTCTTTTCCTTTTCACTCAAACTCTTACAACCGGACTAAACTGTACATATGGTCTTAGAGGATGTATCCAGGTTGTTCAGCCACACACATGTAAGGACAAAGAAAGAAAACAATAGACTCTTGTGTCCTTCCTGAGCCCCAAGACACTGCAGCAGAATGTGAAGAGCATGCCCAGGCAGCAAGCACAGCACAGACACCCCCTTTCACAGGGGGCAGAGTCCAGACCTGTGTATGCAGAGACCAATTGTTGCCTAGCTCAGAGCCAGACAACTCTGTAGGTTTAGGAATATAGCAATGGGATTTAGCAGCTTTGCTGCTAAACCCTCAAAAAGCTGAGCAGCCTATGAATTACAGCCTTTCCTTTCATATCTGCAGCTGAGTTTGACATGTGTAGCTGCAGCTGGCCCTACCTCTACAGTTTTATTTGATAAATCTGATTGATGAGGGTTTTTTAATTCCTCTCAATCTATTTAAATTAAAGAAAAAAAAGAGAGGGAAGTTGAAAAGTGCTGTAATTGCGAGCAAGCACTATAGAAACCTACAGCCAGCAGGCACACTTCACAGGGAACGGGGCCAGCCCGGACCCTTTCGTTGCTGGCTGGTGAGGGCTTCAAATGTGCCTGCAAGGTAGCTGTGTTTTAATTTTGATCCGTACCAAAAGAGCTTAATTGGAAGATACCAGGTGGGTCGATGCACGCGGCCTCTTCAGTGTGATGGGCAGAGCCTGTTGATAGAGCAGGTGCCAGAGGTGGATCCCTGACATGATGGAATGGGTGTCCTGGCAGCTGGGAGCTCTCTTCCAGGCTCCCTGTGTGCAGCTCCTGCCTGTGGAGCTCTGGTTTGTGTTTGGTCAGTAACAAGGAAAAGTTCCCTCCCCAAGGAGCATGATGCATGTAAACCCTTGATGCTACAGAGCAGCCTGGCTGTGCTCTGTGACACTGGGAGCCCACCTCCCTCAGGTCCTCAGGCACAGGCCGTGTGCTCTGAGCTCCCTGGGCAGCAGGAGGGGCACTGCTCTCCTTGGCACTTGTACCTCACTGCTCTGTGCCCTTGTGTCCACTCACAGAGTGATGTGGCCACTGCCTGGGCTTCTGGGCACGCTGAGCCAGCTGCCTGCATGCCCCCCTGCCACCTGGCTGCATTAGCACTGTCCTGTCCAAGCCCTCCATGCCTGAGGAATGGGGCTTGGAGAGCAGCAGCCTTCCCTGGCTTTCCCACCACCTTCCCCAGCACGCTCCCCTGTGTGAATTAAGCAACTAATTTTCATCAGTGTCAATGCACCTTGCACCTAACTCCAAACTACCAATTAAAGTTATCGATTCTGACCAGCAAAGGTACTAAATTCCTGCTGGAACTGAAAAAGCAGGTACTAAAATGTACAGAGACAATCTGTTTAATGCAGCCACAGATTAAAGCAACTGATTCATCATCTTTGTACCTTTACAAACTCTAATCCTTGGGATGTGGGTCTGGACACACTCCTGTGTGTTTGGAGTCTTCTCATTTCATCTGACTGGTACAGGTTTGAGCTGCAAACTTCCATCTGCTGCCCCAACAGCTCCTCAGAAACAGGTTGGTTGTTTTTTTTTTTGGTTCAGCTGATTCATTCTACAGGATGATTAATTATTGTGTAAAGATAATTTTGTGTTTATTGGTATGGGACATGAGAATTCACCCCTTTATTTCCTGATGCTGCAAACACAGACAGTAGCAAAGGGTTACTATTTTTCACCAACTTCTGCTGTGGATTCTTGTGTGGTTTTTCTCAGCCTGCTCATCGAGTTTGGTCTTTAGCTTGCGTTCTCTCCATAAGGCATCAGTCCATATATCTGTGCTCTGGAGAACGTATTTATAATTTTTATGATCTAATTTTACCTGACTGAAGGTTGCATCCAAACCATCATTGATTGTTAGGATAATTTGTCCTGGAATATACAGGAAAGATGTTTCATCCTCTGTTATTCAGTCTGAGTTGATTCGGGATGCAGGAATGTTGGCATTCCTCTGCAGCAGGAGTGACCTGTGTCTGCCCAATGCATAGCAGTAGTTTAAAAAGCTAATAGTGTGTTTGAACTAAGAGTGAGGAGAATAGGAAAGAATATTATAATTGTGCATAACAGAAATTTCTATAATTAAAAATGGAATTTTCTGGCATTGGAGCAGAAATAGCAATTTTCTACCCAGTGAAGCTCCAAATTATTTTAGAGGGAATTAGATGTATTCTCCTGGACTGTGATCACTCTGAAAGATTTTTTTGATGCTAAACTGTCTCTTAATATTGTAAAGAGCAAACTGTGTTGTCCTCACCTGCTGCCAGCTTGGAAGTGGAAACATCAGTGTCAGAAGTGTCATGGCTTTTGGATTTGTTGTACAGTTCTCTTTGCACATGATTATAACCTGGGAAATACGTTTTATAACCACTGTGTATTTCACACACACACTTTTTGACTGTGTTTGAGCTGAGATGGCTATTGGCTTTATATGCAGCTGCATCCTGAGGAGCTACTTTTATAGATTAGTAGTTGAAAGGTGCAGGAGGTTCTGTGCTCAGGACAAAGAGCTCTGTGTGAGCAGAGACCTTGAAAGCAGGCTGAGATACCAGAGTGTCCAGGGCTGTGTGGCCCAGGGACTCCCAGATGTGCCATCTCAGTCCCTCCAATGCAGTGCAAAACTGAAGAACAGTTTATTTTTCTCGGTTTTTTTTTCCCGTTTGTTCAGAATTGGCTTGTGCTGTAATCAACCATTTCAGCACAACACCCAGTACCTTTCTGGCATTTTTTGGCTTTCCCAAACTTGATCTTCTGCATACCAGAAGGCTGCCTAGATGTGCTCTGGAGATAATGGTGATGAAATATTTGGGATATGCCTGGGTGAGCACTGTCACTAGGTTGCCCTCTAGTTTTATTTCCAGCTGACTCAAGGTTGTTGCTATCTAGCCCAGGTTTGTCCCAGCAGTGTTCCTGTGTGTCTTTCAGACTGGGAGCTTTGTGTGGTCTCACATCAGGTATCAGCCCTAGGGTAAGCTACATTTGTGTGATTTGTTTTGCTGAATGGGGAAAAATTCAAGTGTGTGCTCACATAAGAAAACACCCTGCAGGCTGGCTCTAGCCTGGTCCCATTGGTATGGAATGCTGGTGTAGCTCCCCTGGATACAGCTGAGCATCCTTTGGAAAAGTGGTGGAGGGATGGGCTCCTCTGGCTGAGCTTGGCTATGGTGTGTTTGGTGTAAATCATAAGACAGTGATGAGTGTTTGCCTCCATTAGCTCTGATGTAAATACTGCTGCTCTGCCCTGGCCGTTGACAGTGTTTTCTGCTCAGCAGCCCAGTCTCAGGTGCTGAGAAGCTGTTCCAGTGCAGAGGCTGCCTGACCTGGCCTCTGACCTGCTGCTGTGGAGAAGATGGTTGACTTTGTGCTTAATGTACTGGGTGGGCACCCAAGGCAATTCCTGGTTCTGCCACTAACTTCTACTGTGATCTAGGATAAATCTCACTTTCTCTCTTCCTTAGTCTCTCTAGATCCCCTTTTGGGGAGAGAGGTGGGAGCAGCAACAATAACCTCCTTTGTCTCGTCTTTAGGGCTATATTTCTAATGAACTGGGGCACCAGACATCTTCTATTTAAAGGGCTGTCTTCTGAAAACAGATCAGTTTTTACTTGGTAGTGATGACTGAAACCCACACTGACCAGGGCTTGTACCTCTGTTGGATTATTAGGTCTTTGCTGTGATGCAGCAGGTGGTAACACACATTGCTGCAAGAGCCTGGTGGTGCTGCTGGTCCCTCCACCTCTCCCTTCACTGGCTGTGTTCTGCTTTTCCCAAGGAAACTCTCCAGCTGTCCCCTAATGTCTGTGTTAAAGCAAGAGCCAGCTAAAAACTGCCCTACCTAACAGCATGAGGAGGTCAGGCGAGGGAACATATTTTTTTCTTGCAGAGCTGACATAATTGTTTAAAGCAAACAGACAGCTCAACATTTTTACTAACTTACAAAATCTGGCATCTTGGGAGAACGTGTTTGGACTCAGCAAGGCCATTTCCACAGGGAAAGCATTGTCATTAATCTGCATGTTTGGCATTGCTGCTGGAGAGCCTCCCTTTTTGCTTTGAACGAGATGTATATTCATGGCCTGAAAGTTGCCTGGTTTTGTTTTCATGCCGGCCGCGTGGTTCTGCTGGGGAGGGATGTCCATGCGCAGGCACTCGGCTCTCCCAGCTGCACCAGCACAAAAGCTCTGGTCACTGCTGCTGGATTGTCGAGCAGAGTGTGAGCTGTGATTGTATCGAGGCCAATGCAATCATATCACCTGCCAGTCTGGGGAAAAATAGGGTCTAAATAAGATGACGAGTGAATGATGTGGTCAGAATTAAAAGGATAAACAGCATCTTTCCCTTAATGAGCTCTGTTTAACATGTGAGAAGCCCACACATGCTTTATCTGTATTCTGACCAGCGAGGAGCCTTGCCCAGACTTCATACAACAATTCATCACGGCCGATTTGTGCAAGGCATATTTGAGATGTGAGATGTGTGACTCAACCTCTTTTATTCCCTCATTAATTTTCTATTCTGCCTGAAATGCGTTCTTAGAGTGCTCATCACCAGGGTGTAAACTGGTGAAAATGGGGCATTGGGACTTCTGCTCTTACTTTTGTCACTGTGATTGGATAAAGGGGCAGATGTACAAACACCTGGGGTAGGCAGGCTGGGCACATGTGTCACCAGCACCTGCTTCCACCTGCAACTCTCATGAATGTGCAAGTCTGAGAATGGGGGCTGATCACTGGTGAATTGTTGACAGCCTTCCCAAGAATATTGGTGGCTGAAAAGCTGGAGTTTGAAGGTTTTCTCTCATGTTGATATTTTTGAAGACCTAACCTGAAAGTGCTTGAAGATCTGGTTTGTGTGGTGAACTTGTGTGTACATCTGTGTCTCTCACGCAGATTTGCTTTCCTGCTCTGGTCCTTCTCTCCCTTTCAACACTCCTACACATGCCTCTCACTGTGTCTTTGTGTTGCACGCTTTATATATCACTCTGCTGTGATGTGTATTAACTACTCAGACTCCCAAGGGCCTCAGAAGATGAATGGCTTTATCTATAGGATTCCAGTAATAATCCATTTGTGTATGAAATGTGCTCCTCAGTATTAGTGCATCGCAGAGGGCTGGCATTATCTGATAGCTGCAGAGGAGGCTATGGGCAGCAACTGTGTTCTGAGCTGTGCCTCGGGCTCTCCCGATAACTCCTGACAAGTCACTTAAATCCTTTGTAGTTCACTGTATCCAAAGGCAGATATCTCTCAGCTCGATGGATATGCAGGGTGTTGCGTGGCTTCCTGAGCTAACACCTGTGAAGCACCTCAGCCTCCGGGGAAGTGCAACCAGTGACTCCAAGCAGTGAATCCAGATACATTCCCAGGAAATGTGGTGTAAGAGGGCTCGGTGACACCCAGGGCATGTTAAAGAGCCCACTTCACCCACCCTCCTACAAGTGCCCACCTCAGATGGAATTGGGCTTTTCCAGTCACTTTGGGTAATGCCTGTAGCAGCATGGCAGCTCACTCCAGTGTGCAGGGTATTGTCCACTGGCTTCAGATTTAATTTCAGATGATCTTAGTCCACCAGGCAAAAAAATGCAACCCGTGCCAATCAAGAAGTACAGAGCACACAGTAAGCACAGTTCAAAAGCTGCATTACCCTTATCTATTAGTAATGATCAATTAGCATGAAGGTCAGTGGGCAGCCTGGAAATGAGTCAGATAAGAAGGGCAGAAGGAGGACTTGAATGGAAAGGAAATTTTTGATTCATATTCAGCGTTTAAAGTCATAACTCTGTAACAGTGGGGGCGGAGGGTAGCGTTAAGTAGTCCTGCTGTCACACTGACTCAAATAGAGTGTAAATCACACTGGGAGAGTGCTGTGGCTTTTCCCTGGTGCTAGAGCATTATATTGTACCACAGAAGGTATTCCAAGTTGCAAGAAGTCCTCCTTGCCCTCCAGCTCACCCTGAAAATCCCTGGCCAGTTTGACCACCCTGGCATGGCACAGCACCACAGGGCTGGTGGCTGCCATCAGTGCCACCAAAAGCTTAAAATTCTGGTCCCTGGCTTGCACCAAAGTGAGAAGGATTGACAGTGCAGGATGATGCAGGACAGGGGTGGTGCCTCAGTGGTTTCCTGGGCATCATCCAAGCAGGAGGTACCATTCAATGCAATGGTAATGTTTTTGGGGAAGAAGAAAGAACAACTTGTAACTGATTAACTTGCATTTTTTGCACAGATGATCCAAGTGTGTCCCTCAGGAAGGGACCTGGCCCCAAGCACAGGAACCTCCTCCCAAGCCAGGTAAAGGGGATCTTCCTCATAAGATACATCAAAGCTGTTGCTGAGAAAAAGAACTGATGTCTGAAGCAGCTTCTCTGCATCAAAACAGACAAGCGAACTGTGGTGCTTGCCACAGATTTCAGACAGTGTGATACAATCTTTCTTGTTTTCTCATGTTTACGTATCCCAGGCTTTCTCTGCTGCTGCGGGGCAGGTTGATGGATGGGTGCAAATCAATCTGTCACTTTCCAGTGCGTGAAGTTTATTTCTACCTCCCCTTCTCCCACGCACACGGACACGTGCCTGCGTGCCAAGGCTTAACGAGACACCGCAGCTCCTTCGGCTCTGGGTGTGTGCAGGGACACATGTGCTCTGTGCTTCCAGCTCCTGTTCCTGGAATACCATATGGTCTGGCCCACGAGCTTAAAATATCCTGGTGAAGCGATGTTTTAAAGCATGAGACCGCTACATGCAGGGTTTCTTCTGTTTCCTGGAGGCTAATTAACCCCTTAAATAGGGAGACAGTAGTGAAATAGGTGCTCCTGGTACCAGGCAACTGCACTGCCTGTTGAAGTTGATGAAACATAAGTACAAAAGAGAACAGGTAGGGGTAGGTTAAACCCGATGTTCCTGCCTCTGACAGTTTACTTTGAATGCACTCATTCATTCAGCATCACCATTTGGATCCTGCATAATCAGAGATAACAGGCGGATGGTTTGCATGAATAACTAAGTTTGTCATGTTTAATTTTCTTTAAAAGAAGAAACAGCAGTTGCTTTACCCTCATCCTTCAGGCCCAATACATATTTATAAATTGTCAGGAAATGAAAAGCTTTTTAACAGCACGCAACAAGCATGCAAAGCTACCAGGAGAAATAAGTGGGAGAGCAGTGAGTGTGAGGAGCAGTGCAGCCCACCTGCAGCTCCTGTGCACTCGCCTCATGTCACCTGGGAAGGTGGTGTGGGCAGAGGATGCTGAGCAGGCTGTCTGAATTGTTAGGAAGCGTACCACTGATACTTGTTTTGTGTTCTGGCGACGGTGTCTTCTGACAACTTGACACTGTGCATCAAGTTGAAGCTGAAAAATAGACCTGTGTTTGGCAGTTAGCTAGCTGGCAATTCAGCATCTGACTGTGCTGCTTAATATTTGATAGGGTGCTTGCTTTATTGTGCCTATCCCATCACTGACAAACTCTTAAAACCTACAGAAGGTGCAGCTGGAGTTTGCATGGAGCAGAATGCTGGAGGAATATCTTCTGCAGAGCGCTGCTCCCAGCAGCCACATCGGGCCCTCCAGAGCCGGTCCCAGCTGCCCTGGGAGCTGTGCACAGAGGAAACATGAAGGTGAAAGGACTGACTCACTGCTGAGATGGCTTTGATCCAGGACCAACCCTTCCCAACCTGTGCCAGGCATAGGTGTGGGCATCGTGGCTGCTGCTGAACACTGCTAATATTACAATTAAAAAAAATCCAGTCTCTTCATTGAGCAAATGATTTCTGCAGAGAATAGTGTGGTATATTAAAATGTCTGTGTAGAAAGCTCCCAAGGGAGAAATTCAGAAGAAGAAAGATTGGATCACTAAAACTGAGAGGGAAAGCAGGACTCGCTAATGTGACGCTGAAAGAAGAAGGCCAAATCTAGTTAGAGGGTCTTCCAACCAGCATGGCTTTTTTCATAATCATCCTATCAAGATGATCTTTGCAATAGGCGACCTCTGACTTCAGTACCAATATATATGTCACCAGACACAAATCCCTCAAGAGCTAACTCAATGATATTTCAAGTAAAAACTACTAGGCAGAAGCACAATCTGATTACTGGCGTGTATGCAGCCTGGGAGGCACGGAAGATCTATGAATGTTGAAGCACAGGGGCAGGATCACGTGGGGCCCCTGGCAGTGGTCCTGCTGGCTGCCCACCACTGCCCTTCCACAAGTCCCACTGATGACACGTGGCATGTTACCACAGACCCCCAAAGAAAAGGATTCTTGAGCTGATTAGGGATCCCCCCGCTGGGTTTTAATTTGACTTAAGCATCATTTAAAATTATCTCAGAGTTGCTTTAAGTTACAATCACTTCCTGAAAAGCCCCAGGTTGCTGGCAGGGTGGGTGCTGGGATTGCTTGACATCCTTAGGGAGCCAAAATTCCTTTTGCCCCACCTCTATGGGCTACAACACCCCTGCTGAGCAGCCCAGTGTTGAAAGGTATTATGAATGTGTGCTTGAATGCATACTGGATTTAATGGTAAAAATGATAAATCTTACCAAAAATACCACTGAGGTGAAAAGTATGAAGTGTTTGCCACTAGTGGTTGTCTAGGGAATAGAGAATAATGAAACAGCAAATTCAAAACCGCAAGGGCCTCTAAAATGTTGTTTCCCTGTTACAAATATATTACAGAAAAATCTTTAAAACATCAGTCCCCCTCACTTTTATAGACCATGTTTCACCAGGCGCTTGTACATGTGCTTGGTTTCCAGTGTGTGAGCTGTTCTGGATGCTCTGGGAAGAGCGTGGGCTTAGAGTGCTGGCATGTGGTAATGTTTGGCTGGATCAGCCCGCGGGGTACACCCGTGGGAATCTGGCAGAGGGTGGTTCTGTGGAGCCTGATTCTCATTTACATCGAGGTGGCTGTTCCTGGCTCCCTGGGTGAGCAGGGCTCTTGCAGCGAGCATAAGTGTGTGCGAACACTAAACCATGTAATTAATTTAAAATCCCCTCAAGTTAACCCCAAATAGTCCCATATGGATATTGTGGTGCTGGTGGACCACAGGCAACGCCCTCGTCCTTCCCTGCAAAGGTGCCAGCAGGCATCCCACAGCCAGAGTGGGGCTTTCTCCTGCTGCTGCCTTCCCACCCTGGCCACAATCCTGTACATGACCAGAGGAGCCACATCCCACCCCTCCTCTCTGAGCATCTCATCTGCTGTCTAGACTGGAGAGCCTGGTCTCAAACAGAGACGTTAACATTTCTGTTAATAGGGATCTCTGTGTTGCTACATAGTCTGAATTGGCCTCTATTACTTATTAATGAAGATCCAAAAGTGCATGTACTTAAGACCTTGCTTAGCTAAGGGGAGTCTTCTAGGGCCAATTTGAGTCCTATTTAATGACTAATGGCTATTGAGACATAATGTCCACTAAGCAGATATCACATCCTATTTAGTATTTAATGTTTAAATATTTAATTAATTAAACACTGCCAAATATTTAATTAAACACCATCAGAGCCATCCTGACACTTCCACTATGCATAATGCAAAGGAAATCAGGGCTGTCCTTACCAGCCCCACAAGTGATGCAGATTCAGCCTTACTCAGAAATAGCTGGGGTTTGTGTAGCCAAAATACCTGCAAATGTACACAACACAGAGGGTGGGTTTTTAAGAACCTCTCTTTTTTATTTTTTCCCTTTTTTTCCCCCAAATGAGCTGAACTAAATGCTTTGTTAGTAAATCAAGCTCTGAAGTGACAGGTAGGCAGAGCGGTGGTACTGTGTGCCGCACTGCAACAAGAATGCTATGCTTGTATATTGACTTTTAATTATTTAAAAGTAAATGATTGCTACTTAGCATGGCATACCTGCCAGCAGTTTACACTAGTTTTGCTTAAATATTTACTCTGCTATTCAATAAAAAATGAGTCTACTGAAGCAAAAAATGAGAACACACCGTATCACGTGACCCTTCTCCTACCTGTGGCATGCCAACTTCACAAAGATTTATTCACAAAGAGATGCTAGATTTTGATGGTTTTCCTGGACTAAGCCAAAATACGGGTTGAAATTATCCAGTCTGACTTCCAAGTACAGCCGGGTCATAATTATCAGCTTTTGACATTTGATTTCATATTTACTTATGGAAATCTGGCACTTAGAAATATAAAGATATTTAAATCCCAGTTTCAGAATCTGGACACCCAGCAGGTACAGAATCATTTAGGGCTGAATTGCTTATTTGAATATTTTATTACCAAGCTCCATCCTCTGATGCATGCTGAAGCTGCCAGGTCGTGTTTCATCACTCTCAGCCTGTGTGGGGATGTCTCACTTTAATGTTCCCACATGGGATCTCTTGCTAACAAGGAATGTGGCTACCAGTTGGAGAAACCATTAAAGTCACATCGTTTTTATGCTTGGATTCAAGCCATTTATTAGTGAAATGGGAATACATATTTTGGGCTTTCTTTAGGGGATCTTACATGATCTTATTGGCTGCCCCAGACAAATTATCTTTCACTGTAAAGAGCTGATGCTCCAGTTGCTCAAATTGGGTTTTACTTAAATAAACACGAAAAAAAATTGGACTCAATGCTGTAAAAAGCCTCTATTGTTAGGGGACCTTTATCTCTCAAGTTCAGTGATGCTTTGCTTTGTCCATTTGCATTTATTGAACAATCAGTTGCCTGAATAGCCAGGAGTTTGCCTACATCTATAGGCTGCTGGGATGTTTTGAATTTTCATGTTCTCCTGCCCACTCAAGCAATAACCTCAGATTCATTCCTTTCACTTCTCTGTTCCTTACAGTCTTTTAAACAAAGTTATATTGCCACCCAAGGTATGAGGGGGGGAGATAAAATGCCATTGTGCCCATGCTTTGCCCAAAAATAAATGCTAAAACTGAGCAGGATGCAGGACTTATCCACCTCATTAAATGTGACAGGCACTTGATGGTCTTGCTTGATGTAGGTCATATCTTTTAATTACCTTTTACTTTATTCTCATGCATGCAGATGTAACCTCCTCAGCTCATTTAAAGCGGGCAGTGGTCTGTGTATTGCAGACGCAAAGGTGGCAGGGGAAGTGGCTGCTCTGAGCAGAGAGGGGAGGGACGGGAATGTTGGGATGCTTGGGTCTTTGGGCTGGGTGGGAAAGCAAGGTGGGATAGATGAGGGAGAAGGCACTGGCTCTGGTGAGAAAGCCCAGCTCTCCAGAGACCAACTTCCCAGGCAAAGCCGGGGGCTGGGAGCGCTCTGCCAGCGCAGCGTGTGCCTGCTGCACTCGCCGCAGCTACGCGGGGACTCTGTCCCAGCTGCAGCCGAGGCCTTTCTGTGCTCATTTATTATTCAGCACGTCTTGACTGCTTAATTGAGGAGATGCGTAGCAGTCTCTATCAGCGCGTGAGCTCTTTTGGGGGGAAAAATCAGTGTGGACGGCGATTCCACTGTCTGTATTCTCGGTTTATAAAGAAAAACTCCTTCTGCCACCTGCCATCACCCCGCGGGTCCCCGGTTATGGGTACCAGCCGCTGAATTTTGATGGTGCCCTCTCTGGGTTTGCATCGCTGATCGTGCCTTGTGGCTGCAGCCAAAGCCAGCCCGACTTGTCGCAGCCAGGGGCCCTCCTGCCTGCTCGGGCCGTGTCACAGCCCCGTGTCCCGCTGTCTGCGCCGCCTGAGGACACGGCTCCCAGAGGGTGGCTAGTGCAGGGCTGGTTGGTCCCTGGACGCACCTCGTGGGAAACGTCTTAATTTTGCCCCAGCTGGCAAATAAAAGAGGAAAAGAGGAATCGCTTTCTGCCTGTGGCACATGGGGTGGGTGAGGGACCATGTAAACCCCAGCGTCCCACTACCCCGAGAGCCTCTCAGGGTGCCCCGTCCCCCCTGCCCCGAGGGTCTGTTCTCGGGAAGCAAAGGTATTCCAGGTACAATTTTCTCCTGTTGTGACGTTTAAAAGATCTCAACAACGAGAAGTTCCTTCTAGTACCGGCAGCCCCGCAGCAGCTGCGCCGAGCGCGGCAGCGGGAAGGGGCATCCCGGGGCGGGTGGCAGAGGGGGCTGGAGACCGGGCAGCGCTGAGCCCCATGCTCCCACAGGGACCGCCTGGGGATGTTCCCGCACCGCCCGAGGTACCGCCTAGGGATGCTCCGGTACTGCCTGGGAATGCTCTCGCACCGCCCCAAGTACCGCCTGGGGGTGTTCCCGCACGCCGCCAGTACCACCTGGGATGCTCCCCGCCGCCCCAGGTGCCGCCCGGGGTTGCTCCCGCACCGCCCAGCCCTGCCAGAGGACCCCGCCGGTCCCGCTGCACCGTGGAACCCCTCGGGAGGCGGCTCGTCCCGCGGGGCCGCCGGCTCTCGGCGCGGCGGGGGCCGGGCTGTCCCGGCAGAGCCCCCGCCCGCCGCCGGCCCCGCCGCCGCATTCCAAAGGGTCTGCTGCCACCTCGTGGGCCGCGCCGGGCCCCGCCGAGCCCCGCTTTCCTCCCCGCGGCACCCGCATCCCCCCCCGCGGCACCCGCAGGCTCCCGCCTGCACCCTCACCGTTCCGTCCCCACCACCCCAAAATTACGAGTTTCTCGTGTAGGAAATTGCCCGGCCCCGAGAGCCTCACCCGGGGCCTCCGCACAGACACCCGGGAACTCTTGGTCTCTTTACGTGATTCTGTTCTCCACGTGAATGAAGTTTGGCGTGAAAGCAACTCACTGAGGCACAAGCACTGCGTCCCTTAGAACAGCTGGTGCAGCTGTGGATTAGGATTCTCCCCATTACAGTGACTAAACCAAACCACTGTGTCCAGTGCCAAAATACAAAGCTCAAAACCACTTGGCTCAACTGGGGTTCATCTTTTCTTTTCCTCCCAGGTATGTGAACTACTACTGGAAACACAACGTTTTTGGACATATTTTTTTTTATGGTCAGCAATTTTCTGCTTGCATAAGGACTTAAATAAATGTGTAGATGGAAAAGGCCATTTTTTTCCTCCACGGTCTCAAAACGTATATATTACATTTCATTGTTTCATATAAGATTTTATCACGCATGTTGTTTTCACTGCACATCCTGACTTAATGCAATGTGGCCTACAAAAATTAGTCATAACACAGAACATCAGCCAGGAAGAGACAAATATTTCCATAAACTGCATGTTCCATCAGTGCATCAGTGCAACCTATAGGCAGATGGTTTTGTCCAAATTCAGTGGAATCACATGTTTTCCAGATGGCTCCATGTTCACAAATAATGTATTCCCATACAACTCTGACCCGGACATGGGTCAAACTCAGTCTTGAAGCAAAGGTATATTAGAAACAAATGTGCCGCTCTTCCTCCCTGCCCCATTTCTGGGTGAGCACACTGCAAATTGTTGGGGAGAAATGTCCTTAATCCCAAAAATAGGCTTTAGAGTAGTTGAAGATTCACTGGCTTCCATGCTGACTTGTTGGTTAGTGGCTCCTGTGGTTGTGCACAGCCCTGACCACACTGGGCTGTGCTGCAGGGGCCATGCTACCCCTGGGCTGCCACAGCCCCAGGTGGCCCCCTGACCTCCAAGGACAGGGTGAGCTCTTGGTGGGATTCAGCCAACATCCCATCCCTGTGAAGCACATCCGGCCACAGGTTCCTCTTTGCTCTAGGGCAGTGCTTTCCATGCACAGTGCTTATCTCCTGGCAGGTATTCCTGGGCACTCTCCTGCCCTCCAGCTTTGTCCCCCCTTTTCACAGAGGCAAAAAAAGAGCTGGTGAGCTGCTCTGGTCATCACTCACCACTGTGTACCCTGTTTCCCAAGGAAGCTGGGCTGGTGCCCCAGCAGGACCAGCAGGATGTCCAGGCAATGCTGGGGGGGAACATGGGAGCCAGCAGCTGTGGCCCCCCATGCCCGGACCCCCCGCGCTGTGTTCTGCGGGTCAGCTCCGCTCCTCACCGCGGAAATGATTGTCAGTTGATCCTTCACTACTTCAGTGATGCTGATCAGCTTTTGAACTGCTGCAAATGAGGCCAATCAGCATTACTTTCGTTTCATTACTTCAAGAGCTTACTCATAAATTTCCTCTTATCCTGCTTCCCCTTTGGTCTGGAATTAGCCACAGCACTTGCTACGAGCTGCTGTACCCAGTTCTCCTCCACTGGAGCTGTTTGATCTTTCCTAGGTTTAGTAATCAACTGGCAAACGCACCTTATCTTGTTTGACTTAAAGCAATACACCTTCTTGCCCATTTTTCTGTGCATTGCACATGTGGTGCTGCTGGGGAAGTGGGGAACTAACTGCAGCACTCAACTGACCTCAGTATAACACGGGAGAGAATGAATTGGCAACGAGTCCATAAAATAATTAACAACATCTTTCATTTAGCTGTGTGAATTTTATTACTTGGATGTTAAAAACGGGGAGGATGGATTTCATTGCAGATGAAAGGGTGGTTCCCCCTGTTCCTACCAAGCAGCCCACGGCTCAGTGCGCAGTGGGGATGGGTTTGACAGAAACACACTTGTGGGGTGAAAGTCAGCATGTTCCTGAAACGGTACAACTGGAATGTAACATTTACACACTATTTCATTGGTGTTGGGATAAGTTGAAACAAGGTGATGGATGGCTCCAACCACGCTCCAGCCCAAAGTGTCCCTTACTTGGACGGTTGGTCCAGCAAGCTGCAACGGCTCTCCCAGCCTACAGCAGATAATTAAAAACAGTGTGGGTGTAAAGTAGTTGTAGCAAATGCAAAGCCCTTCAAACGTGTTTCCCTGTCAAGAGAGAGCAGAAAAGGGTCATTTTCAGAGGTATTTTGCCTCAACTTTCCTGATATGTAGAGTAACAACCTGCTTTCCACAGAGAGCGAGCAGCAACTCTTTCTTTCTAACAATTAATTTTTCATAAAATGCAAGTTAAAAAATTAGTTGCTTTCACGATGTTAGAGTCTCTTTTAAAGGTTGATGAATAAAGTGAATATTGAAACTGCTAAGACACATAAAAGGCAGCAGGGCAGATTATCTGTGCAGCTGGTGCTGAGCCCAAGCCTCCCTGGCTGCTGTGGGCAAGAGGGTGAGGGAGGCACCCACTCCCTCCAACCTCCATCCACCTGCCTTTTGGGATGGGCCATTTCCTGATGAAACACAAATAGCTCCACCTGTCATAAATTACAGAGTTTTCTGGGGATGCTGAAATTCATGGCACCTGGAGGGAACCCAAGGCATAAAAGAGTCCTGTGTGCTTGTGAGCCCTTTTGGGGCTTGAGCTCTTGCCCTACACCTCTTTGTTTTGCAATCCTGGCCTTGGAGTAGACCCAAGGCAAATAATTATTGCTTCATACTGTGCTACTGGCTGGAGAGGTAAGGTGTGACCTCATCTTCCCTCTGTGTGTGGATCTGCAGGCCTGCAGGGATCCTCTGGGGCAGGAAAGCGGCAAGTAGCAGCCTTGTGCTTGGCTGTGTGTGAGGGCTGGCTCTGGTGGTATGTTGTAATGGCTGGGAAGTTTCCTACCTTTCTGCTCTTGCAGTGTGATGGTTTCTACCAAAAACCCCCTTTTTCAGAGTAATATGATGCGTGGTGCTGGAGTGTAGCCTGAGGGCTCTGGCCGTGCTGTTAACAGTGTGCTCGAGGGAAGCACGTTCTGGTGACTCCCGTTTATCATATACAAAATGGGGATAATAATAACCTATGTCACAGGGGTGTTGCAAGACTTAATTAATTAGTATTTGCAAAGAGCTTTCAGATAATTGGATTAGAGGTGCTATATTAACACAAACTGTTATTGTTATTATTTATTTATTATGTACTTGTAGAGTTCATCTGTGCGGGATGTTTTTGCTGATCTAGCTTGCAGATGTAAACAGAGGAGATTGCATTGAGTTAAAGGGAGCAAAAGAAGCAAATGTCTATTCTAGCTCTTGCTTGTGACCTCCTGAAGACTAACCCACACCCAGAGGCTGAGCAACAGTTATGGGGAAGTTTTGAGTGGTGCCTCCTGCACTGGGAGGATCTTTGTATTTCTGGAAGATGCCCAGAAAATGAGAGGGGAAAAGTTCCACAGCCTGGGAGGCTGTTGTACAACATGTTCCAGGTTTAGCTTTCCTTCCTAAGCGCCTCTCAGCCCCTGTGTGAGGCATGGGATGATGATGTGAAAGGAGACTCATGAGGGATACCAAGACGTGTCCCTGTCCCTGAGGGAGATTCACAGCCCAGCAGCAGCAGGGCGTGGGAAGTGTGGCACTGTGATGTATGCAAGTTATTGAGGTTGGGTATCCTGGATTGCTTTTTTATTTTGGAGTATATTTTTAGGGCTCATCTGAAACGGCAAGACATGAGAATAAAAGAAATGGTCAGAAGAAGCAGCACTGTGGGGGATCTGGTGCTCTGGGAATGGTTCCTGCCACGCTGGGTCATGGCACAACGTGCACCAAATCTGCACTTGTTTCCACAAAATGAAGTTACTGGTGAATATGTAAAATAAGCTTCCTAAAGCTGCAAATGATTTTCCATCTGACTTCAGCTTCTCTAGGTAATTCACCCCTGAGGTGAAGACTTGGGTCAGAGTTAAATACAGCTGCTTTGGGATTTTGTGGGTATGAAAACAGACTAATTTGGCGCATAAGTCATTTTTAGTGCACTAATTTCCTGTTTTACATGCAGAAATGGTCCATAAATGGCACAAAAGTCTTGAGGAAACTAAGCCTAAAGCATCTTGTTCAGATAGACTGAATGCTGGAGTCTTCCTTAAGAGCATATTATATGAAAACTCTTGGTGCTTCACTTCTTACTGGAGACCAGCAAATCTTTATCAGTTTATAGCTTTGCATAGGTTATTAGTTGTCTCAAGCTCGCATAGCTCTGTTTTCCTTCATTAATATTAGGCTTTTAGCCTTTGAATTTTTTCTTTTTGAAGAGCTCCAAGTCCATAGCTGAAGATCTGAAGTCTTCATTAAAAAGAACAACAAATACAGTGTGCAAATGAGATATTTAGGGAAACAGAGCAGAAGCTGCTGTATCTGGATCTGGTGGCTCTGGGGTGGCTTTTCTACAGTGTCCCCAGGTGCTGCTGCTGCAGCATGTCCCCCTGGGCCCCGAGGCTTGCTTGGTCCTGCAGGACAGCAAGATACTGCCCTGCAGTGCACCAAAGCTCCAGGCCTTGGGTGGAAATGTGCCAGTCTAGGTTCAAATCTACTGAACTGCCTTAAAATGAGGGCTCAGTCTCAACTTCCACACCTTTGGTTCAGGATTCCCATAAACTGTGGACACTTCTTGCCTTGAAGAAAAACCCAGGAGGAAGGGACTGTCCTGGGGGAAGGTGCTGAAGTCTGGAAAACTTGTGATAAGTCTGAAGAGCAGCCAAGCCTGTATGAAAAACTTCAGTATAATGTTTGTTTCTAATTGCTGGTGAATCACCAGCACGGGCAAACCTTTGGCAGAGGCCTGGGGTATGATTTCAAGAGGTGAGACAGGCAGCCTCCTTGGAGAGGTGCTGGCTCACCTTTTGGGTTGCAGTTCCTCTCACCTCCCATGCTCTGGCTGTGCATCACTCTGTGCTTTCCCCAGCCCACCGTTTGAGCTTTCAGCCACGCTGTGCAGCAGCCTGTGATGCTGTGACAGGACGTAGCTGTGTAGATGGACCCTGAGGGTAGCAGCACCAGCGAGATGCAGGTGTGCAGAGCTCAGGGGCTGGCTCGAGCACCAGGAGGGCGGGGTGGCAGTGAGTCCACAGCAGGCTCGGCAGTGCCCAATTTATGGCCATTTACATGTGAAATCGCGCTGATCTAATTTGCATATGCAGTCATAGTAATCGCGGGCCAATTAAACTTGTAGTTCACAAAATCTGGGCCTGAAACCTTTGCAATTCTTACAAACATACTAATCTGAGTGTATATATCACTTCATCAAATTCATGAAACCATAAATTGTCCCTGTCTGGCATCACCAGCTGCATGTGGCAGTCGCTGGGGCTGGGCTGAAGGAGTCATTGGCCCCATGCAGCGGCTGGGGAAGATATTTTTAATGAGCTCTTCCCTATTCAAGGATTGAATCAGAGCTGTTAGGATGTCAGTGTAAGATTCATTGCAATATCTATGGGAGATTTATCTCTATTCTTCCATTTTTACAAAAAGTAGTTGTCCTGGAGGAGTTGTTACAATGTCAATAAATGTGCTGTCTACATTTGTTAGTGCAAATGCAGTTATAAAATGTCAGAGATTTGTCTCAAGTTTTCTATTTCTGCCTTACCACTGAGGAACAGAAGTGGCTTCAAAATGGGCAGCGTGATGAGCTTGTGGCTGTGTGAGGAGTGAGCCTCTGGCCACCCCAGCCCTGGAGATGCTGCTTCCCTGCTGAGGCTTGGACAATGGGGTGTTTTGGGTCTCCAGCCCCAGGATGGGGATAGTGAGGGAGTGTGGAGGTGGTTTCCATGGGCAAGTGGAGCTGAGTGCTGCACTGGCACCCTCCCTGGCACGGTACCATCCCACCGGCTGCTCCCAGGAGCTGCCTCCTCCCCAGCTGGAAACATCTGTAAGCACCCAGGCAGTGACAGACCCCTACGAGAGCAGATTTAAAAAATTTAGTCTGTCTCAGCTTTAATCATCCTCTTCCTGACCCAGTGAGGCACATGCTCAATACCCTCTCCAGCCTTCCCAGAGGACACCTACTGTGTCTCCACTTACCCCTCTGTGCAGTTCAACTTCTCAGGCACATCCTGCTAATTTAGCAGAGCATCTCTGAATAGTTGGTGTTGGAGCAAGGCTTTATCATAGCCAGATGCTGTTGATGACTTGAGGTTTGGCTTTTGTTCAGTGAGAAGAGCTCTAGCTATTGAAGCACTAAGTCTGGGGCTGGCTATTGCAGAGCCAGATGGTTTCATTCCAAATGTTTAAATTCTATAAATCTTTAATCTATAAATTCTGTTGTCACTATGAAAATGATAGGTTAAATTTTGCAATCCTTGTAGATAGTTACCCTCTGAGTAGATATCATCAAAGATTAAAAAGTCATTATTTCTTGGCTTTTTATATATTTTTCCTTCTTTGTAATTTTTGTATAAGTTCCTATGGGGAAAAAAAATTATTCTAAGCTCTGAGTTTGAAGAACATCAGAAATCAGCTTCTCTGAACTGAATTTGAAAGATTTTTTTCCAATGCAATGCTTCTCTTTGGTCTAGCTGCAATGTTGAAGGTCTTGGTGTATTTGTGAGGTTTTTTGCTATTTATATTCTAGCCAACTGAAGATTTTATTCTCTCAGTGATGTTTTACACATTTTGTAGAAAAGCTGTTACTTCATTTTTACCCTTGTTTTCCTGGTTTTAGGCCTGTAAGCAGCACTATTTTTCTTCCTCCTTAAATCTTAGTAGGCTCTGGTGTTGTTGCTCATTGCCCTTGGATGACTGATGAGGTTGAAGGTTGCTGATGTCAGGATGTGCAATGTGAATATAGGGGCTTGTGGCTTTCCCTGCCAGTCCTGCACTGCCCTGCCTGCTTGGTTTTGCCTGGTGCCTTAAACCAGTGGGATGGTCCCTTCTGCATGGGACAGTCCTGCTATTTAGTAGGTTATACCATAGGATTAGGGAATGGTTCTCTGGCTGAAAAGCATGACTGAGAGCCACCAAAACTGAGGCTTTTTAAAGCAATCCCATAGGCTTGCAACAAATTTTATACCTGATCAGGACTTGGGAGATGGAACATACCTTGAAAAGAGAAACAGTTGCTGGGGGAGTTGGGAGTAGGTGGACTTGCAGATCTGACCTAGAGGCTTAGTCCAAGGAAGAAAGATTTTTAGCCTGCTCCAGTCTAAATTTCCCAGTGTCAAATCCCATTTCTGTATGTACCTGAACTCTGCTGCTCAGTAACTGCTGCAGGTAGTGTGAGGTTGATCAGCTCCTCAGGGATGTAACACTTGGCTCCAGAATGTGGGAGTGAAACAGCACAGACTGCTCTATGCCTGAGAACTTACCTACAGTCATAAAACCAGTCTGGGCTCACCAAATGGTTGCCTTGCCATAGCCAGGGCTGTGCCCATCCCTCCCAGGTGTGCTGCCAGGGCAGAGCCCAGCCCTGCTCCCTGCCCACGCTGCACTGGTGGTACCGTGTAGGGAGAGGAAAGCCTGTCCAATTTAACCACCCCCCAAAGGCAACAGCTTGCAATGAGCTCTTGGTGCTGGCGTTTTGCTCCAGCATAACTTTAAAATTGTTAGGGACAAAGCTTTCAATGTATTTGCCTGAGTTTATGCAAATGTATTAAAATGAATGCAAATTGCAATCTATTGATTTTTTTAAAATGATATTGGCAGGCATGAATGAGACAGAAACACACCGCACTGATTTTTCACTATCTTGCATCTTTTCAAGCACTTTTCTCTTGTGCACAGTGAACAGAAGTGTCTGAAACTCTGTTTTATGCTCACTTCATAGAGGCCAGAAAGCTGAACACACAGCGGAGAGAAGCAGAGCCCAAAACCATTAACTATTTTGCAACTGAAGAGGATTACTGTCACCAGATCCATGTATTGGTGAACAGAAAACACATGTGGAGGGGAGCAATTTGTGCTCAATGTGTGAGAGAACCAGAAGAGCAGTAACTCGTGTACGCTGGCAAGAGCGAGCTTGGGAAAAATCCCAGGAGGGGAAAGAGGTTGGGGAAGGATTCAGCAGAGGTTCATGGAAAGCCAATTCCTACGGCAGCCCTTGGGGTGGGCAGCTGTGGGGAGAGCTGTGTGGGGAACCCCAGCAGTGCGTTGTAAGGCTGGGAGTGGCAGCAAAGGGCCCTGCTGAGGAGAAGAGGCAGCTGAGGAGTGATGGCAGCCTGCCTGCCTCGGGGCCAGGGCATGGGCCTGTGGCTGAGCTGCCCAAAACCAGGGCTGGGCATCTGAACCAGACTGACAGTGCTGGGGGAGTCCTGGGATGCAGGATCTGGGCTCCCCAAAGCTCTGCTCCTCCTTGGCTTGTGCAGCAGGAGAGATGTGGCCCTGGCCCCCAGCTGCAGCTTGTACTGAATGACTTAGTGGTTTATTTTTTAATTCCTTTTTAGTTTATAACAACTGGCCTGAACCCTTTGGGTTCTGCATCTCCTATCCATGTTGTTTTTTGAAGTCTTTGTTGTAGAGTAATAGTGTCTATCAATACCACATGGTTTTTATTTATGTGAGTTTGTTAAAGGATACACGAAAAAGGTGACTCTTGATCTAATGTTCAGGACAGGCAGGTTGGGAGGGTGCTGATGGGAGAGTGATTGCTGCCATGACTTAGCTGTGTGCTGAAGGATGTCAGCCCTGTGCTCTGTACATAGGGACAGGGTTAAAGCTTTTTATAGTTTAATTTCAGTTTCTTTTTGTTTGTTTGAAAAAGGGTCCTGTGTTTTCTTTATAAGGTGGAAAGAGTTTTCCTTGCAGTTGGTTTGAAGCTGAGGGCTGGAAGGCTTGGGGAGGTACAGAGCAACCCAGCCTCTTGTGAGAGTCCTCTTGGCAGCTGCAGTGAGAAAGCTCAGGCAAATCTGAGGGGTCACTGGCAGAGGCTGTAGTGCAAAATCCACACAAGTGGAGTGACTCTGGAGCTGGTGCTGCACCCAGAGGCTCAGCTCAGCATCAGATAAATATCTCCAATTGCAACTTCAATTTGTCATGGCAGATGTTTTTTCTTTTTGGAAGTCCTCATTGCAGCCCTGCAGAGGGAATGGGTACAGAAGTCAAACCTCTTTCATCTGGATAACTGCCTTTCAGCATCAGGGCACTACAGGAAAGGGAGGCTCGTCCTGTTTCCAGCCTGCACAGGCTCCTGTCCAGGAGTTTTCATCATCACTAAACTTTTGTGACAAGCTGAACTCAAACACTGGAGGGAAAGAAAAGCATAGGAGGCATGTTTGGTGTCCTCAGGGTTATAGATAACTGCTGGACATGGTGAAAGTAACGTGATGAAGAAGAATTGATGACCTCTATCAGAAACATTAATGGAACATTTCTGTTAGAATGGAATTACATGGTCATGTTTGTATGGCTTTTCATAGGAAAATATTTCATATTAATTGGCTACAGTGCAAATCTTAGGATAGAAAATGTCTCCTCATGTCTGGTTCTATATAGAAACCAACGAGGTAGAGCAAATTTGTTGCTAACTTGCAGCTTATATGGTATTGCTTTATTGGGGAGTCTAGTTAAATCCTAAACCCGCTGTTATATATCCATTTGTGGAGCAAACACCTGATTCTCTTCTACTGTTTTAATATACTATTTGCTTAATGGGCCATTGACATAATCATTTGATATAGATTCCAGTCATACCACATTACCAAGCCATGATATATTAATATAGCCACATATTAATGGTGGAGGGCAAGCATGTTATATTATTATCCATGACCAATTAGTTTCTGGCTATCTTAGGGACACAGTTTCCTAGGTGTTAGTCTTTATGGACCTGATTTTAAAAAGTCTGAGTATTCCTAGCTTCCACTGAAATGAATTGTGTTTCCTGATGGATCCATATTTCAGGGTTACTCGAGGGCCTCTGTCCGATACAGCCTGTGAGCACTTCACTGTGATTGTATGTTTCCACTTGCAGCTGGAGATTTTTTTCTTCCATTTTTATCCGAAGGATAATCGAATAAACCTTTTCTTTCTCTTTTTAACTTTCCACTTGATCAATCAGAAGGTGCCTATAAGGCCAGCAGGGCTTCTTACATCAGGAAAGCATGCACTGCTACAGCTGAGGGCAGAGTGGCTGGAAAGCTACTTGTGGAAAAGGACCTGGGGCTGTGGTTGGAAGTGGCTGAACATGAGCCAGTGTGTGCCCAGGCCAATGGCATGCTGGCTTGTGCCAGCAATAGTGTGGCCAGCAGGGCCAGGGCAGTGATTGTCCCCCTGAGCACAAGCTTTACGAGGAGCAGCTGAGGGAGCTGGGGGGCTCAGCCTGGAGAAAAAGAGGCTCAGGGGGGACCTTCTGGTTCTGTACCTGAAAGGAGGTTGTAGACAGATGGGGGTCAGCCTCTTCTCCAAGCAACAAGCAAAAGAACAAGAGGAAATGGTCTCAAGTTGCTCCAGGGTAGGTTTAGGTTGGACATTAGGAAAGATTTCTTCACTGAAAGGGTGGTCAGGCATTGGACCAGTCTGCCCAGGGAAGTGGGGCAGTCACCATTCCTAGAGGGATTTAAATATGTGTAGATGTGGCACTTAGGGACATGGTTTAGTGGTGGACTTGCTGGGTTAACAGCTGGACTCAATGTTAAAGGTCCTTTCTAACCTCAGTAATTGTGACTCTGTGATTGGTATAGATACATTTAGCTGCTTACAAACAGGGTTATTGTGCTTCAGTTACAATAGTGAAGAGCTATACAGCAGAAAATATGATCCCTTCTCTTCTGTCTTTCACCCCCCCATGCTCAGATTATTAATAACAATATGAAAATACGAGGGACCAGCATGCAGATTCTCCTCTTTGTGGGGTGCCTGCAAAATTAAGTGATCATTATAAATAGGAGGCAAAATTGGCATTTTATCTGTCTCATACGCTGTAATTAAGTAGCTGATTTCTTCCTGATGTAACAGCAGTAGTGGCTATGGAGAGAAGGAGAAAGGGTAATAGTCTTTCCAATCAGTTCTAGGAGGCTGCCTTACACAGGAAAATAAAGATATAAAGTATGGAAAGTGGAGGTGACAAGGGAACAGAACAGTCAGCAATAAGGACTAAAATAAGAGCTTTGATTTGCAGACAGATTGAAAAGGGTGTTGAAATGTTTGGGTGGAAGAAAAAAGGGTGGGACAGTCTGGATACCTGGGGCACTGGAGGCAGTGTGTGTGAGCCAGAGGGAGGACGGTGCCGGAGGGGAGAAGCAAGGAACTCGGATGCGTGAGTTCATCCAGCTGTTTTGGAGTAGGTATTTTTAACATTCTGGACTGATTTTAACATTCAAATTCAGGTGGAAAAGTAAAGGAACAGACTTCTTGAAGAAAAGCTGGCAAATTTGCCTGGTAGTTGCTGAACAGTTACCAGAGAAACCACCATCCTGCCCATCTCACCTGCTCTGATGCTTGCAGGGAGCACACAGGCTGCTCTGCAGCCTCATGCTTAGCCTGAGTGATGAGAGGCACCTCCTGTGACTGTTTCCTGCAGTGTGAAGGCTTTCCCCAATGTTTCCTGATAAAGTCCTGGCTGTTTTCCCTAGGGTATAATGGGGACTTGTAGGAGCATCTTTAGAAGAGGCTCTGCCAAGCGTGGTAAATTGTGTACTAATGTCATGTGTAGATGTACATGTTTCATACTTGCTAATTCAGACAGTGTTATTCACGCTGTGCACTGGATAATGTAAAATCCTGTAGAAAGTGTAATATGGGAGAATATAATTAAAACTATATGATGTGGCTGTACCAAGTAACTTAACTGAGGTCTTGAAGGAAACCAGGTTTTTTCACAGTTTTTAACTTTTCATACTTGCTTTCTTTTTTGTAGCACTACCATTTCCTTAATGCTGGTGTTTGTAAACAACTTCTTAAGCTTCTTAGATGGAGGAAATTTCCCCTCCCTTCCTTTCAGAGTTGTTCTGCACAGATAATGTTGGAGGAAAATGACATCCTGAGAGGGGTGAGGCTGCTACAGCTCTGTGCTCCCAGGTCCAACCAGCAGCGAGGCTGAAGATGTATTGCCAGTAAGCACATATATACACCACATAAAAATAAATATATATATATATATATACACACACACGTACACATAGCTGGTGACAAAGAGCAGCAAGTACAGAGTGCCTGCACAAATTCAGGAACCACCTAGAACTTCATTCTACTCTCTTCTCTGGCTATGCAGGATGGATGTCTGTTAGTGAGAACGTGTGTGTGTATATATATAAATAAAACATATGTACAAGGTGCCACCCTACAGCAGCTGTGCTCAGACACCCAATCTGCCCATCATCTCCCTTCCCCAGGAGACCTGTTTGGGTTCCTGCCATCCTGCCCCTGAGCTCCTCTGGGCTTGTGATGGGCCGATGGCCCTGAGGAGCTGCCACTGCAGGGGGAGACTTGGCAGCCTTGCTGACCAAGAGGAGACACTGAGGACTGCCCAAGGCTCTGGTGCTCCACTCTTAGGGCTGACTGTCCCCCGAGGTTCTCCTTTTTACTCCCTGGAGTGTCTGGCACCTCCTCTCTTCTCTCTGAACCCTTCAGTGGGTCTCACCTGGACAACTCACTTGCAGAGTCCTCCTGGACCTGTTGGGGGATGGAGCAAAGACAATCTGAGGCCTTCTCCAAAAAGTCCCTGCACAGGCTGGGGGAGGAATAAGGATGTGCAGGAGATATCCCGCTCGAACTTGGACAACTGGCAGCCATATGTGTAAGCAAACAAAGTTTTACTGCCATCTCTAAAAGAGATGGTTTTAAAAGCTTTATATTCTTGCCAGTTGGCTAAGAAGCGAGCAAGGAACAATAGATTCAAGCTGAAATAATTTGCATTTATGATGAAGACAAGGAATATCTACCTTGCATTTTCCTAAAAAAGAAAAATTAAACCCCATTTTTAATTAACTGATAAACTATTAATCAAATTTTTGCAATGTTAGGTGACACATTATTCATTTAGATAGAATGACTGTGAACTTAAACTAATCAAATCTGATTTGCCCACATATGCTTGATTGAAATACATTTTAACTAGCATATACAAAGAGAAAATCTTGGATTTCTTACCTAATCTTCAGAGTATACTGCTGAGTTAATAAGGGCAGTTTTTTTTAAATGAGACCACCATTTCTTAATCTGCATATCAAAATCAAGAGCAACTTAATTGCAAAACACATATTCCTGAAATCTAATCATTATACTGCTTTAGGGTATTTTATTGAAGCATGTTAAATTATGGACAGAATATTAATGATGAAGCTAATCAAACCCAATTAGTCACTTCTAACAATAGTCACATAAATATACAAGTCAGGTACTAAAGTACTGTAGGTATGGTTTTAAGTTTTTTTTTTAATATAAAATTTATGTGGTATATATGAATTATATACTCGTTATTTTTAATCTAAAAATCTAGGACAAGTCATTTCAAAGAGAGCGCGATACGCCAGAAGACAATGGGACCTGTCCCTTACCATTAGAACTGACAGTCCTGATTTTTGAATACATAAACGCCGCTCTGACACGAGGTTGATGGGCACATGGTTAATAGGACAGAAGGGTGGATCTGCCTGGGCTCCCAAATGTGGGAAGTTGGACGTGCACGTGCAGTTTTCTGTTTGCTTGTGTTGTGATTACCCCGACTGCACAAACTAGTTGTCTGTGTCTGCAGTCTGGTCTCGGGCTGCACGGTACAAGATTTGCATATGCTGCTATAATAACTGTAGTATATAATAATTACACATGTATTGTGTCTGCATTAAAAATCAGCGTCTTCCTTTAAGCTTGGAAACAGCATCTTGTAGAGATTTAAGCATAATGCTTATCTTTATGCTGATTTGTTTGTGTGTACTTTGATACTGATATTTTGGGTGGCTTTCAGTTTGTTTCAGCTTCCTACTTGATAATTACGAGAGGGCAGCTGTCATCTTACTTTAGGTCTATCTACTCCATCAGAAAATCCACACAATGCAGGGGTCACAGATGACCTTCTACTGATGTATCTTTTGAAAGATAATGTGTTTTGAAAATCCTTTTAAACTGCAACTCTTACAGCTTCCATAATTATTCAGGTCACATAAAAGAATGACTTAGCATATTTATAACCCCTCTTTGCACTTTCAGATTTAAGGACATGTATTTTCTAATTTGTAATCATCTAATTTTAAAAAGGGGTATCCATAAATAATAGGTATGGTTTTAGTGCCAGACAGGGAAGCCCTGACAGGATTTGTGATGCTGCTGGTGCCAGTGGCTGTGCTGTGCCAGGGAATGGAGCAGCATTTTCCTTCCACGAGCCATGATTCCTGGTGGCTCAGTCACATCACTTCTGCTTGGCCCCACGCAGGGCTGTCACAGGCCAGGGGTGAGGGCTGCCCAAGGTGCTGGGGAAAAAGAGACTGGGAAGCCTCCCCTGCTAGATTTCATGGAAATGGGTCTCCAGTGATGAGCAAGAAGAGCAGTTGTCACAGGTGGAGAAGGGGAGAGCAGGGCTTTCACAGGGAGCTGTTGGGCAGGGATGGATTTGTATAACCATCACACGGCTCTGTGGCAGGGAGCAGGCTGCTGTGTGAGGGGCCACCTGGCAAACATCTGTCTGGGAGCAGCTTGGTGGCTGCCAGAGGGGTGGCTGAGGCACAGCTCCTGGGGGGTGCTCCCTGTGCCACCGAGGGTGGAACTTTCTTTTCCACACGGATTCCTTCTTTAATAACAAGATCACATACAGGTGCTTATGCCAGAAACCAGCCAAACCACACTGGCTGCTGTGTCCAGAAAATAGCTCTGTATCAGAGTTCTGGTGGGGGGAGCAGCCCCTGTCCATCGATGACTGTGCTGGCAGCAATCAGCAGCAAGCCCTTGCACTATGGTCTGTAATGACACTGGGATCTGCAAAGGGTTTTCTCAAATCAGTGTAAGATTAGTTGAAATCCACTTCTATGAAAAAAAAACAACTTCAGTGAAATGAAAGCTGCTGTTAAAAGTAGCACTAGAGCTTTAGATTTAGACATGATTTACATTTCTACCTGCCATGCAATTCCAAATTGGTTTGTCATAAATAGTGCTCATGTCCACAAAAACAGGCTGAGGGACCAAGGGCTATCTGAGCTGATACATGCTTACATGCTTCTTAATGGGAGTATATAGCTTTTCCCAAAAGGAATAAAAAGCTTCTGGCAAGTTTGAAAAGGGAGATGACTGATACTGTATTGTAAGTAGGGAAATTAAGACTTCCTCTACTCTTTCATAAATTCTGCTGGAAAGCTGCCTATGCTCTAAAGGCCGCAGGCTGTTTTATTCTATCTTTCATTATAAAAAGAAGATTGAGAAGTGACTCAATTATAATGTATAAGCACCTTCATGGGAAGAAAAATACAGGGTGTAAGGGAGCTTTTTCAGCGAGCATGGAAATGTGTCGGAAGAACCAGTGTCTGAAAACTAAAGTTGAAATTGGAAATTAAGCTGCCGTTTCAAAGTATCCACTGGAACTCTCTGCTGGCATTCACGATGGGTCCTGCCGGTTGTGGTGTCTTCAGACCATCACAAGGTGCCTCCGAACAATATTATTTATCTATGTAGAACCTGTTAATCAAAGTCTAAGCATTAAATTCAATGCAAGGGTATTTTGGTCATCCAGAAGCTTTTGCTGTGTCAGTTGGGATAGCTGATCTAATAATCCTTTCTTGCCTCAACATCTCCAGACCTATGCACTATACTTCCTTGTCCATCACAGTTGAACTTCAGCAAATATTTGGTGCTGTCTTGTGAGTGCAAGAGGAAATTACTGATTCCTTGATTTTTTCTAGCATTTCAGCTGCATAATAAAGCATTGTCCCAAGTAAACGAACACGTGCAACTAAAGAATTCAGTGTTTATTTCCTCTCATTCACAAATAATATCTGGTTGCTCCTATTAAGGCTACATTAAGAGTTAATTTTCTCCAAAGTCTGAGTTTGTGCAACACTCCAAATGCACTGCAGCTGTGTGTACTCTGTGGTGGGCTGCTTTCAGCCCGGCCTTTGCCAAGGGGATAGTGAGTGTCTGTGCAACCCCTCGGACAAGGACATGCCTGTCTTACCCAGACAGCTGAGTGTCTGTGGGTGCTGGAGATGTAGGAGAGAGAAAATCAGCTCATAGTGTATGGAATCTGAGGGAAGACCCACTTCAACCATAGCTTACTATACTGTTTTCTAAGAATAAATGCAAACTAGCTAAAGCTTATCAGCTGGGTGGTTATTACATCATGCCTATAGTGAAAAAAAAAACAAAACAGAAATCCCCTGCTCTAAGTAAACTACTTCAACATGGCTCGAGTACACCTTTGCTCCCACTGTGTGACACTTTGGGCCCAGCAAGCTGCACATAGTGGTGTTTGAATTCATCAGTGTTTCAAAAGAACATTAAAATTTAACAAGTACATTTAACTAAAAAATCTATATCTAAATAGCATGGAGGTAGTGATAAAAAGGAGGTAATTCAGGCCAAGATACTGCATTAACTTCCCTGTGAATGGACCTTTCAGACAGCACGGAGCCGGGCTGAAGTCACTGAACTAATGCCAGATTCTTTACACCAAGCCCAAGGAGCCTGTGCCTTGTTTCAGAGGGGTGTCGTAGCCTCCTTTTTAACATATGTTTAGTTCTTTTTTTTTTTTTTTTTGACAGAAGTTCAAAAAAACTGAAACAAAAAAACCCCTCACAAACAAAAAACCCCCCACTTTTTCCTCTGGTTTTTGTGCTAGTACTATAAAGTACTTGTTACTAGGATAGTTTTTCTGGAAAGATTTTATCTTCTCCAACAGATCCACTGAAACAGGGCAAGACCATGGCCAACCCATGTATTACTCTGACTCTATTAAGGTTAGTTTCTATCTTTAATAACAGAATTTTGTTTCTCTTAGGTGAGACAGAAGTCCTGAAATAGTAGAAAAAATATTAATTCCATGTAACTTTGTACAATTCCTTAAAAGTGTCTACTGCAGCAAGACTGATTGAGTCTGTCCTTTGCTACCTTCTTCCCACCTTGTGCTGAAACACCTCAAAATGCTACAGAAACAAAGCCTGAATTCTTTTAATCATGGATGAAATTAAAACGCTTCCACTATATTGTAGAGTACTCTGCAAACACCAAGTCACCACAGTGAGTTGTCAGTTCTCCTATAAAAATTACTGAAAATCATTATTATATGATTTATTTTCCCTGGCAGTTTATCTAAAAATAAAAATCGGACCCAGATTTCCTCAAAGCCTCCACTTCTCAGCTGTTTCAAAACTGAAAGTTAACAGTGAAAGCTGCTGCCTGACAGTTTTAAATCCCTTTTCCTGTGTGAGCTGGGGGTATGCAGCATTAGCAGCTCCCAGGGTGTGCGGGAGCTGGTGAGAGCTGTGAGTGTGGCCATCTGCACAGACCATTCCTATCTGGCAGTTCTACACTGTGTGTTTCCCCTGTCTTTCACCTCAGAAAAACACGGCAGAATTGGAGGTTGAGGTATTGTGGAGCAACTCCTCTTCTGTGAGAGTCTCCTGCTTGGCTCCTGGATTACAGCAAGGTTAACTGGGAGGCTTGGCTGTAAAGAAGGGCTGGAGAAGGGTTTGTTGCTGTTCAGTGTCCTGCTGTTTACAGCTGTGTGGTGAATGACACTTCCTCCTTCTGAGAGCTGGGAATTGCCAGATGTTTGCATCCAAGATTCCAAGCTCTACAGGTTGGGGCAGACCTGGCTGAGTGTTTGTACATGCTCTCTTTTGGGGACATATGGGTTAAAGCGGAGACTCAGAATAAAAGCCTGACTCTACTGAAATGAGTGGCAAAACTCCCATTCACTCTGGATTGTCAAAGCCCCCTAAGATTTGTGTTCTGTTAATAATTATTACTTGTACATAAAAGTAAACTTCTATATTTAAAACTTATAACTTGGCAACCACAGAATGCACATGTCTGTAATGAATAACCATGTGAGCCTATTATTCCAGCTCTCCTACACTCTCATCCTGTACTATATTTTACCTGCTATTCATCTGTCCAAATTTTAGACTGTAAGGTCTTCTGGGCAGAGACCATTTTTTTTCTGCCAGCACAGCAAAGCACCTCTGTGGCTCTGTGTTAAACAAGGCAACTATTTTAAATCTGGGGAAACAAATGTTCCTGCGTTTGACAATTTCTGAGCGTGAACGCATGTGATCAGGCATGCGTGTCTAGAGATGTGCTTTCTACATACACATATTGTTTCCTTTTAAAGACATCTGCATCTACTGAATTCAGTCCAGAATTTGGACTAGAAGTTTACCATTATTATGCCTCAATTCAGCAAAGCGTGACTGTAGGGAGACTTAAAATTAAGTATACATGTAAGTGCTTTGTTGGATGGAGGCCTTTTAGATTCTGTGCATTTAGGCTCTTGTAATTTTAAAATGAAACATATTATTGAAAGTATTCAGTTCTTTATGCTGTCACTTCCTCACTTATTTTGATTTATTACATATAAATACATGCCTCCTAAATTCTAGATGCTTTTGAAAACAAATAAATTCAAAGTACACTGAAATCAAATGTAAAAGTAGTATCTGCTCTTCACTGAGCACTGTTCACAAGCATCACTTTTGTATCTAAACAGCACCCTCCCTATCAAGGCCCTCTTATGTCAGAAACTTGGCTTTTAGCCAAGAGAAACATATATCTGCTCCAGAGTGGGGGTTCTTCATGCACAAGCAGCCCTACCTTCTTTGCTTCCTGAGGATGGTAAATGTTGCTGCATCTGCCCTTCACTGAGCCACCACCACCGATCTTGTCGACTGGGTGTTCAGAAGTGCTGCCCTTCCAGTCCTGCCACCATGGGTGATGATGTTTGGGTTGTTGGTTGGACTTGCTTTTGAGGTAGCTGTAATTTTCCATGCAAATTTTAAACCATGGGGATGCCAGCTCAAGGGAGTCTGCTAGCAGTTGCTGTAGTGGAGTGGGCCAGGTTTACATGGTACTTTGAAACAGAAATGAGGTAAGATGGCCAGGCAGTGCCTTCCTTGCAACGTAACCCAATAAATGTGTGTAAGCAGGCACTGATTAAGGCTTGTCATGTAACATGATATGGTGCCCAGTTCATTGAAATGATTGATTAAAAGAGTTGATTAAAATACTTTAAATGTCCCCAAAACTATTAGGCAACTAAGTCAATTACATTCGATGTGCCAAAGGATATGGAAATACCTATTTATGTTTTTCATGGAAGGAGTCTAATCAATCCTGATTTCTTGTGTTTTATAAAATCAGATCTATTTGTATATGAGTCCTGAAAACATAGACTGTATCTTTGGAATCATTCTCCTCTTTGGGGCCCATGGCTGCTTGTCTAAAGGGCTGGGGTCATCTTGCTGAGATTTGCTCAAATATTTGTAGTTTACATCATTCCATAGAAAATATGCCCTTAAAGTCTATAATTTTTTTTCTTTCCCTAAATAATGATCATAAACATCTAGTGGAAATCTTCAGGTGTCAGAAAACATGAAGACAACTGACTTTGTTACCTTTCCTTTGCTAAAGATGCTGTATAAGTTCAACAAGAAGTGGATTTACACGACTAAGCCTAAAGATCTCCATTTTAAGTGCCACCTGCAGTGGTGGTTTATGAGATGAGATTTGCTCTCCTGGAAGCTATAATGAGACCACCCAGCCCCAATTACATATGCCATGGATTAGAATTCAGATGGTAATAATTTCTCAGTATTACCAAGGCCAGATTTGATCTGGTTATGCAAAAAAGTTCCAATCGTGCTATGACTCTCTTCAGTCCACAGCTTCCAGAGAAACTCCTACTTAGACAAGTCAACTGAATTTTTCTCCCTTGAGGAGAGCCTGTGATCATGTAGGTACTTTCCTTGAAGCCACAAGGACTGTCTCTGTAATTGGGATTACATGCTTAAGAAAGGACATGCAGGAATGAATTGTAATATGCTTTTGGTTTGTAGCAGCAGAAGTAGAGGACTGTGGTTTCTGGCTTCCTTCAGTTTGTCATATTCCCATCCCAGTTGTTTTGTTAAAAATTAATGTAGTGCTCAGCATCATTTGGGATTTTAGTGAGAGGAATTAAACAAAACGGGTAGGATATCTGGAAACCAAAGATGTCTTTAGCAACAAAATGCAGTGTTTTAAAGTAAAACAAATGTCAAGAAACAAAACAAAAGGTGAAGTGAAAGGGAAGATGAATGATAGGGAAACAGGCCTAAGCTTGTCAGGGAAATGCCTTATTTTCATATGAGTACATTTGTTAAAGTGTATAAATAAGTATATGTAAATATATGTAAATAGTTCCCTGAAGTGAATAAGAAATTACAATTATGAGGATAGACAAAGTTATTAATTGAAAGTAATGATAAACCCAACCTTTGTAGTTACAAGCTTTACTTCAGCCACAGAAACTCTGGTAAAACGTTTGGGAAGCAATTTGGGGCTGCCATGCTGACTTGCTGCAGTGCAGAGACAAGAATCCGCTTATTTGGAGAAATGCCACTTGATCTCTTGGAAAGAAGGTAGTGTGAATGCCCAGCTAGCAAGTGCACCCTCCTTTGGGCCTGCAAGCTGGAGACCAAAGGAACAGACTTTCTGAGACTGGCTGCCTCCACTACAGCAAAAAATAATGGTGCATGAGCTGCTCTCAATCAATAACGAGCAGAAAAACACACCCAGTAACAGAGTATTGAACAAGGCCACTTCTGGCCGAGAATTCTCTGTGGCTCTGGCCCAGCTGGCTCGTGCCTGGACCTGATGCAAGACCTGTAATAAACACACTGTCATGGGCCAAAGTCTGGCAGCTTGATTTTAGCTTGCGAAAGTGAAGTGCAGGCCTTCACACAAATTTTGTGTGCTACCAGCTTTAGTTTGTATGTGAATGTTTACTGGTTCCTATATCTTTGTTCTCTCACAAAGACAGTTTGCGACCCAAACATTAGAAAAGAAGTTGTGCATTTGTGGTGAGGGAAACCTCTAAATTTGCTTCTTGAGTCTGTATAAGGGCTGCTCTCATGCTGCCACCCTCACCACCACCAATGGGTACAGGTGTAAATGGTTTGGGAGAAAGACATCCTTAACGTTACAATCTTCTCTTTAATGGAAATGTGCATTTGGTACTGTCTATTTAACAAGCTAAAAGAACAAAATTCATAGTATCCCTCACACAAACCCCAGAACTTGATTATCCTTTCACTAATGCAGGTATAAATCACCACTGAAGTCAACAGAGTTATTCCAGCTTTAATTCTGGGACATATGAGAGGAGATTGAGGCCCTTAAGGTATTTTGTATCTAGGCTATCTTTACTGATACACTGCCATGATCAGAAAGCTCTCCTCCTTTACAGGGAAAAGATGAGGGGAAAAAGCAAAGTGACACTAATCTTTTCCGAGTCAGTCTTTCCTCTTGGGTGTGACTACACGCAGAAAAGCTGGGATTTCCAGGTGATACTAATCAAAGATGGCAGAAGCAACTACAAAGCATACAAATAAAGCATCCAAGATTCATGCACTAAACCAACCATGACAGCACTCACAGCTTAGAACAGACAGCTGTGTTTCTGTGAGGGGCCTGGAACTTTGTTTCATGATAGTAACATGAAAAAAAACCCCATGTTATTATTATTATCAAACACATAATAAGATTAAAGCATAATGCACACTGATAGATGGTTATCCTACCTTCCAAAGACACCATGTATTTTACATAGGTGCCTTTTGTAGTCGGAAAAATATCATTTCTATAAATGGTCCTACCAAAAAGCTTATAGTCTGTCCTAGTTTTTTTAAAATAGCTGCTCCCAGATGTGTGTGATAATGTGTATGTGTGTCTGCATAGGTATGGGTGATTTCTGACAATTTTCTGTATCTTGGCTAAATCCAATACACAAATTCAGACTCCTGGGTTCCTTCCAGATTTACCAAAGGAGGGGGCTCAAAGACCTGTAATTTTTTTGCAAGAGAAAGCTCCAAAAGGTCATATCTGCAACCTAAAGAATATTCATTAGAAAAGTTAATGGCGGTCTTGTTCAGAATAAAACTTCTGGATAGAGAAAATATTCAATTATTGCTGGTGGAGCGGAGACAGTTATTCTTAAATATTTGCTGGTGCACTTATCCTTCTGGCAAGTTACAGCAACAAGGAAAGGCTTTTAATCTTTCAAAAGAATTTAGGAACCGCTAAAAGTTCATAATGAGAATGGGGAGTGGGTGTTACAGCCAGAATTACATACAGTTCTAAGATGGACCTGGTCTTATGGCATTTTGATTACAAGTTAGCTTTAACATGAGGGTTTTGGGGCTTTTTGTTCCAACTGCAGCAATACCTTTCATAAATTGTCCATTAGAATTAGTTCTATGCCTTGATCCAAGCCTTGTAGTCAACCATGTAGATGGCAGGTTGACTACAACCACAGTGATGCACTATATTGTAACAGTTGTGGCTAGAAAAAAAACAAACCAACAACAAACCACCTGAAAACATTTAGTTCAGAGTCAGATCTAAGAAAAACTCAACAGTTCTAGCATGTGCTTTTCATGCCAGAAGACTGAGTATGAAATTTCCCTGAAGCAGATCAGGGAGCCTGCTGTTGGCCTGGGGAGTTCATTCACTGTTCGTGTTATCAGACTGTCTCCATGTGCTGACAATAGAGGTGGTTACATCTCTGACCACATAGGTCATGTTTTCTTTTCCAAAGATGCATTCCTCTCACAGGAACTCTGTCTCTGGATAACTTATTCACTCACTTGATAATGATGATCTCCTTCTTGTTGCTTTTCCCCAGTACCCATTCTCCAGCCAATCCCCACACAACTGTTGCTCTTAGTACAGTGCATGTATGTGCACACCTGTGTGAGCTCCAAGGATCACTGGGTTCTTAACCCTCTTGACCTCACTCACAACTTTTCGCTGCAATCCATGCTGGTGTCATGGTTTCACCTTAGTTTTTCTCATCAGAAAGACAGGATGGGGCATTTTCTCCACCTCTTCTTTTTGTTCTCTCCTTGTTTTCCCTTGTGACTGTTCTCTTTGCAGAGTGGTGGTGAATGACTTTTTATGTGTATGGGAAAAGGCACAGACTTCTTTGCCAGAGAAGAATGTCTTCAAGCCAGAGCCCTGGTGGGAGGTTCTCTGCTGCAAACTTAACTTGACCTTTCCCAAACTCTGCTTCCAGTCCCTTGCTCTCACAGGTAGAGCTGACATGTTCATACCAAAACCCAAAAAACATGACACCAATTTCTCATTCTAAAAGCTGATGCAGCCAGCTTGGGGGTTGGAAGGAGCTCTGCCAGCTGCCCCATCTTTGGCTGCAGTAAGGGCATATCTGCTGAGTGCTAATCCAGCCACTTGTAAGAGACCATGTAAGCTTTGCTTATTTGTCTTTGCCTTACTTAATTACAGAGAGTTCTCCAGAGTTTTCCCCAAGGTTTTATGAAAATCATCTGGTATGGCATCTAAAAGATTTAATGGAGTAAACAAGAAAACAAAAATCTGCAGCTTAGAAGGCCAAATTTCAATTTGATTTATTTTACATTCCATGGAGTTTCACTGATGACAGTGGTTTCGTACAGGTTATAAGTGCAAAAGAATGTGACCCAGAGACAGGCTCCATGCTCTCTTTGGCAAATGCTGTATCCCATCTGTTTGTCACTATTAGAACATTTCTTCATTGGCAGATGAAAAACAATATGCACAAAAGGATGCAGTAAACTATTCCATACTATCATCAATACAACCAAACACAAGCAGTCATTGCTCTGATAATGATGTAGTCTCTCACTTTGGCCAACTGTCAGAGGCCTTCAACACAACACATTCAGTGACTAAGTGGTGTACTGGAGGCACATGAAATGGCAAAGTCTTTGGAACAGGAACCAAGAGAAATGATTGCATGTCTTTGCATTCTATTTAGAAAATAGTGCCTTGTGATAAAAAAAATCTTACTTTGTGGCTCCTCCTGTTACTTAAGGGGTTTTTTTTTGTTATGTCAGGCAAAAAATTAAAATCTTAAATAAGGTATTGTATCTTCATGTTGTGCATCTGTTTTATCCTTCAGTCGAGTTGAGATGAAATTGGATCAACTGGAGCATTTAAAATGACCTGTATTTGTAGTATCTTCTCTGTGAGCCCTGAAGTGAAATTCAGAAGAGGTTCTAAGCAGGCTGAGGGGGAGTTATTTAAAATGAGCATTTAGAAGGACTGCAAGATTCATAGAACCTGTTTAAACTTGAGATATCCTTTTTCTGGTGAGCTGTTTTCTGATGACAATATATAGATGTCTCGTCCATCCAAAGGATCCAGAATCCCTCAGTGACAAATACATGCCAGAGATTTTAGCTAACTTGCAATTATTCTTGAAGATTATGGATGTAGTTATTTCAAAAACCAAACAACCCAGCTGCAGTTGCAAATTTTTATTTGCAATATTGGAAGCTGTATTAAAGTCTGGCTAAAAGCTAACTTCCAGCTTGAGTAACCATGCTTTGAAAATTGTTTCTAAATTCCTCATCTGTAGAGCTTTAACCAGGTCTTTAAGGGGGATGGGAACCTGAATTTAGGAAACCTCATGGCACATACTATGTCATGTTTATAACACAAACAGTTGTTCTGTGGTGTATACAGGGTTAGTTCTGCTCATGGAAAGGAAGTGTTGATTGTTTTGCAGGAGAAGGAAACCCCTGAACTAAATATAGGGAAGATGCCCATTTGTATCTCCATCTAATGACAATATAAGCCCCTCTGCTCTCCTGGCAAATATATATGCAGGGTGTCCACTCAAAGAAAAGGTGCAGCAGTAAACACAAGATCTATGACTGAATGTACCTATGTGGTATTTAGAGTGTAGAAGTTAAAATACATCTGCTAGAAAGGCATCAAGCACCATGTGAAGCTGCTCAGGCCTCCAGTGGCACTGTGATCCAGCACACTGTTAAAGCACGGCTCTCTTCCATTACCAACTGGTAATGGTGTTACCCTGACGTGTCTAAAGCCATTCATAAAATTAGCTAATGAATTTACTGTACATAAATTACTCTGTGGTACTCCAAGGGCAGCTGTACACCACTCATTTTGCATGTAGGCAAGGCCGAGTGCTGCTCTAAGGTATTTTAGTGAATGTTTTCCAATCCTCCAGGTCATGGCAGCCCACTGTTGTGATAGGACAAGGAATAGTGGGTAAAAATTGAAAGAGAGGAAATTAGGTTAGGTATTAGGAAGAAATTCTTTACAGTGAGGGTGGTGAGATAGTGGAACAGGTTGCCTAGAGAAGTTGTGAATGCCCCAACCCTGGAAGTGTTCAAGCCCAGGTTGGATGGGGCTCTGAGCAACCTGGTCTGGTGGAAGGTGTCCCTGCCCAAGCCAGGGGGTTGGGACTAGATGAGGAGGTTCAGATTAAATACTAGAAGTATTTTCACTGTCAGGGTGGTCAGGCATTAGAATACCTTACCCAGGGAGGTGGTGGAGCCACCATCCCTGGAGGCGTTTATGAGGTGTCTGGATCAGGTGTTGGACCATGTGGTTCAGTGGTTTAGGGGTTACAGTGGCAGTGGTGCATGGACAGTTGGACCTCATGATCTTAAATGTGTCTTCTAACCTTGATTCTATGATTCTGTCTTTAAGGTCTCTTCCAACCCAAGCCATCCTGTGATTCTATGATTATTCACCACCAGCTGGCCCTGGCAGTGCACAGTCCTCAGAGCTGAAGGGCAGTTTCGGTGACGGCCCCTCGCTGTCACAAAGGACACACAGCCCTGTCTGTGCGCGGCTCTGGGATCAGAGCAGGCCCCTCTCACCGCTTCACGGGCGCTGTTTCCCGTCCCGACGCCCAGGCCTTGTCGCCCGGGCCCGCGGGGGCACCGGGGGCTGCCGGGGAGCCCCGGTGCGGGGTGCGGGGTGCGGGGCGCGGGGGCCGGGCCGGGCAGGGGGTGTGGAGCGCCCGCCTCTCGCGGCTCGCACAGCCGGGTGCCTCCCGCGGGCCGGGCGGTACCCAGAGTGCAGCAGGCGGGCGGGCGGCGCGGCCGGGACCCACCGCCGGCACCCACCCACACCCTCCCCCAGCCCGGCTCTCCCCCGGCAGCAGCGGGAGCCGGGCCCAGGCGGCGGCGGCGCGGCCCAGAATGCGACACTGAGATGCTTCTTCCCCCGGCAGCGGCGGCGGCGCCTCGGGCCCAGGCGGCGGCGGCCCCCGCGTGGATGCGGCTCTGGAGCCGGCGCTTCGCCCTGCACAAACATTTCTATAGGACTCATTCGCCCTGCTGAGGAGATCGGCCCGGACCGGCCGCTGCCCACCCCTCCCTTCACCCCGCCGCTCCCCCGGACACCGCCGGCGCGGCCCGGCCCGGCCCGGCCCGCATGGAGGCCCCTGGCGGCGGCGCGGCGCCGCTGAGCCCCGCGCTGGTGGGGCGGCTCCGCCGGGAGCACGAGAAGGTAACGGAGGGCAGGAGGGGCCGGGCCGGGGGCGCGGGGGGGGCCGGGCCGGGCCGGGCCGGGGGTCCCGGGGCGGGGGGCGGGCACGTGGCCACGTGACGTCACGGGCGGCGGGCGCGGCGGGCCGGGGGCAGCGGGGCTGAGCCCCTGGGACCCCCTGGAGCCCCGGGAATGTCGGGAGCCCCGGGAGCCCCGCGGGGGATCGGGAGCGGCGGCGCTGCTGCGGAGCCCTCGGGGGACGAGCCGGGAGCGGAGGCCCTGCCCGCGCCCCCCGGCCCGCCCTGCGCCCCCCGCCAGCCCGTGAGCGCGTGTTCGCTCCCTGCGCTCGCCTGGCCGCGCTGTCCCCGCCGCGGTGACACCTTCCAGCCCGCCCGCACGGCCCGGCCGTGTCTGTGACCTGCGTCATCCCAAAGGGCTCCTGGGCCGGGCTGAAGAGCGGGTGTATCGATGTTGGTGATGTTTGAAATGGGTTGGAAAGAACCAGGCTCTCCTGCAGAAATTATTCCCGAGAGTTCGGAGGCTAGTTCCACCTGAGACCATGGTGCAAAACTCAAGATACTTTTCCTGTTTTGTTTTTTTGGGTTTTTTTTGTAAGAATTACACTCGTGGTCTAAGGCAAGTGGGCTCTGATAACTTAGCGAGTGCAATTCTGGGTTTGTAGGTCTCAGCCTTACCCTGAACTCTGGGTGGGTGCAAGAGTCACTGTGGGACTAACTCATGGTCATGTTCAATATATTATTTACACAAGTATGTTTGCCCAGTCAGCCTTTCACCTCTTCTGCTCATTTTTCTCACATTATTAAAATTTTTTGTGCCAATTCTAAGGTGAACAGCAGAGCTCCTCAGTTATAACAGAGGACTTTATCTTCAGCCTGTATTTTGTCACACACTGGTTTAGTTAAGAGTCAGAAAACTGAATAACACCTGCGTGGTATAAAAATCTGGAATATTGTGTGCAAAAACATGTCTACCTTTGAATAGCCCCCTCGATCATTACTAAAAGATCTGCGTAGCCAACTGACCACTAATGTGGATGAACAGTAGGAGGATCTGCTGGAATACTCCACATCGTCCATTCTGCACAGAGAGTAACCCATTATACCAATAACTGGTGATAGTGGCTCGTCAGCTTGGGCTTCTTCAGTTAATTTTCAAGGTGGTGGAATCTGGTGAAGAACAATTTCCCTCGTACATTAGTGTTGGTCAGGCCTAATGCCTAAGTACATGTCTGTCATAGCCACGTACAGTTATTCCCAGTTCATGGTAAGACCCCTCTGTAAGCAAGTTTAAGACTCTTCTTGAACAGATCTGCTCCAGTGGAAAAGAGGCCCAGGAGACCATTAATTAAGCCTCTGTTAGGCTGATGTACCAAAGTTATATTTTATCAAAGGGAAACTTTACATAATTTCTGCAAATTGGCTAAAAAAAATGGAGCACTTCAGCTTCAATATCAAATTATACTAAAGAACTACATATCTTGGTTACAATGGAGTGTCATGATGAAGATGTAGTAGACTTTCCCTCTATGCAATGAATATATATAATGGGATTACAACAGTATTTTCAGTTACGAAAATATTGTATTTTAAGATGGAGGAGGTCTTTTCATTTCAGCTGCCTCTTTTCAGAGATTCATATGTTTCTCATAAAATTACTGAAGTTGAAGGCTCATGTTTTGGTTTCAGCACAGAGATGAGGGAGAATTAGTTATCCAGCACTTTGATAAACTGGTAATTATAGTGTGAGAGTCATAACAAATAGTAAAGTTATTTGGCCAGAACAATATCTCTATATACTGGCGTTTAAGCAGGCAAATATATTTATTTTAATTAATGTGATGTTGTGCTGTCCCAGTGACGCTTGATTAGGTATAAAGACACCTATTTATTCCCATTAGTCTGAAGGCAACCTTAAGTGTAATAGTGGAAGAGAGCAATATCTATTGCCGCATTAAGGATAACATTTTAATCATAGTTGATTATTTTAACACTCGGGCCATTGTACAACTCTGGTTCAGCCATAGTCTTGAGCTTTTAAGTTCTAAAGAGCTGCTCTGAAGAACTTGTGAACTGAGGCTTCCTTCTTGTTTGAAAATATTAAAAGAACAGGATGTTCATGACTTTCTGTCTTCAGTTGGATTGAGGCTGCAACTTCCAGGTTTAGGACCCCTGGTGAAAAGTAATTTGAATTCTTGTTTAGGACTGCTTGCCTGTTAGACAGATTTCATCTTGTTAATTTGTGGTGATAGTAAGACCAAACTATTAAAAGCAATTTTCAGTGCTCCTACTAAAGGCACTTTGTATAAAAACATGACTTAGAATGTGTATCTTGGGGATAAATTATAGAAGAATATCTAGTAATTTTCATGATAAAGACCATCATTGTAAGCACAGTGCCTGCGTAAAGTTTTGAATATTTCTGTAAGAAGAATATAATGTATGTATCATGGATTACTTGCAAAAGCAATATATGTTAGCTGAAAATACTGTGGTAAATCTATTGCAAGTTAGTACAGGAATTATAAAATGAATATTTAAATAGGAGGGTTCTCATGCTATAGACCCTGCGTTTGAATATATTATTTGATATACATTTATTCCTGCAATCAAATGGGTTGGGATTATTGATAGGTAGTTGACAGGTCAGATCTGTATGATTTGGTAAGACTTGCATCGACAGTGAATTTACAGTGGGATGATATGTTCTATAGTTTCTGAGCAATGCAATGACGATATGTGTAATGGGAGACATTACAGAACCAATTAGACCCAAGAGACATTTGCAGAGTGCAGACACAGCCATGGAGAATCTAAAGGATTCCAGTATTAGCTGGCAATATGATTTTTTTTTTTTGGTATTGCACTGGCAAACACATTTTTTTATTTTCCTTTTAGGGAAATTAGGACAGGGAAGTGACTCTCCTGTCACTCATCATGACAACAAAGCACAATTAGATTGAGTGCAACTCTTATCGTAACTCATTGGCCACTGTGTATTATGGCATATTCTTAATTTTTATGAATTTAAATGGTAGAGCTGTATGATCTTTAATTTCCAAATAGTTTTCAAGATCCTGAGTACTTGCAGTTTTTTAACAGTTAAACAACTTGTAGGTGGGTTATGGGGAAACAAATGACAGGATCCCAAACTTACACTCTTAAATTGTTTTCTCTTCTTACATGAATTACTTCTGGGGCTGACCGCTTCTGTTTAAGTCTTTTTCAAGTAATATCTGTGCTGTGAAATCAGCAGCTTGGCAGTTTTAAAGTTGTTCCTGCAGTTTCAGAAAGAGCAGTGAGCCTGAGTAGGGTCTGGTACACTCCATGCTGCTGCAAGGGCTGTGGACTCATGTGAGACTACAGATGAGTGGGCTTTCCAGTGCAGTTTGTGCCATGGTTTGCACTTTTTCCAGCCTGTGTCCAAATTAACAGAATCTAGAGAAAGCCTGGGTATGAGACACCAGTGCAGTGGGACTTCATTTGGCACAATAACTGTTTGAGAAAAGGGAAGAGAGTGTCTGAAGCTTGGTTTGATCTGCTTCTTTTGAAAAGAACCTGTCTGAAGCTTTATTTGCCATATTCTTTCTTAAAGATACCTGGACCTTTTCAGAAACTTATGATGACATACACTCCATCCTGTCCAGTGGTTCCAGTGATGTTTTCTCATGTGCTGCTCTCTAGTAAAAGGGCTAATTCAGTCATTATCTGGAAGCTTTTGATGGAATGCTTATTGTTCCTCCAGTGTTAATTGATCATCACTTTTACTTTTTTAGTCAATATTTGTCTATGTTCTTATTAGTATGAATTAAATACTCACTAGTTTATATAGTGTCAAGACTTGTGAAATAAATTAACGGATCTTCAGTAGGTGTTTTTTTAATGGTAATTGAAGGCAAACTATTCACAAAAGAATTTAAAGAGCATTGCTTTTATTCTGGAGTGGGCAAGCCTGTGTGCATCCAGCCTCATTGGTAACTAGAATGTGTAGATGAGCTTATATGCACAAAATTTAAATGTGACTAAATTGTGCTGCTCCTAATAGGTGTCTGTAGGTGCTCTGAGTAGATGCAGTGACCACTGTACAGGTTCTGGTTTTGTGGTTCCTCTTGTCTGTTGGCGTGGGCTGCAGAGTCACCATCATAAAATGGGTGAACCCTCCACAACTTCTGTACTAACTCTTGGGATCAGGCTGCTGTGGGGTGAGAGGAATCCAGTAACATGTGCCAGAATGGTCATGGCAGATGCCAGCACGAATGTGGCAGGAGAGCCAGTGATGGGGAAACTGGACTGGCCCTTTGAGCCGTGGTCAGGTCAGAGCAGTTGTGAGCAACAGGCTCAGACACTTGTTCAGAATTTTTGTAAATTATCACATGAATTGTCCACATGACTTTAATTTGAACAACTTTTTAATCTTAGGGGTTTTTTATTATTATTTTTATCTGTATCTGCTTTTTTCAGCCTTTCAGCAGTTTTAGGGTGGCACATTTGTGACGCTGCTCAGTGCCTGGGCGGGGATTCACAAAACCAAACTTAATTGTTGATATTTTTGCTTTTTTGTTTCCTCTTTCTGGAGTACTTTCCAGCCAATGTGGGACCCTAGTGAGGTTACAAATGTCTGCCAGCAGGTTGTGTCAGGTTGGAAGGGTAAGACAGTGGAACTGAGTAGCAGGAGACAGGGAGGAGTGATGCCTGTTTACTCAGGACTGTGGCTGTGGTTGAACCACAGCCTGCAGGTATGTCTGTGAGGAGGTGCCACAGCTCATGGCAATTTTAAGCTAGTTAAGCTCAGGTATTGCTGGCAGCACAGTTGTTGCACCATAAACTACATCCAAGCTTGCAAAACCTGCTTGAGATGTTCAGTTGCTTAGATTGTGGGAGTTCTGTGCTTGTGCTGCTCTGCTGCTCTCGTGGTGCCTGAGCCAGCCTGGATATGGTGTAGCCACAGAAATGTGTTTACCTGACGTAAGCTAAAATATAAAGTTACGAGTTCCTTAACTGGGTGTCGAGATGAAGTTACAGGACATGGACACTGACTTGGTGCCCGTAAAGGACAAGACCTTGCTCCAGTTTGTTCCTTGCTTGCACCAGTCCAGTTGGTTTGGAGCTATTGAAACACTCGTTTAGCAGAACACGCCCTGCTGCCTTTGGGATTTTTGCTCTGTGGGATTTTTTTTGTGTGGAATTTTTAAGCTCCACAAGATCATTTCAGTCAGAATTTAGTCTTTATTTATTAATAAATAATACGTATATATTACTTTTTCTGCTAAGCTGGAAGATCCATGTGTGGGTACACAATTAAAATAAAAATAGTAGATTTCACTTGTTTTCTTCTAAAGAAAGGTAAAAATTGTGGTTATACTTCTAAGGAAGATTTTTTTCCTGTAGAAATAAGTGTTTGCCGTGATTCAAATTTCTTTTTGTTTTCCTTCAGTATTCTTCCCAAACACATTTCTTCAAAAGGCAGAAGTTTCCACCCAAGGGGGGGATTTATGTTAATAATTTGTTGAAATGTAGTGTTTTTGAGTAATATGATTTAATAAATTAATATGAGAACTCAGAAATGCTTTCTTCCTTTTCCATTAGATCATACAGTGTGCCAACAGACTGAAGAATTTTTAATAGTTTTATTTCATTTTTTGATTGAAAATGGGGCTCTAGGAAAAACAGTTGTGCAAATGTTAATTCTGTCTTTCTCCATCAGTGATTGCTGTGTTTTAGGCAAGTACTGTGTAGTTTCCTAGAGGAAAAAATGAAAATTCATTTTAAATGTTTATTTTGTATGTAGCTTGTTACATCCTTGTTACCAAGAGATGATTAAATATTTGACCACCCATAAGTGTTCTTCTGTAACGTAAAGCTGTACTGTGAACTGCTTATTTCATCAGTAAACTTTTAGGGCTTAGGGGTGCAACAGGGAAATCCCGTGCATGAGTTACATGGCAAGAGTGGGTTTTGATACTGCAAACATTTAGAGATGGAGGCAGCTCACGTGCATGTATCAACTGCAGTAAATACTTGCATGTGGAAGGTTAAGCAGTTAAAACTCTGCAGAGCTGGAGTCATCTGAAGGAGGTCAGTAGTAGATCTTGGATTTATCCTGAACCTTGCAAAGGTGGATCTGCATTTCAGGAAACCAGCATACACTTCCACTGTGGTTGGTGGAAGGTTCTGAACAACAGAACCAAGCTTGAAAGTGAGATATTTTCACAGTCCCAAATGGCAGGGACAGTCTCCTGAAGGCAAATCATTGGCTTTAGACTTTATTAGACTCTTACTTTAATTACCACCTCATTACTTGCTTTGCTTCCACAAAAAGTATTCCATACTGTCATTTTCCCTAAGTAACTGGAAATGTGATTGAAAGGGATGTTTAAAGTGAGACTAATTCAAGATTAAATAGTCACAAATTATATTATTGCTACATGTAAACAAATTACTTGCATATCTGATTTTATTCAGATTACTTTTCAAGTGGTAAATAATGCTTTATCACTTATATAGTGCTCTTACATCTTTAGAGTGCTTTTCTCACATTAATTAATCATCATTAAACACTCTGAGGTGGGTAGGTTAATACTATTATCCCCATTTTGCAGATGAAGAAATGTAGACTGAGAGGTTGTGATTTGCTCAAGGCCATATAGAAGAAACAAAATCAGAGCTGGGATTAGATCTGTGTCCCTAGTTTCTAATTTCAGAAGACCAGCTAGATTGTGAGCCACAGTTTTGAAGCAGAGTACTCAATTGTGCATGTAGAAACAGCAGACACTTGCTTGGCCTCTTAGGTACCTAACTTGAAGTTTGTTTGAACAGCAGCTTTGCTTTTGTGCCATGCTGCATATTTCCATGTTCATACCCACCAGTGTGGAAATGGCCTCTTGTTCATTTAGGACCTCTTCCTAATCTGATGGGGCATTTTTGTTTTCATAATTTTCATTGAAATTTACTTTCATCTTAAGAATACCAGTTTCTACTTATTTGGACTTGACCATAACTGTGTGACTTGGATACAGCAGGTTTAGCATTGGTACCCCAAACTGCCAGCAGATGATACCAGTACCAGCTCTATTGCTTGCAGTTTTTTCATAAGCTGAGACATAAATAAGATTCTGACTTGGCAACTTGCCTCCTTGTTATTCAGAAGAGATGAGAGAGAAGAATTGCCCTCGATGTGCTAAACCCAGCACGTTTGTGGGCAGTGAGTGCCCAGCTTCTTAGTAGAGAGAAGGATTCGCACGCATGCACTTCACCTCGGAGAAGTGCCTCAATGAAACAAAATAGTCTTGGAATGGAGAGGAGAGCGGAACTATTTGTGCACCACTTTGATAATCAGAAGCACCTCAGATAATTATATTCAGCTGTTAGTAATAGGAGCACGTGCAGAATCAACAGGTAAGGAAAAATGAGATGTTAGGAAAGAGGTGCCCTTGTACAGAAGGATGAAGACCTGCTGGGGAAAGGTGGGGTAATGTGGAATAGGTTAGAGACCCATGGGCATGTACAGGTAAGAATCTGCTTTGTGCTCCAGTATCCTTCTGGCCTGTTGTCATTGCCAAGGAAACATTGCAAGTGATTGTAGTGCCTGGCTGCTGAGTTCAGAGCTCTGGTTTCAGTTCCCAGCCCTGAGCAGTGTTAGTGGTTGTTACTCAGCCTGCAGAGTCAGTGCAGTGCTTCTTCAAAGTGCTGTACACTTTAATTCATGGAAGAGATTTTGAACTCTTCAGATGGAAGATCCTGGAGAAGGTGGAGTATAAATAGATGGACTGGAAAGAGAGAATATGATGCAGACAGAAGGAATTTTTTGTCTGTGGTCAGCTAATGAAGTCTTTGGCTGTCTGATAGAGTTGCTTGGAGGTGATTTGGAGTCTGCACCAGCCTGCAAAGTGCCCTGTGATCAGATTGGCACGGTGGGACTGGGGCACACCTAGGAAGTGATGGTCTGAAGCTGATCCTCATGCTCTGCTTGTGACACTTAGAAACAGGAGATTCCCTAAAAGCAGCAACATGGCTTTGCTTTGAAATAGCTCAACCTAGTAGCAGTGAGAGCAGAACCAGCTCATAATCTCCAGCTTTAATGGTCCAGTTTTCAATCCAGGAGGAATTCCACGTTGTGTTACAGGTGTGCAGGGGTGTCCCGAGGGGGTGCTTGTGGAGCTCTGTCCAGTCAGGGGCTTGAGAAGCACGAAATTTTAACAAGTTGCTGTTAAAGGTGGAAAGGAAGGAAATGAGAAGGAAACAGAAGGAAACAGACCCATTATTTGGTAGTGTTAAGTTTGCTGCAAGAATAGTTTAATAAACATTTTAGTATGCAGATAAGCCACTGATAACCGTGTGCATTCACAAACTTGTACACTTTTATGCCTAAAAGGGCAGAATCCAAAGTTTATTGGTACCACTTCCACTACAATGTCTTAAAAGTAGTGCATACTTGGTGACAGTAGGTGTCCAGGTAAATTGAACTCAAGTGAATAAACAAACAGGTCATTTATTTTATTTACCCTAAAGGGGATTTTCATTCTTTAATTGTAACACTAAATATAAATTATGTGTGGAAGATAGACTAATGATTTTCCTGTGTTTGATTAAAGGCAAAGAATCAAAGATTTGTTTATATATTTAGCTGTTTGTTTCTTTGCTGTGATAAGACCAGTTGTTATCCAAACAGTGGGACTGACCTAATAAAGGACATATGCATAATTGATCTCCATCTGTTTTTCAATATTTATTCTCTCTATTCTTTTAATAGACTTCAGTTCCAGAAGTGCAGCCTGCAATATTTTTAAGGTGGTATATTTTAGCACTTCTGTAAAAGGTCTTGTTTTATGCTGGCCACTGAAACGAAAAGGTTTGTTGTTGGTTCCACCCTTTAGTATCCCTTCAAGAGAGATTATATCAAAGAAGAAGAATTAAATTAAAATTGATTGGTGTTATTGATTTTTCTCTTTTTTTTTTTTAAGGGGGATAAAGGGTGATGGAAACAGCATATTCCCCTATGCTATTTTACTGATGGACTATTTTTTAAAAACATAAAAAGCATATGTGCCCAATTTACATATTTACTAATTAAAAAAAGCTTCCTGGAAACATTAAGTAGACTATCTTCTGTAACCTTTAACATTGTAGCTAATGGATATAGCCTGGAAATTTTCATAGAAGGTCCTCTAAATAATGTAAATGATTATGAATATGTAACTAGTTAATATGCAGCTACGAAAGGATTATCATGTAGAGGTTAATGAACATGCTGCTCTTATGGTTTGCAGGGCTTTTCTTTTTGTGCTTTTAGCTCACTTCATGTATGGAAAGTCATGTATTGGGAATGGAAAGCTTCCTGTCTTTTCCATCTTCATCTGTAATGGGGCAATTAAATTGGAACTTTCTTAAAGGATTTCATAAACATTTTTGTATGCTAAATTATGTTGTGTACTCCACAATCACTGCCAAATGTGAAAGGATGAAGGATGTGGGTAGAATAGGCTCTGACTCTTTGACTTGTCAGTGATGGGCTCCAGCGTGTGTTAGAATTGTTATCAGGTGTTGCTGTGCTGTGTGATTTGTACCTTCTGCAGAAACTTTACTCTTAAAATGGGCTTAATATTAACAGTATGAATTAGATTTCTGGGTTGATGTCCTGTACAAGTCTGTATATTTACTCTTAAGCTTAAAAATAGTTAGCTTGCACATTAAGAAAGATATTTGCTAGGCATTTGATTTGTAGGAGTTTAAAGCAAATGATAAATTTAAACTTGGCTTATGTGGGATGAGCTACCTGGGTCATCCTGATGGATTATGAAATACCATAACCACAAATGTAGAGCTGATCCTTTTCATTTAAGAACTTTATTTAAAGAATTATTAGCTCACAAAGTAGTCCCATTTTTTTACTCCTACATGAGTAGAAAGTGCAGGGTCTGAGATCTGTTCTGCAATAGCTGCACATATGCTAACTGAAAAAAAACAAAACTGTCTTTCATTCTGTTTTTTCGGAAAAAAAAGGAATTATCTGCTCCAGTGATTTCAGTGATACTTGAATGTATGTTATTGTTTTCTCTGCAAATTTTCTCATTAATTGCTTTCAAATGTTAGTATTATTTTGGCTATAGGAAAAATGAAATTTGTAAAAAAAAAAAATCCAGAAAATGCTTATATTGAGAAGATGTCTAGACATATTTAACTGCCTCATGGCTTCATTGCATTTCATATAATTGAATGAAATTGTTTGTATATTTTTGGTAACCATTATTCAGAGATCAAAATATGTTTTGAAAGACAAAATCTCCACGTAATTGTGGCAGAGAAGGTCACAGGTTTCAGCATCCTGTCTGTTTGGTCTATATTTAGTTTAAAAGATACAGTTAAAAAAGAAAAAAGTATTAAATTTTAACAATGTGCTTTATTTTGTAATTTCTTTTGTATCTCTTGGGAAAGCCTGTGGCATAAGGAAGTAAGTGAAATATTCATATTAAAACTTCGCTTTTTTGACACCCAGCAAGAACAGAAGGAAAGCCAGCAGCCCATCATGGTGTCAAATATCCATGTATTTATACAGCACAAAGTTAATTTGTGCTTTTTCAAGTTAAAATGGCCAGTGGAAACATTTGTTGATGTACTGATAGAGGAAAAATGTTTTTGGTGCTGTGAGGTTCATTTGTTTTCGTTTTTAATGACTGAGTATGGAAGTTACATTGATGTCTTGTTATAATTTATGTTGTTTTCTTATTCTGCAAACATGTAACACTGAAAATAGATCGGCAGATTGCACAAACTGCTACTTATCTCAGATGGTGTGTCACGTAATAGTTATGGAGCAGGTATTGTACCAAAATATGGAGTGAAAAGCTGTAATTTTTTTCTGTGGTTATCACTCTGCATTAGCGTGTGATAAAGTGTGCTGCTTAAGAACCACCATTCACATGCCTTTGCCTTGACAAATAAAAATGTATATAGAGGCACCACCAAATCTGTAAAGCTACTGTTCTAGTTTCTGATGCATTGACATTGCAGCTGTGTGCTTAGCCTTGTTTTTTTCATGAGTAGTTATCTGTTTTAATGACAGGTGGTCACTAGCTGCCAAGAAAAAATCCAGCACTGGTAAGTAGAAAATGTTTGATTACATGCTTAAAATACTGATGAGTAACCTAGTTATATTTTAGTAAAGTACTGCTATTTATTCAGATGAGAGTCAAATCCTGCTAGCATGTTTTGGGGATTATAGTTAGTGATAGCTTGGAATTGTTGCAATGCACTCTCTTTAACATATATATATATTTCTCACTGATGTCATTAAATCACAAATACAGTGAGCTTTAGTGTTTATACTTCTGCCTTAAATACCCATCTCATTCGTCATTTTTTCCCAAGTAACCTTGTGGGATGAGTGCTGAATTTGCCTGATTGGTGAAAAGGTGCTCCCAGGGTAGAATTATTCTTGTTGTTTTCTAACTATGGAGCAAGTAGGGAAATTCTGCTTGCTCCCCTTCATGTGCTAAAACAATGTGAATGTTTCATTGTTCCCTCTCCCCCTCCCAGTAAAGAATGTGCTAAAGCTTAGTTTTTAATACTTAAAAGAAATGGTTTGTTATGTAAAAAAATTATCTCTGGGCACTTTTTTTCTCTGTTGGCAATCTATGGTTAATAGAAAACATGCCTAGTAAATAATAGTTTTGTATGGCATCTGAGGAAAATGTACATTTAATGGTGAATGAAATCTTATATTATGAGTTACTGTGAGATATAACAGTTGATCTTACAGATATCAAATTACGATATATCCATGCTGTGTTTACCATGATTTTACTGAGAGAACAACAGGAGCTGTCTTGATTATTGTCTGCAGGGTTATTGCAGAATCACAGCAACTGCCCCTTTAGTGGTGAGATTAAACCTTTGGTTATACACCATCAAGCATATAATATTTTAAATTTATTTTAAGAGGCTTTTTCTTCATGCCTGAAAGATCTCCAAGCAAATAATTTATATTTAGTGTGTATCAAATGTTTTTAGTTTAAATGCACATAGGCTGCAAGCCCTGGATAAGAGGGAAAAAAAATCAAGGCAATCTATACACATCATCATATTAAATTCTGACTATTGGCTCGCAAAAATAATCTAAAACTAATATGTTTCATTTATGCTTAAAATTCAGAGGCTGCATTAATTTTCAATAAGGGAAATATTATTGAAGTGCCTACTGGTGCTGCTGTGGTGAAGGCAGGCAGAATATCTCCAGCACATGCACTTTCTCAGGAGCTTTGCAGTGTCTGTACCTATTTGGTCCCACGTGAAATTCTGCATGGACATTCTTTCACTGAGAGACAATATTTTTCAGAAATAAACTGTTTGACAGAAAGCCTTGGAATTTGAGCAGATTTTTAGAAGTTTAGAAAGTTGTGACAATTATTTCCCCTTTTAAAGTGGCAGAGGTTTGTGGAGCGGGTTGGGAGGCTTGGCTGTGGAAGGAGAAGTTGCCTCCTGTGTTTGCTTTTATGCAAACTCTGGTCATGACCCCATGACCTTGGGGGCTTTGGGCACAGAATGTCTAAAGAACAACCTAACTTACTGATATCTTTTATGTAGAAAAGCAGTTTGCCCAGCATCCGTACAATCTTCACTTCATAAAAAATTATTTAAAATTTAGTACCCTTATTTAGGTCTTGATTGTGCAAGAGCTGAGTGCTCTTGTTTCAACTGAGTAATTTGTTCATAGAAGACCTTTTAAGTAGTCAGTGACACAGAAGAATGTTAAATAGAATTGGGTGAATAACAATAGGGTTTTAAAATGCTCAGCTTCAATATATTTCCATTAAATTATTTTCTTTTTAATTTTTTCCGTGCACTTTTTGAAGTATATTTCTAAAGCCATGAATCCAATAATGGGTCTGCTATGGGATTAAATATCTAGACATGCCTTTCCCCTACTAGGGACATGTTCATAGCTGTAGTCCCGGGACTGTTCCTCCCTGTTCACTTTAGTTCTTCATTTCCTGGGACAGAGCGTAGCACTGGCACACCCCAGAGCCTGTGAGATCATCAGCTGTAGGTAAGGAGGGAGGTCAGCTTCCTTCCTTAAGTAATGCTCTTTCAGGCCCATTAATTAAAAGGATTAATTTTAATTTTATCTTGGTGGTCCAGTTCAGGATGTGGCCTTGCTTTTAGAGATTCCTGTGCTGGAGGTTTGCTCAGCGAAGGGCAGCAGTCCCACTGATAAAAGCAGAATGCTTTGCTCTCCAAAGCAACGTGGCTTTTGTGGCAACTGATTTCTCCCGATTTCAGATAATTCAGTAATGGGCAGCAGTCAGACCTTAAAGGCACTGTCTTCTTTTCAGATTAATGAAGAAATGTTGAGTGACTTTCAGCCATGAAATGATGGGAATGTTTAATCGTGCTACGAATGGGGGAGTTTTCATGCCATTCTCTTCCCATGGAGGCTTCTCTCTGCATTTGAGACATGGGACAGGATTGCGTTTGTTTTTCAGTGAGTGGTTGGAGTCCATTTCTCAGATCCAGATCTCTCTGAGGCAAAGGCTGGACTCTGTAAATAGCATTAAGTAATTGATTGTTATTGTTGACACCAAGTTGTCATTATGTTCCTTCCTCCCCCAAAATTTTTGTTATGATTCATGAGTTTGTCCTTCCCCTTTGAAGGAAGTGAATTGTATTTTCACTCTGATGTGGGCAGTGGACAGAGAAACTTGCCTAAAGTATCTGGGAGAAATCTTCTGTCAGAGCAAAGCAGTAGCAAGCATCTTTTGTAAATCACTTATGTGGAATACATTTTTAATGTCCAAATGGCATAAAAGTCTAAATTAATTTTTTTTCCGGACGAGTTCAGCAACTTTAAATAGGTATAAAGTAGGATGATTACACCTAAGTTAAACTGTGAAGCAAATGAGTCAAAACATAAGAGTATCAGATAATTTTTCATAACGAATGCTGAAAAAGATTTCACTTAGCTTATGAATCTGAGAAAATCGATGGTAATATTTTGAGAGTTGTGTTATCAACTATGACATTCATTTTTCAGCACATTTATAGATTGCTTTCCTGAATCATCCCCAGAAAACCTGTAATTTGCATCTTGGGTCAGCGTTGTTAAGTGTGCTGCTCTATGCTTTCAGTTGCCTTTTATTGCAGAATTTACTACCATGTATATGTTTACTATTTTGAAGTACAAGTAAACAATATCATCAAACCTGACATTTATATGCCAGCTACTTCACGCAGGAGCTGATTTCTGACCATCTTCAGAATGGCAGTGGTCCATTAAAAGACTTTTTCCAGACAAATTTAAGTGTTTAAGAATGTCTTCACAAAATAAGGCTTTTTTTTGGAGGGAGTGTAGTTCCTTGTTTTGCACACAAAGGAAAATCCCTGCAGCCATTGAAATGCTGTATCTTGCAAAGTCCTGTGAAGAACCAGGTGTCTGCCCTGGGAATACTTTGTCTCAGTTCCCCAAGCCATTTCTCTCCTGGGTAGCAGCATGTAGCATGAGCCTTATTTACATTTTGGCTAGAGAAGTAGCAGGAGGGACTCCTCGCCTGTGTTGTACCTTGTCAGGGGCTGAAGATGCAACAGAATCCTGGTGGTCGAACCATCTTTCAGGAGTGTTGATTCTTGATAGGAACATGAAGTTCATGTGAAAATCAGAATTAATTAAAATGTTGCCGATTGATTCAGCTCAGACCGAGGTCATGAGTTCTTTATTACAACTGATACTTTGAAGAATTTGCCTCTTATAAAATATAAACTGGATTTTCAGTTATTTTTCTAGATGTTGGTGGTGTTATAACTTGAATTTGAACCTGGAGTGAGATATGCCAGATCCTAGTGAAAGAACTGATTCTTTGTACCATGGAAAGTTCAAATTCAGAAAGAGACACACATAAGCTAAAAGAATCATGTACCTGTCTTAATACACATTATTATAAAATAATCCAGCTATTATGTTTGTCATCCCATGTCTTTTATAAATAAGTTATTAATCTATCAACTGCATGTGTTTAAGAGTAAAGTAGTTTATTTTTCTTGTGTGTTGTTGATTTTCTAGCAGAAAAAACATTAACTTTGTACTTTATCTCTGAAATTGAATCAATTTGAATTTGTCAAACAGGAAGAAAGTGGAGAGCGATTATGAAGCTCTTCAGGAACGACTCCATACATTGCCTGACAAACTGTCCTATGATATCATGGTATGTAAAGTGTAGAGGTCACACAAGAAAATGGGCTAGAACTGTTAGTAATGGGGTGCCTGCACTGGTGGTGAGGTGTTACTACTTAGCAGTGTTACATTTATTATGATAACAGTTAAACCTTTGCTTTTGTTTCTTTCTCTTTTCTTTGAAATCCATTATAAATCACAGTGTTACTGACAACTGAGAGCTGATGACATAAATGCTTAACACAAAACCTGACATGTTTGATATGTAAATCTATTGTATAGAAAACTATAATTATGACTGAATTACGGTACTTAGTCATTTCCTGAGAAGAAAGTGGCCGTAGTATTTCCTGATTCATGGAAATAAACCCTAGAACATTGATTTTTACGTAAAAAGGTGCTGCTAATTTTTGTTCCACCGATCTTCCTATTGACATAGCGATCTTTTCTGGTGCTTTGAATCTTCCCTAACAACTGCACAGCTCCCTGTGTAAAATTTGCCCTGTTGGCTTGAGCTCACCAGAATTTTGTACAAATTGGCTTCTCTCTCTTTTTTTATTTTTCCCTCTTCCCCTCTCAGGTTCAATTCAAGATACATACATCTTTGAAGGGAGGGAAGTTGTCCTGTACATAACTGAGTGGCTGATTTCAGCACACAGTGCCTGACTGCTGTCTTCCTTGGCAGTCTGGCTCAGATGTAGAGTTGGGTTGTTAATAAGAAGGCGTTGGAGTACACTTAGCATGTGGGAAAAAGGAGTGTTTCCCTTTCCTGTGCTGATGATACAGCTCTGGATTTTATGTGTGTAGTCCATTTATCATGTATGTACGTGTGGCCACATGATGTAAAGCAAAAAGATTGTGTTGTTTCAAATCACAGAACCCCCCCCTCTTTTTAAAAAAAGCTTGATAGGGCTTATTCTAGTTAAAGCAGCAATATCAACTCACATCTGTTATTTTTAATGTATATAAATAGTTCCTATCCTGTTAGCCAAATATTTTCATATGTTTTCAATTTTGCTCTCATCATTTTGGGGAAAGAGTGAACAGGCAACTGGTGCAGTCTGCTACTTTAAAACCAAGTCAGGGAGGGTACCCGTGTAGGAAAAACACATTCTGCATAGTCTTAACATCAGGGTCCTGCCTGCTGGAGAACTGTTTCAAGCATTGCTACCCTCCTGGATATTGAAGCTAGGGAAGATTGCTTTCCAAGGAAGCAGACCCACTAGGCCAAGTGCTCTGCTTCAGCACGAACATGATGAGAAAGCACGTGGCTGTAAGGAAATAAAAAAGGAGGCAGAGGAATAAAGCAGAAGGAGCTGATACAAACTGTCTGAGACAGATCTCTTTTTACCCTAAGAAAGAGAAAACTTGATGTGGATATGGTTCTTACCTTTTTGCCTCATCCATTTTAAATTTAAGTTTATTTTAGTCTCCTAATCTCTTTGATGGAAGCCCAAAGGCAGCCAGGCAGGTGGCAGTAGACCTGAGGGTCGGATGCCAGGGAATAGTGCAGGGGACAGGGATGAGGATGCCCAAAGCTCCTCCTCAGCCACAGGACTTGCCCAAGCCCTGTCTGTAAAGTGTGACTGGTAGAAGGTGTCTACCAGGGCACTGGTTTTATGACTTTACAATACATGTTAAAATGGGGCCAACACATTTTAAGAAGCACCTGTAAAGTTATAAAATGTGTTTATCCCCAGTCTACTCCTGCCTGAAGTGTTCTGCTTTTATCTGTTGTCCTTGTGCCTGGAGAGCTGTTACAGGATGAGTGATGCTGGAGCATCGCTGGGAGGTTGAGGTCTGTAAACTGTTGAATAACACAGCAGGGTGACATTAAGCACTGTCTGTGGTCCTGCTAAGAGCCCCACAGACTTACACTGGAGTTTGTAGGTACTTAATATTAGCAAGACAGATACTGAGAAAAGCAACTCTGAATTGGCCATACCTGTTCAAGTATTTTAAAAATTTTGGCAAACCTAACCAGGCTTTTATTAGGAAATTATTGTAGTCTGCATGTAGCAAATAAGTAACTCAAAAGATAATATTTGTATTATCAAGGTTTATATGTTTGCATTAAGTGAATTTGCTTCCCATGCGAGCATTCAGCTATACTGTAGTTTTATGTCACAAAACAACTTGTCTGGTGAAATACAACTTTTCAGATTTTTTAAGTACAATACTAAGTTCAAATGGATCTGGTCATTTGAATATTTCCGAAGGGTTAATCATTAAATAACTTCTGCAGAATTTTCTTTTAAACTCTATATTTTACTTTTAAAAAAAAAACACCCCAAGACATGAATGACTGTCCACATTTTATTTTCATTAGTGATTTTCAGCAGTTTCTTCTGTGTCTTTGACAGGTACCTTTTGGTCCTCTTGCCTTCATGCCAGGAAAGCTTGTCCACACCAACGAGGTCACTGTTCTGCTTGGGGACAACTGGTTTTCAAAATGCTCAGCAAAGCAGGCTATTGAGCTGGTTGAGCACAGAAAAAAACGTATGTATGCTTCTGAACGTAATTTAATAGTCAAAATGTGGTATCCTTGTATTGATATATAAAATTAGTGACATCTACGCTGTTCACTTTTTTTTGTGAACTCACAACAGGAGTCTCATTCATCTGTAATATCAATTTAGCACCTTATTTTCCATCTTTACTTGACAGTTGATTGAATACTTCTAATTAGAAAAGCCAAACCAAACTAAAAAGCACCTTTCACTTTTCTTTAATGTGACAAATGCTGTGTTCTCTTCCAGAAAGTGGGCACCATGTAGTGCTTTTTTTCTTAGTTACCTTATTCCCTATATTCTGTTCCCTTATCTCATTCCTTATTTCTTTGCTGCCTTGTCCTCTGTTTTGGTTGGGCTTTTTTGTCTGTATAATTTTCCAGCTTTCTTCTCCCTCTATACATACTTTCCTCCTCCCTGTTGGGTTTTTTTCCTCACTTGCTGCTCAGCTGCATTTCTGCCTCCTGCCCTCGACATTCCTGTCCATTGGTGTGGAGTGATCCACTGGATCTCCCCAGTTCAAGTGCAGTTGATCACCACCAAATTCATCTTACAGAGCAGCACATCACAGAGGCAGACAGGCAGTTCCTGGGTTTGTTTCCAGCTCTTTTTAGCTGGTGGTGAGATCTTGGCTTTGAAGAGCCAGGACTACCAGCAAGTGCTGTGCATGGCACACTTTGCAACCTCTTTATGTTAGAAAGAATGAGAGCCTAAAATATTTGATGTAAATGTCAAAGAAGGAAAAGCACAACAAAATGGAAAATAAATTGGTGCCTATTAGCCTTTGCTGTTTGCTTCAGATAAGCATTTGAGTTGATTTTTTTCATACTGGTTTTACCTGTAATCTGTCTCATTCTTCAGTGAGTGCTCACTGCAGCTTTGCCCCGTGTATTTTACAACTACCACAACTATTTACACTGAATTTTTGTTTGACTTCAGCTGTCCATGTTGCTGCCTGCAGCAGAACACCTGGAGCTTCCCCATCTGAATAAGTTTTTTTTTTCAGTTTTGTGCAGGCAATATCTGTGTAAGAAAAGTTGGGGTTGTTTTATAAAAATTCATTTGCTGTATTACTTTATAATATTCCTTTATGAAGAGCACTGTCAAAAGTATGTGATTTGTATATTTTACCTATTATCTTTCTTAATCTGGTTCTCATGACACAACTTTGCAATTTTCTTTCTTACTGAACTGAATCTACATTATTTATTGTGACTCTTATGAGATCTCAGATCCACATCTTTTTCCTTGGTCATCTGATATTTTTTTCAGTGCTGCAGAATATTTTTGTCGCTGTTACATTCAGTGAAATCATTTGACCTTTGCATAGTAGATGTTTGAACATTAAGTAGTCTGCTGGGAGACACACAATAAATGCTGGATTCTTTCCTTTATGATCTTTTAAATTGCATTTAAAATACAAACTCAGAAATACTAATTTCTTTTAAAGCAAAATAGACATTGATGCTGGATATAAAGCCTCCATTCAGCTGATAGTTCACTTCAGCTGTGTGATGGCTGCCAGTGGGAGGCTCCAAAACACTGATATTAACTAAAAACTTTTTTTTTAAAGGACTGTTTTCAGTTTGGGATGATAAAAAACGTATTAGTACATATGATTCTGAAAAAAAGATACTTCTTCCCTAGATATACTTTTCTCCCTCAAAAAACAAAACTGACTTAAACTCTTTAAACCATTTTCACACTAAATGAATGCAACTTAGAGAAGAATATCAGAGATTTTATTAGTTTGTTCTAATTAGAAAAATAGTACGTGAAAGACCTGTAGGACACTGCTGTATAATATGAATTGGCTGCATTTGGCACAAATGTGCAAGACTGATGTTTGGCAAATGTTAGTTTTGAGTCTCTTTTGTGTATTTATTGCACTGGAGTTATTTTCCCAGGTATGACTTCTGATTTCACTGGCATTTTGTGAGCAGAGGCTCTTCACAGTTTACAGGGTATATTGGGCATTACCGTTACGTTGACACAACGTGATTTGATTTTTAGTACATAATCTTTTTGTTTTGGACATAAATTCCGTGAGTAGGTCACCCAGGCTGGAAAGGAGGGCACGCTCAGTGCAGGGGATTACACTGCCAGCAGTCCCCGGCGTCCGGCGTGCCAGGGGGAAGGTCCTCACACAGCAAAGCTTTTTAAGCATGTGCTTAAGGCCAGTGTGTGCTTAAAGGCTTTGATATATAGGAATTGGGGTCTGAACAGAGCAAAGAAAGGCTCATGCCGAAATAAAGCTGGCAATATTTGTTGATGGTTTGCTTCTTCGGTGACCTACATTTTTTTTTTTTTAATCTAATACTACTCTATTTAATTTAGATGGGTGTTTTTTCATAAGTAGCTGGTCAAATCTGTTCAGATAACTGAAATGAACTTAATTAGTACAGCACTAGTAATTCAGTGCTTTACCAGAAATTAGGAGATATAAGGAAATAAATACAAGACACACATTTTCACTGCATGTCATATCTCGTGTCTCACTCTCCTGAATGGTGAGAAGTGGGAGAGCATCTGTTCAGGGTTTAAGTTTTCTGTTGGGACTGGCTCTTAGGTAGAAAAGGGTAAGAGATTCAGAACTCAGTTCTGATTTTTTTTCTCGCTGGTTCTGAGCAGTTTTCGTTGTTGCCTTTGACTAATCTGACGTGGGTCTGCCCATTGGAGACCTCTGGCCCCGCTGGCCTTTGAGCACATCAGTGCCCCAACAGTTAATTTAATCAAGGCTCACAGGACATTTTCTTCACAGTTATATTCCTTCTGTGTGTGTTGGATGCATGCTAGAATGGAGAATATGAATTTGCATGCTTAAGCAGCAATAGTGCCAGATAAATCGAACAATATCAGTGAGTATAAAGCCTTGGAAGTTAGGGGTAGCAATAAGAGTGTACTATATATAAAAGCTTTAAATATTACTTAGCACTAATTAGGTCATCCTTTTTGTCTTAGTAGTTTTGTTAAATTTACTTTTTAAAGGAGAACGAGTGAAAAAATGTTGGCTTCTGTGGAATAGAGAAATGCCCAGCCACAGCAGATTAATTTCTTGGTTAAAATTTATTTAATTGAAAGGAATAATTGAAGGGTGACTGTACTGAATTTTGAATGCACTTTAACTGACATAGCTGTAGAAAGCTGTATTTTGGGGATACATTTTTGTTTGCTTAGCTTTTGATTTAGATGCAAACTGTTCAGCACTGTGATTGGTTGAAATGTATTTGGTAAAATTTGGGACAGTCACTCATGTCAAATGTTACTTTGTCATAAAATATTGATCACGTTTTCTTGAATAATATTTGAGTTGCAGTAGATCTTTGATTTGCTGTGCATTTTTTTTGACATTTGAGAGGTTTAGTTACTCCCCTAACTGTTAATAAATCTAATGAAGTTTATGGAATTACCAAGCATATTTTTAATTGTTTTAAAATCGTTGTAGTTTGATAAACCAGGTAGTACAGATAATGGGAAACACTTTACACACGTTTGCGTGTAAAAATGTGAAGAAATAGTGGAGTAGATTAAAGGATATGCACACCAAATTCCATTAAAATAAAAGAAATTAGCTTTTTAAGTATGTCACAGTTTAGCACAACAATAATGCAATTGTACTTTTTTTTCTCCTACAATTATCTTGCTTAAGGTACTTCATAATATTTCTGTTCTCCTCAAGGCAAGACTGTATTGTCTCAGTATTCAAAGAGGAAATAAAGATTCTTTTTGTGAATATGGGATTATATCTTTTACGTGTTTGTGATGATATAAATTACATTTTTTCTCTATATCAGTAATCGCATTAATTCTTTAAGATGGGAAATTTTTCATTACAATAGTCCCTGTGGTAGTTACTATAGAAAAAAATTAAATAGATTTTTCTTGTAAATATTTGTGGATTAATTCAGTATGCTAGGTATTCCAAGTGTCTAAACACTTTAAAAGGTGGGAAATTAAAACATGCACACAGAACTAGGAGTGGTTTTATTGTGTTAAAAATTTATCAGATTAAAAAAAAATCCCACTTAAAGGAGAATTGTTGAACTACTTAGCGATTGTGTCTTCAGTATATGTAAGAATACCCTTGCAGTGTCATGCTGCAAATGAATTCATGAAATGAAAATACTGATTACATTAACATACAGTATTGTGATAGTACCCAATTGTAAATTGCAGTATGTAACCTTTAATACAAATATTTGTGTCAATCAAAATTGACCGATAGCTTGGTATACAGGGTTTAAAAGATACCATTGTTTTTAATAAGATGATCCGGGAGGATGAGGACCAGTTTGAATTTGTTCCTTATCAGCATTTCCAGAAAAAAAGGATATTGTCTCCAAAATACATGATAGGAAGGCTTTCCATTTCCCATCTGTGAATGAGTGAGGCCTTTAGAGGTTTCAGTGTTTCATCCAAGGGTGAAAATAACTTCCTTAATATTCTAAAGAATGTAGCACAACTTGCCTACTCACATTTTTGGGGGTAAAGAACAAAAAGTGCAGGCAGTGTTACAAAGAAATTTAGCCATTGCTTTTCTTTATTGAAAAAAAAAATAATAATTTCTGCTCTTTTTCCTGCATGCCAGAGAATTCTGCCTCACTGTGCTTTTGAACATTTTTTTAACCATTTTTTGTGATTATCACTTTTTAGTTTGATAACCTCCATCAGTTCCTTTCTTACCCTTGTTAAGTTAGGAGCTGATTCAGTGGAGTGCTAAGTGCTCTAAATTTGCTCTGCAGTTCCCAGGAGGTGTTTGGTTTCTCACAGGACCACGGCCTGGGTATTTTAACCAGAACACAGTGGAAGAAAGTAAGAAGCATAGACTCCTTTCTCTAAGTTACATACTGTGATCCAAAGAAACCCCTACCTTTTCATAGTTTTTACTGGACAACAGAGGAGTTGTCTGAATGCCACCCTTCTTCATTTAGGAGGAATTCAAATATATTCACATAATTCTAGCAATTACATAGGTGTGTGAACCTAAGAGAAAAATGTGGTGCATTTATTTAGTGTTCCTAAGGCCAAATCGCCTATACAAATTTTTACAGAAGAAAATCCAAATGACTTTGGTTTTGATACCAAGGGAACATGGAAAACAGAATGAAGATTGTCTTTAAATGATGCAAAGTTCCTGCACAAAGGATTGCATTGCATTTTAAAAGACTAGTGCAGTTGCTGTTATAAGGAATGAATTTATGTGTCTTGTTGCAAGCACAAAGAGAGCTTAAATCCATATACACAAAGAGCCATCAGGATTCTCTTTTATTTCTTAAATCCATTTCTAGAAAAATGAACAGGAAAGAATAGAAAAACAGAGAAGGGTGTTTTGAAAAGCTTTTAGTAGATCCTGCTTTCTGCAGAACTGCAGATCTTACTTGTTTCAAGTAACCTGTGATAGTTTGTTGGAAAATGATTGACCACAAAAAATTCCGTTGCTTATTAAATATATATTTATTGAAATACACTTAAAAATCCTCTGATGATTGATCTACTTATTCAGACCCTTAGAAGCAAGAAAATAAGTAATGCACTTCAAATAGTAAACTCAACCCATTAATAGTACTTGCAGTTGTGCTGCAGTGTTGTACTTTTGCAGGGAGATACCTTCCATCTCCAGAAGAATTCAGGAGTGGAGCATGTGCATTGGTTTGTATGATACTTCACCTCCAGCCTCAGTACCATTAACATGGTCTGTTAACAGACTGCATGGTAGGCATTCTTGTTTTGTTCAGGGGTCTGTAATAATTGGGCTAGAAATTGCTGATTGGATTCTGCATGCAAAATGCTATTTTGTGGGTCTCCCATGTAACTTCCCTTCTGCACCTGGAGTGGGGTGGTGGCAGCCCAGCATTTCCATGGTGGAAAATGCCAGCTGTTGAAGTACTGCCTTCAGGTCGTGCCTCCAGGTTCTCACCCTGGAGGAACTGAGTCAGTAACGGAGGTAGGTGGTTGTTCCCTGGCCTGTATCAACAATCTGTGTATAACTGTATTAACCCTGGTTACCTTTTACTTGAGAAATTGTGTTAGGCAATGAGAAGATCCTGACTCTAAATCTCAATTGCATACAGAATTCTTTGTTATACTTAATTTAAAATTTCTGTCCCATCACCTGTCCTCAGAGGAGATTATTCCCTAACTTTCGTGTGTTTTTTCTGTTATATATCCATGAGACTCTCCTGAAGACTAACAGAACCTAGTGAGGTGCTCTAGGCTTCAGCTTCATCTGTTTGTCCTGTTTCACAAAGTCTGACTTTTCAAAATAGATCAACCTGTTCTCACTATTCTTGTCTGTTCTTACTATTTAAATCCCAGTGTAACACACAGTTTCCAGAAGTAACTAAAATAATGTCTATGATTCCCCAAATCCTTATAGACAACACTCCAAGGACATTAATGTCAAACTCAGATAATTAAAATTTGTATCCAGCCAAGCTAATTAACCCATTAAAGCCAAAACGCACAGATGAGAATTTGTGTCAGTTTGGCATTAGTACGTTGTCATGTCGTGTAAAATCTGGTTTCGGTGGACTTCATTTCAACAATATGAAATGTGTTCCCCAATTATTTTCTCCTTTACCAGTGTATTTGTAGCAAGGAGAGGGCTGCTTCTTAAAAATGACTAATCATGGTGTAGGAAATCCAGTCAAGTCCTTTCAGACTAATAAGGGAGCTGGGAAGGAGTGATCTAAATGTAAAGAGATCTTGCTGCCTGGAAATATTCAAATCCTGCTATGTAGAGGAAATCTACATATCCTGATTTCTGGTTCAAATACCTTTTCCTTTTGGCAGTTCTGGAAAACAGTCCTGGAGGCTCTGGCTGGTCTGTGGGGCTGAACTATCTTTCCAAGTGGTTTAGCTGAGACATGTAAATAGGAACTACGCGGGTTCACCTGAAAGCCATGTCAGACTTTGCTCAGATTATTGGATGTGACAAAGTTGGACAACAGCCTCTGGTTCAATCCGTCTTAAAAGGCTCTAAGAAGCTTAAACCACGGGGTAGTAAGAGGAGGAGACTGTGGAGCCTCTCTTATTCTACTGATATTTTTATGGGGGTCTCAATTAATAACAAAACCCCTGTAGTTTGTAGAGTGACTTGTTTCTCAGTAGTTACTGTGCATTTTAAAATTCAGTGGATTATGTTGGAGGCTTTTAGAGAGCGCGGTGGCAAGTTTAAAACACAAAACCCTGAGCTTGCCCTCCAGTTGGGTGAATGAGCCTTTTTCCAGGAGGCCCCTTCTTTGCTGAGGGGCCTGACCAAGGGAAGGTCTCTCCTTTGACCAGGCAGGAACCTCGGTTTTCTGCTGGCAGGGCAAAGTGAGCAACCCAGTGGGGCTGAGTGGGGACACCGGGATGGAGCGTCACGGTAATCCCAGCTGTCCGCTGCTGTGCTGTGTGGCCTGGGGCAAGTCACTTAAACTGTCTGTTTCTTCATCTGTAAAATAGGAGAGAGTAACTCTTACCTCCCTCACAGATTAGTTAATGCTTGTACACCATTTTAAAGTAAAACACTGCGTGTAAGTGCTCAGTGTCCTTACCTAACGGAGCAAACCAACGTGCTCCCATCCGGAAAGCAGCATCACAGCCTGGTGCTCCAGGAGCAGCGTAACCTGGATGGCTGTTGAACAATATTTAGATATGCAGGCAATGAGTGAGACACTCGTGGTGTTTAAGAAACAGCTGAGCACAACGTTTACTATGAATGTAAGATAAAAACTTCAGGAAAATCTATCCCAACTAGATGCTTATGTATACTGAGACTACCTTCAAGGGCTGAAGGTACAGGTGGGAGCATTTGGTAGGAAAACTATCACCACCTCTCTTTTATTTGGACTTTGGAGGTGCATTATACACCACAAGAAACTGTGGATGATGTTTATATGAGTTAACTGATAATGAGAGCTGCTGTGTGTGATGGAGGATGAGGCAGCTCTCAAAGGAGTTGTGTGAGGGGAGCAGGACCCCGACTGTGTGTGGAAGGAGCTGTGTCCTCTGATGGGTCTGTGTTGGCACTGCTCGAGACATCAAATACTTCTTATAAATGGTATTTCATCCAGGAGGAAATGCAAATGCAGAGCTTTTTTCATAGAATAATCTTAAGCTATTTCTTAGAAACAGCCTAACTAATGGAGATGACTGCACATTTGACACATAGGTTGCTGTTTGGTTTAAAGGTTAATGCTTTTGAAATACTCCAAAAGTCTGAGCTGTGCTTCTTTGTGCTTCTTGTTGGAAAGGGTGGACTTTGCTTGAGTAGCCTTTTCCAAAATGCGTAAAATTCTTTCTTACCTATTTACTGCAACTAATAAGTTTTTAAGGAATTGTATTTGAGACACTGTGAGATATCAACAAGGAGAAAAGCATATGATACTGAATCTGATAAAATTAGGATGAGAGTAATCCCACACACTTAGTGGTAGTTTTCCCTTGACTGTTTCATGCATAATTCTCTCTTCTGCATGTGTGGAGGGGGAGGAAGAATCTGAACCTGTTTGTAGAAGTCTGAGTCACTAAGTAGATTTTATTTTGTAAGTACAAGTACAAACTCATTTTGTCTACTTAAAGGCATTTTGTAATAATTTTGTGGTTATTAGTATATTTTCACACATCCTTATCTGAAAGGCCTATCATTATATGAAGTGCAATCTCTGAAACATTTACAGCTGCATACCCTAGCCAGAAAACTGTATGGGGAGTAGCTGTGTATGGACTTAAAATTTTTTAGGATTTGCCTCAAGACCAGAGAGATACTTAATTAAATATTAAAGTAACAGGCAAAAGGAGAGTTAAGAGTAAAAATACTGGGAATTGTTTTGAAAGTGATTTTTCAACTGGAATATTTTGTGGGTTTTGTCCCTCATTACACATTCCTCTCTGTAGAATGGGAAGAGGAGGATGCTCTACTGTACTTCTATACTGTGAAAATAAATAATTTGGGGTGTATGAGGTTTTTTTATGTGCTACAGTACTGGTGATCACAGATCATTAATGGAGAGAAGCAGTGCTGAGACAGGAGGCAGCCAGATTCATGGAGTGAGCTCTTGCTTAAAAAAGTTTCTTGGAGTGTGACTTTGATGACCCTGTGTTAGAGAGGATCTCTTTGCCTCCTTCATAGTATTGTATGAGACATCTTCTTGTATTGCTTTAATGATTTCAGAAAAGAGTTTTAAAATAGAAAATCAGCTTACTTCTTCACAAAGGCTTTTAGCTCCTTCAGGGTATATAGGACCAGTAGGTGCAAGGTCTTAGAGATCCTCTGTTGAAACTAATTTATGTAGTAAGTCTTCCCTCCTGAAAATTTGCATTTGTATTAGTTTTGAGTTGAACAAAGAGTGCAAGTCTATTAATATTATTAGTATAAGGCTTTAATTGTGCCCTCTTTCCCCCAATTCTTAAGTCTTAGCAAAGCTGTGTTTCCTTTTCAGGCAGTTATGACCTTCTTCTTTTGCAAATTAGTTTGTTTTTTATGATAACTTTAAGGTAAAAGTGAAACTTCAGTTTTTAATATTTTATAAATTGCTGTTGAAAGTGTTCATTATTTAATTGGCACGAGGGGATATAGAAAGCAATGTCTCAAATGAACTAATGTCTGAGAACTGGGTAGTTCTTAAAGTAGGTTTGCAAAATTGCAGTGAAGCGTAGTTGCCCAGACAGAAGAGCTGTCTGCCTTCTACTGGGTGTTGAAAGTACAGTTATTAGGGCATGAGCATATTTCACTTGTCCATAACAGAAATGTTTGAACACGGTAACAGGAATGAAGTTTCAAAGGATTTTTAATAGTATGTTTCAAATACCAGTCTTAATTTTGTCACGCTAAAACAGACTGTTCACCTGGATATTATTTTATTTTGAAGACTTTTATGGAAAGAAGACAGCGCTTACTTATTTTCACATTGACCTCAAAAGTCAACCTTTTGGCTTGTGACACGTGCTGAACGCTCTACATATACCTCCTTGAATAACTTTTCGGGAATATTAGGGGTAACATTAATAGGCGGCTTTGTGCAGCCTGTTTGTATGGAAGATAGCATATATACACCTTCCTCCCCATGTATGTGCCTTGTTAAAAGGGGATGTTATCCAGATTAAGTTGCAAGGGGTGTTTCCTTAAATCAATGCCCACAACACTGTGTCTGGTTCCCCCCATTTTTCTTCCTAGGGTGGTTTCACAGCTTGTGTTGGGATTTACACATGAAAGATCTGCCATGTCTTTGTAATGAACCAAAGGGTTAATTTGTCTTTTGTAAAGATTTTTCCATCCTGGTTTTAAGTAATTACCAACCTGTGCAGTCGTTATCTGCAGGCGTAGGAGTCTCTTCGTACCATGACCTGCCAGTTTTAACAACTGTCTTTCTTGGGCTTAAGTGAAACTGAATTCTTCATCTATTCATGCAGTATTCTTAAATTGTAATCCCTGTCTCTTCTGGGTTTTAACCTTACTTTTTCTTCCTTTTGTTTGTTAGCTACAGAATAGCCCTTGATTGTATGTTTGATGTATGCATAACTAGTCTTTTGGTTATACTGCCTCTTGATACAATTTTCAGT
>NW_020897783.1:657546-737546 GCF_003984885.1 Neopelma chrysocephalum
TGTTTAAGCCACGAGTTCTTAAAATTAAAAAAAAAAATGGCCACACAGTTGGTTAATGGAGATTTTAAAACTTGAAGGATGCTGAGCAACGAAGACATTGTGTTGATGTTGATTAGAATCACAAAGCAGTGTCAAAAAGACCCACAGAGATACTGGAGTTCCCACTGCACAGATGAAACATGGGGTGTGTTTGTGGCAGTGGTGGAAGGGGATGGGTCTCAGTCCTGTAAAGAGGTGCAGGAGCTGCGTGGGGGTGGTGATGGGCAGAGAGCAGGGAATTCCCCTTGGGAACCTGCCTGGGACCACTCAGAAACAGCCCCTGGGAGCTGATGGTGTTGTGGTGAAGGGGGGTTAAAGAAACAGTCCTGCCCTTCACCCAGACAGTTTTGTTGGCGGGCAGTTTGTTCCCTATGTGCTAGACAGCACTCAAACAGGAAAAAGTATTCCCCATCCTCAGTGGATGCACCGTTTTATGAGGTAGCAAAGCTTTTAAATGCCAGCAAGAACTTGTCAGTGACTACTGTTTGCTCACAAGTGTGTATCTCAGGTCACCTCTGAAGCTTTAAGTGTGGTTTATATTTATTATTTCTGAAAGGCAGATTTATGTATGCTTTTCACAGAGTCTTTTTCACTAAATAAGTGATTCATAATGACTGGATTTGGGTCAGATTTTCCAGTTGACTCTGGAGATCATTTTTAATGGTCTTCATTGTCAATTCAAAAAAAATCCAAACCAAAAAGACTCTGCTTTTTGAATATAGGTGACTTTATAAAAAGTAAGCTAGAGTATAAACTAGGTTTGTTTTCCCAGTTAATAAAATGTGCTGTTAATGGGACAGTGAGCAAATGTCACATTCACATGTTGGTATCTATCAGAGCAAATCAAGATCTACTGTTTGGCACAAGAGGTAAAAAAACCTACATTGTAATAAAACTTTCACAGGATCAGTGTCTCCTGCTTTGTAAATAAACATCTCTGCTTTGCCTCGGTATTTCTGTAACATCCGGAGACTATTATCCTGTGCTGGTGCTCTGGTTCATTGACAGTTTCACTTAAACAGTTAAACAATAATTTGAAATGGAAAACGTTCTGCCCATGTTCCTTAACTCCTTTGTGGTTTTTTTCCCCCAATGTTTTTTGTTGGATTTTTTTTGCCAGTTGCTTTAGTAATTGCATCTTACTTTTTGTTACATAGGAAAATACCGAACTGCTCACAGACCTCATTCGAAGCCAAAAGTATCAAATGTTTTTGAGGTAGATTTTCAAGCAAATGGAAGTGATACAAAATCAGTGGGCCGTTTTCAGTCAGAGGAGGAACTGTGGGCCCGCTTAGAAGAGCTGGAGAGACAAGAGGAGATCCTTGGTGAACTTGACAGGTACAGCACTGCTGTGGCACAGGCAGGGCTGGAGTTCAGAAAACTGTAGGGGTGTGATGCTGTTGGTACTCACAGGATCTCACAGTGAGTGCAAATAGCTGACCAGACTGATGCAGTGAAAATCATAATGGGTGGAAGAGGGGTGGAACATGAACAAAGCGTGCATTGCAATGTCAAAGCTGCCAAAATCTGCCTCTGTGGAACCACGGCGGTCCAGCATTCTGGTATTTTTTCTTAAAGATGATAGAAGAGGGGGAAGTGAAATTCATTCCCACAAGTTAGGAAAATCCATTGTTTCCAGTGTGGGAGTTACACATTTAGTGCTTAAAGACACCCTTAGATCTATTCTGATTCTGAAGCAATACATATGTTGTTAGCCATGATGTCACAGTTTTGGTATTTCCAGGTGACATGGACAGGACCTAGTGATTGTTAAAGAGCACTAAGAAGTTCCACAGTCTGGCTAAAAATACAGCACCTGGCTAAAAAAAGTTAGGTGCAGGCTTGTTCATTATTTCATATGTTTGTGTCTCTCAAGAGCTTGAATTGCCTCAGTTCACTTATATATTTTTCATTCCATAGGATGCCTGATGCAGTTGAGACAAATGGAGAAGATGCAACCTCTTCTGAAGAGGAGAAGGAAGATAAGAGAATAGATCTGAACGGGACATATAGGGCAGAAGACTGTATTACTCAGGGCAACTTCCATAAAGGAGTAACAAATTCAGACTTGTTTGGGGGCCAAGTTAATGGCTCTACTTGTTATCACAGTGATGATGAAGATGATGTAAATGTTGGAGATAATTCTGTTCCAACTATTTTTTTCTCTCACACTGTTGAACCTAAAAGGGTTTGTATTTCATTATTTTTATATTTTGTTCAAGAGATTGCATAAAACGTATATACAATATAAAAAATAGAAAATTTTAGCTCATGTAGATAAAGTAGAACGCTAACTGTAGGTGACATTTGGGATATTTTTCAAATGCTTGAAACCCACTGTTTAAATCATGCAGTTCCAAATATGGTATTAAAAAAAATTATATTCAAATGTTTAGCTTGCTGTACTGGCTTCTGGCTTTGTAAAAGGGAGTATCCTGTCTAGGAGTTTTTAAAATTACTTTGTACTTGCCTTGAAATTGACCTTTGATCAGCTCAGCTGTGGAGCAGAGTTTGAATAAGCAGATTGTCATATATTATATGCAAACTGTGTGCACATTAGTGCAAAGAAATGCCCCAGCCTAGTGCAAGTGGTAGAGAAAAAACAGTTCATACTGTGAATGTTACCATTCATACATTTGTTTAACTTATCTATGCTTCCTAGTCCCCAACTGCTCGGGTAGGAGAATGTCAGAAGCCAGTTCATCTGAAGCCTGGTGATTGTTGATTTTCTGGTCTAGACCATCGTTTGTGTTCAATTTTCAGGTAAGAATAAACACAGGAAAAAATACTACTTTGAAATTCAGCGAAAAGAAAGAAGAGGCCAAGCGTAAAAGGAAGAACAGCAGTGGCAATGGCCACGCAGCTCCAGACCTGCCCAACATCAAAACCCCAGCAGACATTTACCGGTGTGTAATTCATGGCTTTGGCACGTGAGCTTCCTCCTTTTTTCACTTCTGTTCACCTGTAGTGTGAAACCAGCCTACGATTCCCTGAAAGAAACAGCTGGAACCGAGTTTAGTACTTAAAAATGAAAGTTTGTGGCTTCTGCGTGGTTGCCGTTCTTGCATGTCCATAAAACATTTCTGAGCTTAACATCTCCTTTTCCAAATGGCAATCTATCATTTACCTGCTTTTTCAGAGCTTCTGAAATTGAGGTAAATTTGCCAGTGCATACTATGCTCAGAAAGGAATGCAGCAGTTATGTTATGCATTCTGGTTAATTCCATGTCATTTGCTTCTGTGTTTGTTTTCAAACAGAACCGACCAGATCTACCACTATTAATATCTCTCTTTTCCCAGTTACTAATTTTCTGGGGTTTGCCTCTTCCTTCCAGTATCTTCAGAACATATTTAGGTCTTTGTTTGCCTAGTTTCTCTTGAATTTTCTCTCCCTGACTTCAGTACATCACTGTCTCTTTTCTCCATAAAAAATACTGCTCACCTGTAGGACACCCACACACAGAGAGCGTGAAAAACAGTGTTTAGCTTAGAGGATTGTATAGAACACTAAACTAAGGTGACAGGAGAGCTAAACTAGTATTTAGGTCTGTAAAGATAAACACAGACACCTATTAGATTGGTTGATTAAGTGCTTGTGAAAATCACACCGCATTTGTATGTCACTGTATTTGAGTACCTAAATATATTAAAAAACGTGTCACAAAGTGTGAAAAGTAAAACCACATCCTGTAATTGCAGCTGCTGGGGCTGAAGTAAAGGATTCTTTCGTGGTGTTCTCCCTGAGCTATGTGAGGGAACTCCATTTTCTGTGGAGATGTATTCCCATGAGTGCCTGATGAATAAAGCTGTTAGAAACAAGTAACACCCTTAAAACTCATCCAGTCATTGGGCTCCTCCTTTATGAGTTTGATAAAGTTGGCATTGTCTTCTCTTTCTCTTCCACCCAACCTTGACTTGTTTAAGGCATGGAGATGGAGTACAAGCTGTAGGAAGAGCTGGTTTTGTCAGTTTACAGTCTGTTAATACTTGAAAAGTGTCTTCCTGTTGATATGAACTTAAAAGCTGATTTTTAAATTATTTTTTTTTTAACTTAAAGCAGAATATGACACTTGTCAGGAAAAAAGCTCCATCCTTTCCACCTACAGTGAATGTTTTTTGGTTTTTTTATTCTACATTTGACAAGGACTCAACTCTAGAATACCTTGTGACATTGTGATCTTCTGAATCTCTTTACTGAAACAACTCTGATAATCATTTAGTTTACCTTTCTTCTAACTTTCTGTAACTCGCATTATTCTGTTTTCTAACGTTTTTCGAAAAGCTATACATTTTCTGCTGAAAGAATGTACCACCTTAATGCTTGAATCAAGGGCATAACAGCATTTGCTCTGCAGAATTGATTCTTGTGCATTGGTAAATAAAATGCCTCAGAAGGTACAGTATTGTGATTCTGCAGCGAAAAAGTTGGAAAAGCACATCATAATTAATTTGTACAAAAGACAAAGCAAGATCACTGTAAATTTGTCATCTGATCCTGAAATGGTTTATTAAAGCTAACATTTTCCTTTATAGAGTCTTTGTTGATGTTGTGAATGGAGAATATGTCCCTCGTAAATCAATTTTGAAGTCTCGAAGCAGAGAGAACAGTGTTTGTAGCGATACCAGTGAGAACAGTGCTGCTGAGTTTGATGACAGACGAGGAGTTCAGAGGAGTATTAGCTGTGATGAAGCTACTCAGAGTGACAACAGCGAAGGCATACTGGAGGAAGAGGAGGAGGAGGGGCAGCAGCAGCTACTGAAAAAGCTTCCTCCCTCTTCAGGGACAACTGAGGTACAGTTTTTAATTAATTATTGATTGTTGGCAGGGATAAAAATGAGAAATCTAATGACTGTAGTTGCCTATACCATGAGTTTGATTTCTTTAAAATAATTTTCTAACTCCTACCTAGTTTGCTTCAGAAGGACATTATCAGGTGACAGGCATCTGTCACACACATCCCAGGGACAGAGGGGAGGAGCAGTTCAGGTGGCTTCTCTGATACCTGAAGCTCTTCCATAAAGATCCCACAAAGTAGTCACTTCCAGGTGTTGCTGAAACCAGTGTTCTGTCTGCTTGGTCATCCTGAACATTTCACTGCAGGACATAAGCAGGATTAAAAAAAAAAAAAAGAGAAAAATCTGCGCTTTGTAGCTGATGAGAGGGAAGAGTCGATTCTCTCACCTGTGTTGCACAGCTAATAGACAGCTAGTTTCCAGCTGGTGGTTTTTAAGTTTTAAAACACACAGCTAAATTATTATTTTGACTTGCCAATAGCAGAGAAATTGCCCAGTGGAAGGAAGAATTACACTCCTACTCATCCCATTCCAGGCTGGGGGCATTAGTGATCCCAAACAAATCTGTTTTCACATGTTTGAAAAGTTCAGGGCTTCGTCATAAAGGAAAGAGACTGTACAACATAAGGAAAAATTTACAGTGGTTTAGTGACCGGGGGAATACAAGAATTAAATGTAGAAATTCATGGCATAGCATATGTAAGAACTTAACACTAATTTTTTCAAACTAGATAAAACTTGAGTTTTCAGTAGTTCCCAATGCAATGGGCAAGTTCAATGAAAACACTATTTTTAGAAAAATTATTTTTTGACAAGAAATGAAGTCCTCATAAAAGCTATTGTTAATCATCGTTTTTCATACAAACAGCTGTAGAGGAATCCAGGCAGGATGTGAAGATTCATGGTGGAAGATTTATCTGTACAGTTAGCACTTCATGTTGTATACTTTCTGGAATATATTTGCTATATTTTTATAAAACATCTAAGTACACTTTAGATGTTACCCATCAGTCCATTATCTGAATCTGGCAGGTTTATTCTCTACAATGTAATGTATTTTCTAAGTAACCAAAAGAGAGTGAGCAAAACACTCCAGTCAGACTTCCCTTCATAAATGCTCTTGTTTTGCTTTTGCTTGTTTCTGTGGGTGTTTGAAGTACATTATTTCTCCATTACCATTTGCAACGTGCTAACTTTTTTTTATTTCTAATTTTACCACAGTCGTCTTAGTTTGTATTTTGCTTACCTGGTTTTGAAAATGAGCTGCTTGTTAGAACAACGCCGTTGTGTACAGGCACAGCTTTAGGCACACTTTGTCTATTGGAGCAGAAAACAAAAAAACACTGCTTTTTTGCAGGTCCTGCAAGAAAAGAATGGCTGGTTTGTTTTGCTTTGTTTTTCTTGGTAACTGAGTTATGAAAAAGCAGAACTAAGCATAGTGACTAAATCTGGTGTGCATTCCTTTGTGCCCAGTATGAGCATCAGACCTTGGATGTGAACTGCTTCCCCTTGTCCTTGGGCATTCTGAATTTTCTGTTTTCAATACATAGTGGATGATTTGTTCTTAAATATGTTTATAAAAAGTAGTTCTGAGCTGCTTGTTTCCCCGTGTTTTCCAAGAATCATCGTCATTTCTTAGCTAAGTTAAAAAGGATTAAGTCATATAATCAGCTGCATATAAATTATAATTTTTAAACATTACATGTTTTTATTAGACCTTTTATAGAGAGAAATAGTTGGAAGCAAGTTTGCTGTTCTCTTAAGTATAAATTGCTTTCACCATTTTTTGATCATATTTGGTAAGGAGAAAAGAACAAACAAAATATGTGCTTGCCAGTTCATACACAGTGTGTCAGCTTGATGCAATTAGAAGACACTAAGTCATAAAATATGACGTATGATGGAAATGCTGACATACTTCAACTTTGCAAAGTCTCTCCATTTCTGATCCAAAATGAAACTGTGTATTACATCAGCTGTTTTATTTCTTGAGCGTGTGTCAGTGAGGAAGCAAATTTTTAGATCACTTATGCAGTAGGAATGAGATTAAGTAGTACTTTTAAGACACTTTCAGTCATCTTTGAACAAGCTATATTTTGAGGTTAATTACAATTTGGTTACTTATGCAGGGAACAATCATTGATTTAAAGATATTTCTTTACTTTTGATTAAAAGAAATAACAATCCTAATCAGGCTAATATAGGGTAATGACCTTATGGGCATAGCCTCACATTTGCATTTTATTAGCTCATTTTGAGTATTCTCTTCTGTTGTAGGCATTTTCCGGAACTGTTATAGAAAAGGAGCCTTTGTCTCCCTCCTTAATACCACACCCAGTCATCGCTCACCCAGTCCTGCCGACCATTCTGGAGCGAAAATCAGAGGAAGTTTTGTCCGAGGCTCCAGAAGAAACTACTAAGAGAATTTCAAAATTCAAAGCTGCCAGGATGCAAAAGACTAACTAAGCCGGCTGAAGCGCCAGTACTCTCGCCTAGTTTCACATCTCTTGAGGTTCTGTAGAGCTCCCTCTGTAACACCCAGCTAGTTAACAGGTCATCCTGTGGTAATTTGGCATCGGTTATCTCTGAAACTACTGGCAACATTAAAAAAACAAACAGTTCAGTGTTGGAACACTTGAGTATTCACCTTATTTTGTCGGTTTCCCTGTGTGCTGTCAGCACCTTTGTATATGTTTGCCTTATGATAGCAGCACTTGGGTTCTTTTTCAAAAACTGTTCCTTACATACATTGTTTTTGTGTTTAAACCTAAATACAGGCAGTTTTGTGCCAGCTGTGAGGTTCTACATACCATATGGACCATTTTAAGGAAACTTTTCACATTTCAAATAGATTCACCAATTATATTGCATTACTTGCTTTAGCATTTTAAGACACACTTGTATTCACATTGCTGTAGGTTTTGCAACTAGGTGTCTGCTAAAAGTTTTTTTCCTTCTTTCAAACCTCTCTGATCTCTCACTGTACAGATCTGTAAAATGCCGGGTTCATGTACATTGCAGGGAAGTTTCTTTGATGGAAAAGGGTATTTTGTAAAATTAAATTTTCAGTAAAAAAGCTGTGAAAGTTGTGTGGGTTTTTTTTTTTTGCTTTACTACTAATTTGGAAACACCACAGAGAGGTTTTTATTTTGAACTCGCATTTCTGGCTTGAAATGTTTACTACCACATGGACATAAAAGCAGTCCATTCTCTTCTGCCATTGTGTTTTAACCTCCTGCTAATGAATGTCCATGGAAATTGAATGCTCTTAAGGAGGGAAGCATAAACTCAGACTCTTGATTACAAAATCTCCTAGTTCTTTTGTATACTCAGAAAACATTGTAATTGTCTTGGGAATGCCCAGAGGGAGTCAGCACTAAGGAAAAATGTCTTAATGCTTCAGCTTTATTTCAAAATGCAATAGCACTGCAGCACTCAGGGTACAGTTTGGTGTATCCTTCTCATGACTGAGAGTAGTGCTGGCTTTAGGAGTCCCTGCCCAGCAGCTCCTTCCAGTCTTCTTGCCATCCCCTCATTTTGCTGAGACAGCTTTTGTTGGGGCCACCCCTTGAATGATAATTGGTGACAGAGATGGGCTTAAAAAGCAAACTACTGGGTTTGGGTTTTCAGGTTTTTTTTTGTAATTGTGTGTGGTTTTTTGAAGCTGGTGAGTTTCCTAATGTCTTTCTCAGCATGTCTGTATCAGCACAGTTAGAGGGGTAGTTATGTTGAGCAAGGACAAGGAAAAATGATGGCAGAGGACATGGGAGCTGGAGTACCTTGAACTGATGGTGCTCTCCAGCTGACATCATCAAACCACAGCCTGAAAAATGAGGCAGAAGGACTTAGGAGGTGTAAGGAGGGATTTGCTTTCAGCCACAATTCTGTGGCTTTGTAAACGGGCAGCCTGAGAGCCAACAGCATGTGGTTTTCCCAGTCTTGGCCATCCCTGAGCAGGGCATCAGCTAATGCCGTTTCCTCACCTTCCCCTAAAATAACCGCGCCTTGCGCTCGTATCCTTTGCTCTCAGATCACAGCAGGTGAGCTCATAGTGCAGCTTCATGCATGAAAACACAATCACCAGCTCCCCCTTTTTCAACACTTTTCTCTCTGTGCTTGGGACTTCTTTCTGTAAGGTGACTTCTAAAGTCGGCTGCGCTCAATCCAGCTCCGATGTTCCCTGCCAGGTGTTCAGGAAGGCACTGTGGTGTCGTGGGCAGGAACCGCTGGCCAGGCTGTGGCAGCAGGAGGGCAGGAGTGGCCGACAGCCGTGTCCCTGCCTGGGGGAGCAGCCCACCAAAACTGGGGGGGCCACATTTCCCCCTCAGCACGGAGCAAAGTGTGTTTTGCTCTAAGGAAAACTGAAGGGGAAGTTGTGCAGCCCCGCTGCTGCCTGGGAGGGGGCAATCGCCGTCTTTAACAGATCCTGAGAATCACGTCGAAAGTGTTAATCATTAACTTGATTCATGCTCAAATGTGGATTTTTTTTTTTAAAGCATATTGCATTAGTACTAAAATAAGCCATCAATGCCAGTCCACCCTCTATTCACGGCTAAATATTTAAAGGAGGTTATTTATAGCTTCTTTAATGAATTCTTGGCTAAACAAAATGAAATTATGTCCTAGAAAAGTAGAAGCTATTTTGTAACCAGAACAGTGCAACTGTAAAATATAGTTCCATGAATATGTATTTTAAATAACAAGGGGTTGAGATCCAAGACTACCAGACATGGGTAATTAGAGGGAAACGGAGAGAAAGAAAGAAAGAGAGAGAGAGGAACCCCTTTAAAAAGATTTATTTAGATATCTTCTGAAATACTTCCCACTTCTAGTTACTTCAACAGAACCAAATGCCCCTTGTCACCATAGATCAGTTTCAAATCAAAATTAATTCTTTGCTTGTTTTCTTTTTTCCTCCCCTCCCCTTTTTTCACATCCCTGCTCACGGGAAAAAGTAGGATAAATGCACCTTGGGTTTTAATGAATTATGGCCTCGGTTCAGGGAAGCATCCTTACTCAGGAATGCACTTTGGCATGTGCTTATGTCTCAAAGATTTTGTAAAGAAGAATGGATTTAACCACATGCTTAAAACTGAGCACATGAGTGTTTTCCCTAATAGGGAGCCCGAGTGTGTCTGTGCCTCTCTGCAGTATATTTAATTGTCAGAGGGCTCGGGGGCTGGAATGAGCCTTCATCTTTGGTCTCTTCACTCCAGCTTTACCAGCAGACTCACTGTGCGGTGCCTGGAGCAAGAGAGATGGCTGTAGGGGTTTTATAGAATGTTTATAAACACCAAACAACAACAGCAAAAATTAATTAAATCTATCAAAGCAGATAAAAATCTGAACAGTAAAAAATGATCGTGTGAAGGCCTATCTCTGCAAGGACCTAAAATCTGCTTTTTGTGCAACACTGAAGCCAACAAGTGGCTGCAGATGACCAAGTGCATGGGTGAAGCAAGCATGGGATGGAGCAACAGTTCCCCAAATCCAAGGCATGCAGGGATCTTGATGGTAAATTAATCTGTTGATATGAGTATCTTTTTGCCCCCAGTGCTGCAGTTAGAGATTTTACTCACTTATATAATAATAAGGGTACGTTTTAATTCTGAAATTCCTTTGGTGTCTTTTGCTGCTGCTGCTGGAAGGGCTCCTCGTCTGCCAAGGAGCGGTGCCAAGGGCTCTGGACATGGGGCTGAGGAAGGGGTATTTGTTCTTCCCAGTGCCTCCCAGAAGCTCTTGCATGTTCTCAGCAGGAAGGATGTGGCCTGACCACGCTGAGGCAACTCTGGCAGCTGGTCACTGGGGTGGCACAGGAACACATGCTGGAGGGAGCCCCATCCCTGTCCCAGTGTCCCCAGCCTGCTTGGGCACAGGTGAGCAGTGCCAGGTGAGTGCAGCCAAGCATAACTGCACAGGTAGAAATGCAGCAGCAGAAAACAGCAGGGGAAAACGTTTTTGCACAGGATGTCTTTGGTCTAAAATGAGAGCGGTGGCAGCAGCCAGCGTGGGCACTGCACAGCCATGGGGACAAGTCAGTGTTCCCCAGCAGTGTCGTGCTGTGCCCCAGCACCCCACACACCTCTGCAGGGCTGTGATTGCATCAGTTAGGCACTGCAAATCACCTGCTCCTCTTCCATTCCTCATTGGGAGAAAAAAAATCTACTCTTTAATCATCTTAACTGGCCGCAAGTGTGTTGGGTACCTGCCCATACCCAAAGAAGGGGTTGTGTGGGGGGACATTTCCCCTCTGGTGCTGAGGTGGTCTGCCCAGGAGGAGCTGAAGGAAAAGGCAGAGGACGCTGTGCACTCAGTGCAGCTGGGTCAGTCCTGAGAGCTGAAGCCTGTCCTGGGCCAGTGGAGCTGGGACCTGGTTTGGAGGTAACTGGATCCACTTCTCTCTCCCTGGTAAGACGAGTTGCACTTCCATTGCTCACTTAGGGCACCTAAACCAGCAGTTTTTTAGATGTTTCGTGAATGTCTAAACCAGCTGTTTTGGCTGTTCATTTTAACTAAGTGATTTATGCCGAAAAAAAAAAAAAAAGGCAAACCAAAAAAAAGAAAACCAACAAACCCCGAGCTGGGATTAAAAGAAATCAGATGTGCGCATTTGGAATGCGGCGCTTCTGCGTTACAAATAGCTGCGCTCTAACCCACATTAACCCCATGATACGTGAATTTTGCCAACTCCCGCTGCGCCTTTTAAATCAAATCCAGCGAGATGGGTTTCGGGTGTGCTGCGAGCGGTCCCCCCTTGCGCGGGTGCGGGAGCGGGAGCGGGAGCGCGCCCGGGCGGGCTGCAGTGCGGGCGGCGGCCGTGAGGGGGCAGCGGTGGGCGAGCGGCCGCGGAGAGCTGCCAGTCAGCCCCTGATTTATTATTCATTTGTGTTATAGGTGGGGTGTGCAGACAGTTACTGTAATAATTACCCGGACTGGAGCGTTTCCTTGGCAACCGCTGTTTTTTTTTTTCCCCTTCATTCATGCTGTTGCGGAGAGTACGCCTGTAAAGCATGACATTGCTGTATTCGGGGGTTTGTTGCCCTCCCGCTGCTCCGGGTTTGAGGTTAGTTACAGCATCACAAGGTGCTCTCGAGCATAAAAAGCTCAGGCTGGGATTAAAGCGCGCAAGGAACGCCAGCGCCAAGTCTTTCCTTCCGCTGTCTCACTCTTAAGTAACAAGGTTATAAAAATGCAAATGCCATCTCGGGGTTGTTAATAACTAATATTGGAAAGAATTCCTGCAAGTTGTAAAACATTTTTTTTTTTTGGTAAACAAAACCAAGCCCAGGTGAGGCGGCTCCTTGTGTTTTACACCGGTCTTGTGGAAATAATATTTGCTAAAAAGGGACTTGCAGCTTGATCCAGCCTTGCGGTGTTTGGCGTCATAAATCAATGGGAACTGCTCCATGCGGCTAATGATAAGGTGGTATTTGTTGTTTATCCCGCTTTATGGTAATGGTTAAGGAGGAGGAGGGTGCTGTGTCCTTCCTGAAGGAGCAGGAGTAATCCTTGATGTGGTAACAGAGTAACAGAAACCACATCTATTATCAGAGATCTATAAATGAATCATATTATCCTACATTTTTAGGCTTACTAGAGCGCTCATTTTCAGAAACTTACATCAAGCACTGTGCAAGGATGAAAAGTAGTATTTTTCCATCCCTGCTGCACGAGGCAGAGGGAATTCATGATTCAATCTCGCACCGAGATGGGGAATTTTCAGCCTTTAAAATTTTGAAGATGCTAAAACATGATTACATCTAGGATTGTAATCTGCCGGTGCTGTGCTCCTCTCAGAAGGGTGGGCTGCGGGTTAATGGGGCTCTGCCCATGCTCTGGGATCCCGGTTTGTCTGTGCAGTTATCTCTTGGAAAGGTTAATGATGATACTAATGTAAAACCAAAAAACTACATCCCCAAACCAGCTAATCCCTGGTAAATCCTCCCTCTCTTCCCAGCTGCCCAGTGCTCACCCGTCCAGTGTTACACCTGTGCAGACAGATCCCTGTGGGGACTGTACATCCACTACTGACCTGCTTGGGTGACAAATCCCAGCTTTCAGGCCACATTGTGTCATTAGTAGCTGGTGAGGAAAGTTGGCATTGGCCTCTGCCCGGGTTGAAACGGGAGGTGGATGTCCCACAGCACCCAGAGCCAAGCAGCCCCTGCCAGTGACACTGTGGGTGCCTGCAGGCAGCTGCCAATCCCAAATGGACTGGGAGGCTCACAGGGGCTCGCAGCAGAGATTGCCTCTGCTTCTGGAGAGGGAACAGGGCCAAGCATTGCAGGGTGACGCTGTGGGTCCCACCAGTGCTGCTCTGGGGCCGTGTGGGGTTTGGCATGAGCCCCCCTGCAGCCCCCCATGAGCCATGGCAGCTCTAACACGGGGCATCCCGCAGTTTCTTCCCTCTGCCAAACCCCATCCCACCCAGCAAACACCCCTCAGTCCCTGCTGGGGCCAAAGGAGCCGCCGGGGGCTGCGCTGCCGGAGGTGCCCGGGTGAGCTGGCTGCCATACCGGGGTTGCCATCAATGCAAATCATTTACGCTAATTCCTTCAGATTTGGATTTAAGTTTTAAAGAAAGCTTCAAGTTACCTCAAAATAGCTTAGTAATTATTTTAATAACTTGTGTGAGCAGCAACAATACCCACAGTGTCAATTCTGGCTCGCAAAATGTTTTTTTCAACTGTTCTGAGGAAAAAACAGCGAACAGTTCAACAGCTTAAATACAAGCGAGTGGATCTCTGGAGATTAATCTGTCTGGTGTTCCTCAGGTAAAGACTTCTGCACAATTTAACAAAGGAAATAATTTTCCTATTTTTATAATGCATGTCTCTCTGTGGTATAAATTACTAAAACCACGCTGCTTATCCTCAGTAATGTTATAGATGCAGATAATTTACTGTGTATCACGTTATCAGTTCATTAAAGAGATGCAATAAAATCATTATTTACTAAGAAACAGCAACCCTTGCAATATCTTGTCAGAGAAATTGGCTGATGCAAGAGGATCATATTTAAGCCTATATTCACAATAGCCCTTTAAACATTTCATCTGCTTCCCACTTGAGTTGCGGGAGGGAGCCGGTATTCCCGCAGCCCTTCAGCAGAGGCGGCAAAGTTGAGCACAGCCCGTCCGGCTGCCCTGCCAGGGCTCCATCCAGCACATCACCCCCCTTCCCCAGGCACCCCACGACCCCTGGGCTGGGTCCTGTTGTGCTGCTCCCACCCCAGCCTCTGCCAAAAGGGTGCCAAAAATATTAAGGAAGGTTTAGGCATTTCCTACCCCATCCCCCTCTTCTCCTCTGCCTAAAGATTACTCTGCATCCTAGACAAAGGAAATATTTAAACTGTTAAATCTGAACAAAGATACAGTCTGCGTATGACTTCTCTGAAGCCCTATAAAAATTCTTTAAAATTGCCTATTCACTCAAATTTACTGAGTGTAGCAAAAATGTCAAAGGCATAAAGTCAGAGAAGATTGAATAAAATAATGCAGAAAGACAGATTAGTCATGCACAGACCCACACAGCCTTTCACAGCACACAATACCACTTTTTATTACCGCTCTATCTTTACAAAGACTATGTTCAATACATAGAGGATGATACATGGTCAGTCATGTAATCTGCCTTTGATTCCAAGACTCATTTATCTGGGCCCTTTTCACAAAGACATTGATGAGAGATTTCAGTGTTTTCAGTGCATTGTTTTATTTATCATATATAATGGCTGGTGGAAAAAAATAGGAATTATGTCACAGATCCTGCATAAAGGAGTTGTATAAAAGACTCTGTGACAAAGTTTGGTAAAACACATAGTGGCTCAGCTCAGGCGCGCTGGTTTCTCCTCAGCCCTGTCCCCCTCCTCAAGCACTTTGAATATTGACAGCTGTCAGAAGCCCCGAGGAGGGACACTGCCCACAGCCCCTGCCTGCCCCTGCAGCCCGCACAGAGCTGTCTCAAAATTACCAATTCTTTTTTTTTTTTTGCTTTTAAATTTGAGCAATATTTTAATTGTTATTTTTAGCGATCTGGATTTATTATTTATACATTCACCAAAGAAAAGAGTCAGTCACAGTTTTGTATCTTGCAAATTTAATAAAGAACAGCCCTTAAGATAGAATTTCTCAGCCTGCCAGGATTGACAAAAGCCAGCTAATGCAGAAATGTCAACAGCAAACCTCATCAGCAGCCCCACCATGCCTTGCAATCAAGGGAAAGCTATGGCTTTACATAAACAATAATATATAGCTATCTAAATATCTGTGTGTGGAGATGCCACCCGAGAGGTGAGAGGAGGAAGGGATGCGGTGTCTGGGCTCGGCGCTGTGGGGTCTCTGCTGTGTGCACATTGGGGTGCTCTTGAGGGGAAGGGGTGAGGGCTGATGCTCATCCCATGGGATGGGGAGCCAAATCCAGCACTTGGAAACACAGCAGTAAATCTGGAGTGAGCCCATTGGAGTTGTTCCAGATTTATACTAAGCAAGTGGGCTGCTTTGCCCCATTGAATCTGCATTTTGTGGGTACAGAGGATTTGTTTTCTTCTGTGTAGTGAGCAATGGGAGGTGGTTGGACCAACCCCTGCCCCCCACCCAAAATACAGCCAGAGCCACCCTGAGCAGGCAGAGCTGCCTGGGGGCAGGAGTGAGGTTCTATTAAATACCAGAGCATTGGCTGGCGTGCGCTTAAATCACAGTCTTACTTTCAAAAGGTCTTTCAAAAAGTGTGCCTCTAGCTTGTGGCCAAGGGAGGTTTTCCCTGAAAGCAGCCGGATGTGACCAAAGGCTGGGGAAAGGGCAGGAGAGCCACGGCATATTGGGAGGGTACCGTGCAAGAGCATCCCTACCTGGTGCTGCAGGGCCGTGACACCTTGGGCAGGGCCTGAGTTGTGAATTAGCTGTAACTCCAGCAGCTTTAGACCCCGAGCGAGGTCTCCGAGGGAGCAGGCAGAATGGCTGGGTTTGGAAATTATGTAGCCGCACTGTATATCCAGATGTGAGTTCTTCTGTGGGGCTGGCAGAGATAAATCACAGAGGTATCCTTGACAAATATAGTAGCTTCCACTCAGGGCACAGTGTTAACCCGCACTTAAGGCTGAGGCACATGATTTAATAGGGAGAGACTTGGCGGCTAAAGAAAAATCTCTTGAAGAGAAAACGGGATGGCGATGTCAGTGGGGTTGGGGTGACGGTGCCAGCCCCAGGAGACGGATGCCCTGAACCTGCTGTGGGTGTGTCCCTCGTGGGTTGGGGGCCAGCACGAAGAGGTGCCAGCTTGGCATGGGTGGGGAGGGTGCTGCCAGTGGTCCTGGGAACCGTGGCAGGGGGCTCGGATGCTGAGCTAGGGCTGCCCCATGTGTTCTTCCTGCTTCTGGCTCGGTCCCTTTAACCGTGGGGAGTGATGGAGAGCCCAAAGCTGCCTCTCGGCGAGGTCCCTGTAATATAGTGCTGTGCAGCTGCAACTTAGATCGTGAGGAAAACAAAATGGGCCGACTGAAATGGAAACTTTTGTTACTTATAATGTTAATGAAACCAGTTTATCAGGCAGCGCAGAGGAAGTGGAATATTTAGTGCCATTTAATGTCTAATCATCAGCATTTCTTTGAATAAATCACATTACATTGTCTAAAACCTGAAAAGACGAAGCTGTAATAATTTTTAATATGTTGTAGTTTCATTAAAGGGACACCCTGTTTGCCATCTAGCCCTGTGTGTTTTGGGGGTGGCTGTATGTAATGTGGAAGTGTATTTGGAGGGTTCTGGCATGGCTTTGTGACACGGTGACTCAGCTGCGGTGTGGCCACACCGCAGATCTGGGGGTCCCCGTTCGCTCACAGGTGGCTGGGTGCAGCCTGGCTGCTGCAAATTCTTGGCCAGGCTGGAGGTTTAAGAAGTGACCTCAGGTTCTTTGGATCTGTACTCTGGTGGCTTTTTAATTCAGCAGAAATATTTCCTTTCTCAAGGCCAAATCGTACCCTTCCCATTTCCTCCCATGGCATCCCAGCATCATCCCACTGCGAGCCAGGGGGTTTGCATGTCCCACCTGTGAGCTGGATTGCCCGTGCAGCTTCTTAATCCACCAGCACACCCTTGGCACCTCTCCAGCAGCCAACCTGCCCCAGGGCCCCGCTGGGCATCCCAGCTGGTCCCACATGCCCCTGGTGCCCCTGGTCCCTGCTCAGAGCATGGCTGTTTGCTGCCAGCCACACCAGTGCTGGGCACAAGCACTTCACAGCCCACGAAGGTTTGGTTCTTGCCCACCAGTGTCTTGCTCATGGTAACTTCTAAGTTAACTGCAATGAACCTATAAGTCATAATAAAATGAAATGATGACAGTTGTCTTCAAATCCATTGATTAATGGAAATACGGGTAGCTGGACACAGACTATATGGTTATAAATGGTGCTGTCAAAATAAAATAATTATTGTATTAATAAGGAAGCTGCTCAGCATTGGCCCTACTCTACCTCTAAAAATATTTCAGCCCTTGATGTGTTTTCTGTTCCATGATACATCATGTGTTTTCCTGACGAGTGGCTCGGTGGTGTGCGTTTCAATACAATTACTGTTTAGCAATGTGAGTCCTTCAGATCCTGGTACACGCACCACAGCTGCAGATGGATTTTTTTATTGACTTAATACTAGTTCTAACTAGATCCTGAAGATTGACTAAGTTGGTAGAGCACATACCACTTTCAAGCAGGAATGGGAAAAAACTAGCATATCTTATTGTACCTGAAACACTCTATGATATGTACTAAATATTATGACTACTGCGAGCCCTGCAATAATTGATTCACCCACACAGCCATTTAGTCTGTGAGCTGTTCGTTTTACAAATTCTACAATCTTTTAGAAATTCTTTCAGTGAAGAAGATTGCTGCCTGGCCTCAGATTCATTATGGTGATTGAATCCTCTTCAATAGAGAACTGTTTAAAGAGAGCACATCCCTGTGTGTCTCACTCAGAGTGAAGGCACATAGGTTAAAAGCTTGTCTGGGTGGCATAATTCACTGCTGCTGTGCCAAACAATCACATCTTATTGTGACCTTCATAAGATACAAAAAAGGCAACAGTATGAAGCTGGTCTTTTTTTTTTATTTTATTTTTTTTTTTAACCACAGCACAGTTTTAGCTACCCAACATCTGAAGCTACCAGAATCCCTAATTAAATAACCAATTAATAATGTAGAATAGAAAGAGCTATTTTTTTTCAGACACAAAATCATAATTAATCAGAGTACAAAAAGCTGCCTGTCTTTATATCAGGAAAATATAGACTAGGTATTTAAATATTCTAGCACACCTGAACCTTGGCCATCCGTCATTGTTATGACTTAAAACATCTCAGACTAAATTAGGTTTTGTTTGTATAGAGCAGTGAAAGTCAGATGGCTTGAATGACAAAATTAGAACATGCTCAAATCACTGAAACAAAACTGCATAAAAGGAAAGATGTGCAGGAGGAGTATTGCTCGTGTTAAGCTAAAATCCTTCTTTGTGGGATTTTTTTTCTCCTCTCCTCAAATTATTGTTTGTAACAATAGGAAGCACAGAACAGCTCCAGGAACTCTATCAGTGTTCTTTATATATATCCCTTTTGGCGCATTTATATATTAAAAGAAATAATATTGTTGTGTATAGCTGAAGCATAACCTCTGTTATTTCTACTTAGTCAAGGAAATGCCATAACAATGGATATTTTTCAAGGAAGAATATCTTTGAAACACAAGACTATAGTCATTTTGTATAGCACACAAAGGTCAGGTTTACAAGGAATATATTTCCATCTTTTTTACATTCAGAAGTTGGAGCTTTTTCCCTTTGGAAGTTTGTGGTACATTTAGGTAAATTTAAGCAAGCAGGTTTCAATAAGTATTCCAAGGGGGTTAATTTTGCACAGTTTGTCCCTTAACCTCAACTATTCTGCATGGGCAAAAAAAAAGTTCTGCTGTTTGTTTTGTGCATTAATAGAGAGGCAGAGGAATGGCTCTGTGGTCCCCAGGCCTGGGATGCTCCTGCTCATGTCAGGGACCTCCAGCACCAAAGTCTCTGCTGGGAAAGTAGGCACCGCAATAGAGAAATTGCTAAATTTGGGCCAAATTCTACAGCTCTTAATTGAGCAACCCTCTTGGTGACCTCAAGGGGAGATCTGCTCAGTGAAGGGCTGCAGTATTTGGTCCTCTGTAATTGTTTCTGAGGTATAATTGATGAGAGGCTATTAATGGCTTCCAAGTTTGATAAGTGTTTTAATTCATGGTTCTTGAATCTGTCTTGTTTTAACCGTGTTGTAGGCCTTTTAACACTTTTTTTTTTTTTAAGGAAATGATTTTATAAATGTGTGATGTGAATGCCTATGTGACCTTGGATGTGCATATAGATATCTGTATCTATTGATATATGTGTGCAAACCTGTGGACTCCATACAGTGGATAGAAATTAGCAGCTTTCCCTAGGCCAGTGCTGTACAGAGCAGGAAATTCTGTCTGTCCTTTTATAGTTCAACATCTTATCACAAAGGATTTCTGTCCACATAAAATTCATTATTATCCTAGCAATAAATAATTTTTTGTGACAGTTATAGTATAAAACTTTGTGCAGTGGTTTTTTATTGATAAAGCAGCTATGAATCAACATACATGAACACAATAAAAATGTACAAAATATATGTAATATAGTTCAGACTTTGTCAATAGGGCATTACATTGATCCGTTCTCTTTGGTGTTATTTGCAGAGCTGCACTAAGCGTTTCACCAGCCATGCAAACTTTGTTAAACTGCCTTAAAAAATAAATTGTAATGTTGGCTTGGCTTTCTGAAATCCTACCGGGCTTGTCCCCTGTTCTTTGGAGTTGTGACTCTGCAGTAGGTTCATGAAACAGTACAAAGATGATGTCCCAAGGCTATCTTAGACATATAGATATTGATAGATAGATATAGATACAGACATAGATATAGAGATAGGTTAGATATAGATATGGGTTAAGTATAGATATAGATATAGATATAGATGATGATAGAGATATATAGAAATATATATACAGATGATATAGATATAGCTAGATGTAGATATAGATATAGATACAAATATAACTTGCATGTGTAGTGGACAGTGGCAGAGAAGGCAATGAAGGCATGAGATACAGGACAGCCTTAGATGAACGAGACCCCATCAAAGAAAGTAATCAGTAATTATTAAAAAAATGCGTGCTTCATGTAACTTTTTTCTGTCTGAGTACATGAAAGGGAATGAGGAAGGTGACCCTCACAGGAGTGGTTTGAGGCCATGTGGCTGGGCAGCAGTGCAGAGCTTGGAGCCGTGTCATCAGGGGTGCTGAGCTGATCCGCCAAGTGCAAAGCTTGGGATGTGGTTTTGAAGAAATAGTAACCAAAGAAGTAATTGCAAAAATGGTTTAAAATGCTGCATAGCTTTATCAAGCCCAAAGATTACGCCCAAAGAACCTGATATCTTGCTTTGATAAGATCATTGATTTTCTAGATAAAAGAAATGAAATAGTTCTCATCTCTCACAGCAGAGTATTTGATAAAGTGCCACGTGGGAAATTATGAAGGCAAGATATGTACCTGAACAGCAAAACAAGGGAGAGAGATGGGGCTGGGTCACACTGAGAGACAAAGCACTGGTTGAGGGAGAAGCCAATGAAGATCTCTCAGGATTGGCCTCCAAGCTGATCCTGAAGACAAGGGAGAGTGGTGACAAAACTTGCTCAGCAGGCAAAGCTGGGAGGCATTAGTGATACAGAGGATAATCAGCATGGCCAACAGGGAAAACAGGGCACTTTCTAGGAGAGAGTCTTTCTGTCCCACCACTGTGGAATGGAGGGGAGGGAAGTCCTGGAACTGAGGCTTTAGTGGTTCAAGGGTGGTGGAGTCCATGGCCATGAGGGATTTTAAAGCTGGTAGAGATAATGGCAACCTTAAACATTTGCCTGTGAAAAACTTTGGAGAATATTTTACCCACTGGCATTTCCTGATACTATTAATCTCTAATTTTCAGTTTTATTTTCTCTAATATCTCATCAAATAGACAGTAACTCTGATCTTCCCTCACTTGTGTGCAGAAGTAGCTGATGATGGCAGTGCGAGGGGCTTGAGATTGGAAGTACTCAAGTGAAATGATGGAGGGAGCCACACACCCCTTTCCTGAAGTCCTGACATTTTCTCTACAGTGAGACAAAGAGCTGTCACTCTCTCCAGCACAGAAAGTGCAGCAGGAGGAAGCCCAACTGCTATTAAATAAATAAATATGAATATATATGCATGTGCATTCCCTATGCATGGGTACCTCAGGGGACCAGGGTGCACAGACCTCTCCTGGTCCCTGCTGTCCTTCATGGGGTGGTCTCTGCAGCCCTTGAAGTTGGCATGCAGCATGTGAGCAGATAGGGTGCATTTCCCTGTGGGGATACCCATGGGCCCCCTGTCACCCCTGCCCCTCCCGCTGTGCCCTGTCCCTGGCAGGGGCTGTCCCCTGCCCACCCCCACGAGGGAGCAGCAGTGGAGGGAGCCCAGGCACTGTGGGTGAGGATAAGAAATAATTTGGCTTTTAAATTGGGATTGGACATGGTTGTAGCCCAGCCACAAAAACTCTCGGGCCAAAAACCACAGAAATTGGGCATGTTGCTGAGCAGAGCCCAGAGAGAATGGGAGGATGGTGTATAAATACCGTCTCTCCCTGGCTGTGGTGCCTTGCTCTTATGCTGTGAGTATTTGTGTGTTAAAAACAGTAAGAACAAGACATCTGAAAATTAGGATTCTATGTCAAACTGTCAATACCCACAAGCATGCAGGCTTTCATTAAAATCTGTTTGACATTTTTGTTATGCACGGAGAGCCAAAAAGATGCCAAAAGGATGTGATATTTGTGATCACATCCTCCTGCTAATACAAGACACTGTGAAGACGATTGTACTAAAACATTCATTGCAAAAGACTGAGCAGTTAAAGAAGAAAAAAAAAGTAAACCAAGAGACTTAAGTTAAAAAGAGTTATGTGTAGTGTGGGAATTTGGGATGTGCTCCTTGGGTGAAGCAGTGGCAAGTAGCCCTTTTAACTCTTTGTAGTTAATTGAAATGATAAGAAATCTAGTAATTTCAATTTTCCACAGAGGTCTCCAACCCCCAAAATGTGCAAAATTTAATCATTTTGGGAAAATCATGTAATGATCCTGTCATGTGACCCGGGCAGAAGAGATATTATTTTGTCACAACAATGTGAGTAAATTATCTTACTGGCAACTTGCTTAAAGGTCATGGAGATCATCTGATGCGTGAGATGGAAATTTCTCATGCCAAAACAATATTGACAGCTTATCAAGCAGGGAGGAAAGTACAATGATATAATAGAATGTGAGGTAAGATAACGCTTGCTACTGACGGTAGAAAATATGACATGGCATTTCAATTTTAAGGTTATAGGCAGGATGATATGGTATAGATGCTTGGAGGCATAACAGGGCAACTTGCCTGGGGATAGGCTAAACTGAATGCAACATTATAGCTTAACATATAAATGTATAACAGATATTAAATACAATACATGAAGAGAGGGATATAAATAGTTGTACCAAAGGAGGGAAGGAGAAAGGCCTGCACCTGCCTGGATGGATGAATTCTCCTTGAACTGGCTGCCAGCTCAGTGAGGTTGTTCTGATGGGACTCAAAGGATTTGTGTGGTATTGCTCTCTCTTTTCTCTAGCATCTTGGTATTTGTAGGTGCCTAGTTGCTTTTCTTTAATTTTACTCTCTGACCACACTCATCTTTCTGTTTGATAGCTGTAATGTGGTGCAGAAAGTAAATGGCCAGGAATCTTTACAGTATTTGTGTGTAAATATATATATATGTAGTATATGTATACACATAAAAACAGAGATTTGAATCCTGAACTGGCCACTAAAGGTTTCCCACCTTGTTTTCAATGGTGAGTTATAATACCAGCTGAAAAAGAAATTACAAGAGAAGGGGAATATTCACTGAGGATTTGATACAGCATGAATGGTCATGATATTCCTTAATCACGTTTGAGTGTCTGTCCTTGCTGCATCGGGCCCAGCACGTTGGGACTGTTGCTGCTCTTGCTTTCGGCACAGTGTGGCACAGTGACACCCAGGCACTGCCAGCTGTGACAGCACGGGCACTGGGCATAGCCATCAGGAAAGGCACTGTGCTGGAGAGGAGTCTGATAGGGCTGAGAAATCTGTTTCTTGTCTACTGTAACAGATTGCCTGGGAGGCGGCACCGTACCTGCAGCCCGCAGGTCATTACTCGGGGAGCCCTGTTTAAAACATCACACGGCATCAAAAGGTGTGGAGGAGATAAATCAGAGCAGATCAGGGATCTGTGGATGCATCTGTGTTTATATTTGGGACAGGATCAGGGTATTTCAGGACATGACATTTCTCATCTGTGAATGGGCAGCGTGGTCCCATTGATGCATTCACTCACTGGGGCTTTTTTCAGCTGTTCTTAACCCAAATGAAAGGTATACATTATGTATTTTCTTTCATGCTCTCATCAGTGGCAGAAAACTGATTTACCCCCACCTACATGAGCCCTTCCCTGTGTCTGTGTGAGGCACTTACAGGGTCCCACAAACATCACACTTTTGGCATGAAGGATTCCAAGGGCTCAGCCTCAGCTAGTCCTCAACCCTCACTTCCAAGGGCCCAACTAGCCTAAAAAATATTATCTCGATGCTGTGCTGGAAGGAAGTGCTCAGTGAAATGCAGCAGTTGTACTGTGTTAGAGGGATGGAGGCACAGGTTCATATGTCCACGGGCAGTACTGGAGGGTGCAGGTCAGCCCAGTGCTCCCCATGCTCAGTCAGCCCTGGATGTCATGGAGAGTAAGAGTCGGGGTGAGTCACATCTAAAAAAGTGATCAAAAATTCGGCCAGAGGCCAGGTATCATAATGTTTTTAGCTGTTTGTGTAGTAGGTCCTTGGGACTCTGAAATTCTTAATTTCTCAGAGGCCAAAAAGTCATCACGGAGGTTTCCTCCGCAGGTTGTAAATGAGCTATACAAATATTCACCACTCCTAATGTTTGTCTTCATGGAGAATCAAAACAATCAACAAAATCAAGGGGACTTGTACCCTTGCAGCGGCTGTTCAGAAAGGGTTGGTTTAGTTGGTAGATTTTCACTATTCTTGAGTTGGGCTGTGGGTTTTGAGCTCCAGCATAGCTGGGGATGGGAAAAGGGGCTGCCAGACTTATACAGGGCTCAGATAAAACGCACTTGCCTCTTGAGCATCAAATGAGATCTGAATAAAAGATGGTTTTTTTGGCTTTGGGATTTTCAGATCCATCTCAAAGCACAGTCAGTTTCTCAGTGAAGAAAACAAACCCAAGTGCTTGGCTTCTACTTTTTCCCCAAGAATTGCATAGCTCTGTGTCCTCTCAGGCATGTTTGTATCCCCACAGAGGGGCTGTGGGCAAATACAGTCAGTGGTGTGCTATGAAGGTCCTCTCTGCTCAAAACAAAGCTCTGGACAGGGGTAGCTGTTCTTACAGGTTTCCAGTACTGCATCTTCAAGAGTCAACTTGCTGGTAGCAATGCACTCATTTGTGTAAGGAAAAAGATCCCTTAATGTGCTATTAAATTAAACAATGTCACTGCTATTGCAGTAGAGCTGAGCGAATAATCCATAATGAATAATTTATTCAACAAATTTAGCTGCTTTCTCTGCTCACAGACTATCTGGAGACAGATCACAATTCCCTCCAATTTACTTATTATTTGAAATTACTGATGGATAGCTTTGTAATTAAAAAAACAACTCTGTGTCTTGATCACAAACAACTGTGGGTGTCTGATCTTCGTTAGTCAAGGTATGTGCTTTGGTTGTGATGGGTCAGATAAATCACATGATATTGTTTCTGCCTGCTCATTGGAGAAGCCTACAAGCATGTCTGGCATGAAAAGACAAAAAATTCTGTCTCTGCATGCAATTTTGAAATTTGTCTTGTGCAAACATTTGCCCAGCAAAACTTGATTGCTCAAAAGTGTGCAGAAAGCAAATCCCAGGAGGAAATCAATGTGGCTGCAGTAAATTCATTTAAAAATGTGAATGAATATTTGCAGACTTTTATTTTTTTTTTAAAGCTCCCGCCTGGCCCTGCACAACAACATCCATCAAATGCACCAAAAATACATTTGACTTGTTGAAGATTATTTGGTTGGTTTTTTTCCCTTTTCCCCTTTTGTCCTCCAGAAGAAGACAGAATGAGAAGGAATCTCTGGTCTTGGTATGGCAAGAATGTTAGATGAAACTCAATGAACTGCACAGGTGGCATCTTAAAACTGATTATCTTGGAAGGATATTTCAAAGTCTCCCTGTTCTGTTGGCAAGAAGCATTTTTCTGTTGTGAATCTCCCAGGTACCCATGGCCAGGTTATATTCACTTATTATTGCTGAACCTCTGTTTGCCTGTCCCATAAACAGCCCCGAGGGAGGCATGGGTGTGTTCTGCCCTGCCCCAGATCCTCTCTGGGCTGCTCCGGAAGCAGAATTGGTTGAAACTACTTTTTCCAAAACCCCTGTTAAAAGCCATCTGCAATTCATTGCATTTCTTACCTTCTTTGTAGGCTTGTCTTTCTCCATCACTGCTTTACTCAGATGGGGAGGCCCTCCCTGCCCTGGACTCAGTGCAACATCAGACAGGCAGCCTTCCTCCTCCTCCTCCTCCTCCTCTCCCTTTTTTTTTAGTCCTCTGACCCTCTCTCCCAGCACAGAGGTTAGGCTTGGAGGCCCCCAGCCCTAACCCAGTATTTGAAGCTGATTGATATTTAAGGGACAACAAGATTTTTCTCTTTCTAATTTCTAATGTTAAGAAAAACAACTAAAATGGAGAATGTCTTTAAGTTGAGCATAAACCTCTCAGAACTGAGGTCTAAGGGTTGTGTTTGTATGCGAGGGAACAGGCTGATTAATTGATCTTCTCTGAGTCCTGTTTCAATACTTTTGCCAATGAAGGAGATGTCTTTGTTTTTGTGAGTTCAGCTAGGTTAGGTCACAAAGACATATTCCCCATCTTTTGAAATGTTATACATGTTGGTATCATCTTCAAGTAGAAAAGTTCATGAGGCAGCTTTTGTGTTTCCCCACCAGGAGCCAAGCATGAATAACAATTATTAGTGCACCGTAGCTGTTTCAGGGATTCACACCCTATTAAAGCAGAGAGCGACTCCAGGGAGAAACACCACTCCTTGGTGGGGAGAGTAGTGCTTAGTGGTAACAAACGGCACTTCAAACTGAAATGTGCTGAGTTGGGTCAGGGAATGCTTTCCTTTATCTTTTTGTATTTGTGATGCTTAGAAGGAAGAATGTGGCTGCTCAAAAGGGACCTTTGGGGTGAGCGGTGCCGCCTGCTCCGGCGCTACCAGTGGTGTGGTGGGTACCTGTCCCTGGGGTCCTGGGCACCAGCACCCCACATTCACATGGCACTTCAGCATTCATTGGCTGGTGAAGAGAGGTTTCACTTACTTTAAATTTGCAGAAACATGGCCCTTTGTGACAGTAGTATATCAGCATCAAGGAGACAAGGAGACAAACGGGAGCTTGTGGAGCTGAGAGCCGTTTACACTCCATGTTTGCACCGCCTCTGGTGCCTCCCCGTGCCCAGAACTTTGCTTGGGGTTGAGCATGTGGACTGCTGTGATCTCAGTGCAGCATGAGACAACCAAGAAGAGAACAGAGAGATATAAATGTCCCTCCCTGGAAGTTCTCCTCTTAAAGGCATCACTTTTCCCAGCTGGCTGTTTTGCTCTCCCTCCCCAGTGCCTTACACCAAGGTAGGGCTGGTTCTGTCTATGCTTGAAACAGATCCTAAAGCCACAGGAAAAACAAAGAATGGCTCTTGTTTATTTTTGCAGAGTTTTAACTGGGTCAGCAAGGAACGAAGCCTTGTTAAAAGCATTTTACTGTGGGTCATCCAGAGTTTGAGGAGCTGAGGAAGAAAAGGGGGAGAATTGCTGTTTCCCCATCAGCAGGTTGGTGGCTGGTGCCACGCTGCCCACCCAGCTGCAGTTGGTGCAAAAAACCAGGGGCTGAAGAAGAGCAACAGGAAAAACTCCTTTGGGCAAATGAGGATATGAACTGAGGATGTTTTAATATTTTTCTCACAGAAAGTAGCATTAGTTAATTTTACCCTCTATCCTCAATTGCTTATAAATACAAAATGAAAGCAGCATAATTCTTTAAAGCCCATTGCAGGCTTTCTTAAAACGACCTTTTCACCTATAATTACAAACAAAAGATTATTGAACCAAGTGGGATATATTAGTAAGAACATCAGTGTTATAATTTTGATCACAGTGAATAAAATAGTTGGAAAAATTCATTTAACAACCTTTAAATCACTGGCTCCTGTGTTATTTACTTCTGAAAGCATAACTCATACAGCTTCTCCTCTGTTGTATTCCCACAGCATGTATTTATCTCACTTTCTCCCTTGAAACCTATGTAAAAAGTAGATTTCACATTGGCAACTCTCTTTTCATCTCCCTCTCCTGAGCCCGTGCTCTGCGTGCCAGCCTTTGAGCCCTGCCTGTGGCGTGGTCACCACAGTGAGATGGGGATGGACTGGTGGGCAGCCAGTAAAGCCAGTCAAATTTAGTAGAATTATTGTCACATCAGAAGTCTGGAAGTTACCCTGCCCAGTCTGTGTTTAAGGACTCCAAACAGAGAGAACAGTCAAACTCCGATGCACAGAGCAGAGTTTAACATTTGAGCGTGTCTCTGTCTCTGCTACAACTCTTGAAAATGCCCAGAGTTCAGGGGAGTCCTGCAAGTCAGGAACACTCCGTGGGACATGGCCAAGGTCTGCTTTGCCTCCGCCAGGCCACAGACGAGCTCTGTGTCTGCTAATGCTCTTAAATCAGTAGATTTTAGGAGACAACAGTATGGTCCATTAACAAATATAATCAACATCGTCTCTGCTGGACCAGGAGCACAGGATATTCTTGCTGCAATATGGTCACTTTGAACGTGCTATTCCCTTTAAATCAGCACAACATCAGGAGGTACCACAGTGGATCAGCTGTGCAGGAGGTGGACATCTGCCAGACATAACCGTTATCAATCATCACCCAAGTATTTACATCAATCATTGAACAAACATTTATGTCTGGAGCCTTTCTTTTGGCCACGATATACGTTTAGACAGAAGCAGAAGTGCAATGCGGAGAGGCTCCTGATGCCTTCCTTTGCCCTGTTGGTAGAAAATTCACTTCTCTCTTCTCCTCTGGGCTGACCTCCAATTTGTTTTCTATTTGAAAGGCTAAGGCCATATGGCAGATATGTTCAGTTCTCAAAGTCTTTTGATCTTTAAAACAGTTGCAGTCTAAATTTCAATAATGAAAACACTTCCTTTTTTTTTTTTTCATTTTTTTTTCTTTTTGGATTCTTATAAATGAGATATTATATTTCCATACATTTTATTTCTGGCCACATCTATGAATCTAATATTGACCTGGAGTTATCTGTGATAGAGAAGTTATTAATTTTGACAGATATAAGGGAGAAGCTAATATCCTCCTTTTACAAACACCTAATATTAATCTCTAGTGATGTAAACGAGAACTCCAGAATGGCTTGGGGTGGTGCTGGAAATGATATGAGATTGAAATTTGATAATGAAAAAGGGAAAGATTCATTTTAGAAAATTGATAAAATGGATAAAAAATTGTATTTCCTCTGAAATAAGTGTAGGAAGCTCAACTTAGATTTAGCATCCATTATTCTTCTATAGGTGGTATGTACACAACGGATATGTTAGGGACCAGATTTTACTCTGATTTATATATCCATAATTTCATTGACTCAGAATAGTATTTGTCTCATGGTTTCTACTCAAATAACATATAGGAAGTCTGGAACTGGTTCTACGGCCTGGGGATGTACCCAGCCTGGTTTGACCAGCTGGGGATGGCTACTAATGCCACACCAGCAACTCTGCAGTAAGAGGGTTGTCTTCAGTAGCTGGAGACTTTATTCCATGGCCCCATTATAGTCATAATCCTAAATTCTGCCACTTCTTGGAGACACTTTCTTCCCTAGCACGCCTTCTTTGTGTTGTTGTGCTCCAGTCAGATGACTTTGTGAACAGCCAGAGAGAATTCTTCGATGCACGGAGAGGAAACCCTTCCTCCAGCTCTGAATATCTGGAGATCTGGCTTTGGATTCTCCCTTTGGAGAGGTTTTTGGCCTTTGTTCGGGATAAAATTCCAGTATTTTATGACACATAAGATACTTTTTTTTTCTCCCCAGCAATTTACTGGGTTATCCTGGGGAAATTGCCAAGTCTGGAGATTCTGGAAGTGTTTGGAAGGTTTTTACTTTACGGCAGAGAGACAGTTTGATGGCCTGGTTCAAAAGGAGCTCAGATTCACACAGCTGCACTGTTTATTTTGGTTGCATTTTTTTGTTATGCCAGAAGCAAAGGCAGGCTTACTGTTAATCTCATTCAGACATTTTTCTGTCCTCTTCTTTTTATACCTCAACAGCATTTTTACCCTGTTCCTGTACTAGACCACACCATGTAACTGACCAAAGCTCCCCATTTCTGGGAGCACTGAGTGGGTTTTGTGGCCATCCTGCTAAGAAGGGTGTGCAGAAGTTGGTCTCCTGTTTTACTCACAAAAGGGGTTCTGTGTTCCTGTGTCCCTGTTAATCCATCACAGTGCTGAGATGCCTGTGATGGAGGGAAATAGCACAGGTATGATTAATAAATAGTTTAAGGTAGGGATTGGGAGCTGTGAGGTAGAGCTCCTCTTTAGTCTCACAGCTCTGTGCTGTTGTGCTGCCTTTCTGTGTTTGCTATATGTATTTATTGCCAAGCTTATCTCAGAGTTATGTATTTGATATCAAGGCTGTCGTGAATATTACTAAAGGCACCAAAAAGCCTGACTATGCCTCAGAGCAAAGTGGAAAGTTATCTCGACCGTGATGGCTGACAGCACGCAGAGGATGGCACAGAGCCTCCCTTCTTGGAGAGACGTCCCAAGCAGCAGCAGAGATTGAGCTGCTGGCACAGAGGGATGCTGGAGGAGCACGGCCAGTGGAGAGAGGCCTAGCCTGGGGCAATCTGTCATTTTGGGGGTACTTTCTTGCTTGGAGATGCTGTTTGGGGACGGGAAATCTCAGACAGTGCAGCGGTGCAGCACAATCCCAGCAGCTGTGGGCTGTGTAACTGTGGGGCAGCTGGGAAAGCAGCCCCCTCCTGGGGGGCAACTTGAACCTTGGATTAATATATTTTATTAGCTGGGAGTCAGGCTTGTGGTTTTAATGAATTTTGTGGTCCCTTTTATTGTGGTCTCTTCTGAGTTGACCCTTAGGTGGTGCATTTCTGGCCGTGCCTGGGCTCCCATGAGCAGTGCTCCGTGGTGTCACAGTGCAGTGGGTGCTGCATCACTTGGGATGCTGGATCCCAGCCATGGCCTCATTCAGCATCTTCTGCACTGCTGGCATGTGGGTCTAACTGCACCTGAGCACAGGGCAGGTGTCTCTGAGCTTCTCCAAAAAGGGTGAGAGGACTTCCATCATTGCTGCACTGCTGTCACTGCTATCAAAGGCAATAGCTCTAAACAAATCAGTGCAGATACTTTATCATCGACTGCAGAGATGGAGTGAGTTGCCAGCCAGCCTAAGGGCAGTCATGATACTGGGCTAAGGCCTAAAACCACAGTGACTTAAAAGCCAAAGGCCTTCAGATAACACTATCCTGGTTTGCCCATCAATATTGCTTCCCTCCTGCAAAAGAAGATGATAAACAATTATCAGGTATCAGTGCCTGAATCTTAAGTGTCTTCTGTAATACTTAATATAAAAACAAATATGTTCTCCTTCAGAAAATGAAGCAGATCCCAATTAATTATGTATAGCTCTCCTGCTTTCACAGAAAGAATAGCAACATTCAAATCAGCTCTTTGGTCTTTTTATCACCTGTTAGATTACAGGCATCTCCCAGCTCTCTAATGATCATCTGAGTTTTGGTGCTGGTTTTTCCTTTTAACTTGGCATCATGTTCTTTTTCTTTCTTAGCATTTTTGATAAAAATAGTATAGTGGAGAAGAGACAGATGTCCCTTTGGTGATTTAATACATTCTTTGCTGCCCTAAAATGTCTGAAAGAATTGGCTTCTGTATCAAGAGTTGTCTCTGTTCTGAATTTCATGTATGCTCAAGGCAGAGAGGAGGATGGAGAGATGTATGATGCAGATACGAGCTGGCCCATCGAATCTGATTGATGGAAAAACAGTGGTGAAATCCAACAAATCAGTGGAATCTCTGTAATGACTCTACTACTTAGGAGAGCACAGCAAACCCAAGACCTACATGAAATCCCCTCCTGTATGTCAAGTGATATTTTCTTGCATTGTATCTGTTCAGTGTTAACCTGGAATATGTCTTTTGCTCCTGGCTCTGGGAATGTCCTGGCTTCTGGGCTCTGCAGAAGACTAGGCTAGGTTGGAGACCCAGGAACACAGTTTTGTGTTTTCCAGCCTTTGTGAGCTCTACCTGCTTTATTGTCAGAAGGATGACTAGGAAGTCTCCAACATATAGTGTCACCAGCACTGTGATGTGAGAAACAACACCTACACGATCTATTATTCATTAAGTGTAACCAATATATAATTTAAAACAGTGGGTTTTGTCAAATAATGTTAGGTCAGCATAATTTTCTGCCTATTACTAATATCTATAACATCTTTGCCTTAGTCAGCTCTATTTAAATATGCAATCATTTACAGCTTTTGACTATATGTGTGCACACTCCCAATTTCCAATATTCAACTACTACAAATTTTATGCTGACATCAATAGCAAACTATTAAAGACAGTATTTCATTATTGGTTTTTCATCCCAAAAGTTATTTACAATTATATACTAAGCACTAATATTAAAGGAAACCATTTAAATGAGGTGCTATCTGCTTTAACAATATGTCTGTCACAGAATGAGATTGTGTTTAAAGATTTTATCAAGAAATGGTTGTTTGCTGAGGTTATGTTTTGTCCATGAAATATGCATTTCATATCTCTTTCATTTCATTAACATAATTTAATTTGTGCTTTGCATTTTGTGCATAATACATATTTGATTTACAAAACAAATATTTCCATTAGAAAATGAATTTCATGCAGGCAAAAAAGCAGAACCAAATGATGTATTGAAGGAAAATAAGAAGAAATGAAATGCATTTTCTCAGTCTATTAAAAAATCTATGGCATTGACAGAAAGTGCACTTAGTGCTACATTTAAAAAATAGCACATATGTCAATGTATTAACAAATAGAATTGGAAATACAAATATTTCCCTATATCAAGCCAAGAATCTCTTTATTTTAATTGAGTTGATTTAAAAGCCCAACTACAATTTAATTTTTATTTCATGATGTGGTACACTGCCTGGTGCCATTACATCCATGTAGAATTGGCAGTCAATATACAAATATATTTTACCTTTTAAAAACTTTCTATTGACACCAGCAATAAATAATTTAATGGGCTGAAAATGTGAAATCATTAATTTGCTGATTTTCTTCGAATATTGGGCAGGTGGGTAGGGGTACAGAACTAATGAATAGTGTTTGTGAGTCTGTCATGAGAGGACCCCGGTAAAGCACGCCACAGATGAAATAAAATGCTGTTTAAACTTGCCTGGTTTAATCTCCAGATCCATGGAGTTGCAGAAAATGATGAAGCCCAAAATGCCCCATTATCTCCCCATCAAGAAAACCTATCAAACTGGATGTGGAGGAGTTAAATGTCTGACTCCTCTGGAGTCTGAAATGTGCATGTTTCCTTCCATCCAGCCAACTATGGAAATACTGAGTGTCCCCATGGGCTGAGCAGACCACTGGGGACGTGGCAGCTTCGTGCCTCTCAGGGAGCTGGGCACCTCCCTTTGGATGGGATCTGCTGCATCTCCTTTAACATAAACAGAGGCTGGGCAATACAGCCCTCATCCTTCCAGGGCAAGCCAAAACCTCGAGAAAACATCTTAAAATGGCTGTCCCTCTTACACAGAGGTGTGGGTACAGACTGGCTCACTACCTCTATGCCACTGGCAAATTTTGGTGTGACACAGGAGGGCAGGGTTTGGCCCCAGGCCCACCGTTCACACAGAACATGAGTCACATTCTGCTCACAGCTGTAGTCATGCAGCCCCAGTGATCTTGTTGGTGTAACTGGGAACAGAAATGGGATTGTGCAAGATGAGGCAGATTGGCTCAGGGCAAAGATGGGCACTCTCTCAGCCCTGGCTCTGAGGCACCACTGGCATCACCAGCTGCAGGAATGTGTCTGGGGCAGGACTCAGACAACATGAGAATTAATTTAAATTCACGGGATATTTTAAAGATAATAATAGATGTCGAGTTGCATCTTTTAGTTGTTTTGGAGCTTTGTGCTTTAAGCTTTTTTACACAAGGATTAGCGGCTTGCTTTTAAAAAAAAGGGAGGGGTTGGGAACTGGGATTCTTGCAGTCTCAGGAGTCCAGAAGCAGCAGCTTAAAGAAAAATACCAAATGTTGCAAGGCGGTAAGACTGAAAAATCCTGCATTATTCTGCCACGGGGAATAAGTTTAACTCTATGAGAAACTCTACACAGCAAAGTAAGGAGAGGAAATGAAGAATAACTCCCCTATTTTAAACTAAGAGATACATTTGGGGAGGTTAGGCTGTAAATACATTAGCTTAGCTGGAATTTTGCCAGGACTTTGGGACTAATATCCATACTCTTATGAAAAGTGCTTGGGATAATGACTACAGGTATCTGAAGCCTCGGTGCTGTATCCAAGGCTAATTGAATTGAGTAGGCGTGCGTACTTGAGAAAACCAAAGGGAGGTTAGGTAGAAAAAGTGAAGAAGGTGAAAAAGAAAGCAAAGAAGTGAAGCTGCAACACTCTGATAATTAACTGGAATGAAGGCTCCAGCTCTGTCCTGCCAGATCACGCTACGCGCTGGCTGAAAGCAAAGTGACAGAGGAGAGTGCTCCCTCCCTGCTGCTCCCGTGGTCACCAATGCCACAGCTTGCAGCATGTTCTCATCTTCTGCTGAGCACCAGCCAAGGCAGGGCTCCCTCAATTATGCTCTTGTTGCAAGAGACATGCTCTCCAAAGCCTGCGTGGCACAGGCTCCCTTCTGCACTCTCACAGCGCATCTTGCATCCTGCTCATCCCCTAGCCAGGTCTGGCACTGGGGCAAGCCCAGCCCCACCACGTGCCACGCTGACGGCTTGCCAGGATGCTCTGGTGGCTGCTGCCCGCTCATCACAGCCCAAAGATTAACTCTGCACAACATCCCTCAAAGGGCCATCAGAAGAAAAGGGAGTGGTCCCCTCACCTGGCCGAAGGATGCAGGAGGAAGGCTGGAGTCTGCCTCACCTTCATGTCCTCTCTTATGGAGATTAGATAGGTCTCCATGCTGTCTTTTTCTGAATACAAAACACAAGTTAGAGCATGTTTTCATTCATTGTGTGTGGAACACCTTGTGTGGTATTTGGGATGGTTTGCCCCGGGAAGGGCCCCTGCAGCTGGGCAGAGCAGCGCTGCTGCTGCGCAGCCCCGTCCGAGCAGCAGCTCAGCTCCACGTCCCTACTGACTGCTCTCTGAGACACATCTGCCATAAATCCTCTAAAGTGAACCACAGAGTCATGGCTTCAGCCAAACCTTCGAAGAAATGAATACTGTGAGCCTGATGATTAGCTCCAGGATTAATGAGATGCACCACCTATATTCAAAAGATATAATGAGGAAAGGTACCCAGTAAGGTTTAAACATCACACTTCCTTTCCTGACAATATCGGCATGTCAGAGTTGGGATAAAACTGTTTTGAATAAAAAATAGAGTATGTCTAAAATATTAAAAGAAAAAAGCTTAGTGCCTGCACACACAAAAGCAATGATCTAAGGGAAATCACCAGTTGCTGTTCTGTGAGGTATAAAAATAAACCCTTGTCTCCTTTACTTTTACATTCACTGACAAGTGACTATATTAGCATTAAGTGAAAAAGCAGATGAAAAGTAATGTCTTTTATTTAGCTCCTACCTGAAACATATTTAAGTTTCATGCAGCAAGTGAGATTGTGCACAGGGGTTTGAAATCATGTAATAAGACACTGCGTGACATTATCTGTCCACCCAGCAGTCACTCCGGTAAGTTACATTGCCACTAAATCTTGGAAGGGAAGTTAACACAAATAACTTCACACTTCCCCCCTCCCTTTTTTCCCAACCTTGTCAGTGTGTCTATCTGTATAAGATTTTGTACTCATTCTCCAAAGAAACCTGTTAGGATACCTGTCCATCAACTAGCCTACCGTACTTGTCTCATTTTTAATATGCCAAAAATGTTGAGCCATGTATTGTTTCTAAATGAAGCACATGTGTGCTGCAGAGTAGAAACAGAAATGTGCTGATACAGGAAACTCTACTTGTTTGTTAGCAGTGATATTGGAAAAAATCCATCTCTCCTAGCAGGACAATCTCATCATATTAAAAGTTATGGATTTCTTGCTTAAGCATTCTACACTAGCTGCAGAGCTGTATAAACTTGCTTGTGCTTATCAAGCGAGCCAACAATACACAAAAAGAAAATTTAACATCTTTTAACATTTCTGCCTTCATATGGGAGTTCTCCTGAAATGAGTTCTTCAATTATCCTGATGGATCTGTTTAGTGAGTTGGTACTGTTTCCTGGCTTATAAAAGCCACTGCATTACTATGCAATACTGTGTATGTGGTATTGAAATGAGATCAACATCATGGCTTTACTACATTTTAAGCAGAAGTTAGCACAGATTATAAAAATCATAAAGACTTCTGCATTAGGTATTGTAGCAACCTATTCTAAAACCTACACTTGTTTTTGTTGGCAAATAATTAGAGGTGTGTGAAAAATGAACTGTTGGTGGCTTCTTTCTTAAATAACTAATGAGTATTAATCAATATCAAGCAAACACTAAGAGAGAATATGTTTTATTTTTCTTTATATTGGATAACAAAGGAAACTGGATTTATAAAAGATGATAAACAGACTGAAGTAATATTATTAATTTCAAAATAAAGTTGCCACATTATTCCTATGTGTAGGAGATAATATATAGCCCCATATATAAAATTCAGTTCAGGAAAACATCACTGCTACATCTGAGATTAACTGCATATGACATCCAAGAATCTTTCAGAGCATCATTTATTGGATTGACTGTGTTGTACAAGTATGCAAAATATTTACTTCTTTAGTTCTCCAGATTATTAAGCTGCTAAGATTTGTCTGTGAACGGAAGTTTTAACAAACCAGTTTGTAGGTGTTGCCTCTGAACCCAATATCCTCAGCTCTGTGTGTGTGCATTTGCATGTGTGTGTCCATGCACAGATTTTTCAGTCTTTACACTGTAAAAAACTTTGGAATTGTTTGACCCTGTAAACACAAAATTCATGTCTCTCACCCTGGGACAAATACATTCTTTTTAAAAGCAGCATATGGGCAGCCTTGGACTGATGTTAGTTTATTGTCACTGCTTGATAACGTTTAATGGAAAAGATACAAGAGTGCCAAAGAATTTTAATTATTTTTGTGATAAAGTTATATGTTCGGCCTTGAAAAAGTGGAGATAATGCTGGGATTCATTATTATTCCCAGTGTGTTTAAACAGACGACACAGAATGCAAACAAAAGCAGATGAAATTTGAAAAGTATTATCAATATTGCAGATAGCAGATGCCCTTTCCAATCAGAACAAGCATATCTTCTATAGCAACTTTATGGTTGAGTAGTTTATTCATTTCTATTAGAAGGTTGTACGTTTCTAAAATATGTAGATGGTATCTAGAAAACCAACCAACCAGTAGGGTCATTTTGCTTGTTTTCCTAAATTTATTATTTCACTTTTGCAGGCTTGATCTGAGGTGCATTAACATGGGAGTGAAATCTTATTGTGTCAAATCCTATCTTGTATATGACCTTTCATGTGTTTTGCTGTGGTTCTGAGAGGGAAATGCTAAGAGGTGTCTATTCTGCAGGGGTTTGCCGGGGTTGTATTTGTGCTACTGTAATTAAAACTAGACCCATCTTTCTGTAAAATTGTTCTTCTTCTTGGCCTTGTGGCTTGAAAGAAAAATTTTGCTGTGGATACAGCACCTAATTCACACTTATATTCTTTTAAGAGTGCCTGAGGCATAGACCCTTCAACTGTGAGGTGCCCAGTGCCCTGTGCCAGAGCTGGGAAGCTGGCAGGGACCCCCGAGCTCTGCCATCATTTTAAAATGCTTTAAAAGAATTTCCACACTCATGCAATAATATAACCAAACCAGTTATTTCTGTGTGATGTTGTTTGAGGCTTTCATTCTGTATTTTTCATTTTGAAAGAAAACAGCAAACATTTAAAATTATTTTACAGTAATTTACTGAACCCTAAGGCCACAATTCTGCAGTAGGTTACGACATCGTGGGCTTTGATGGTAAAAATCGTGTGCTGATGCATTTCCACTGCAGAGAAATGGTGAAATTGTAGATCTTCAGAAAATATATTCCGCACGGTTTCCTGCTACCTGTTCATATGCCAATTACACTTTCAAGTTTGCATCTGAAATTCTTATCTGCCTAGTAACATCCTATCCTCTGAAATGTCTCTAGTCCACTTAGTCATATTTAGAGCTGCATATAAGTGGTTCTCTATATGCAAACACACAAACTGAGAATGTTCCACCAATCATTTAAAAAAATACGGATTCTCCTCCATGAAGCGTTTGGAGAATGTTCCTTTGAGACCTTGATTTCAGGTTGCCATCAATGGAAGAACAATGAATCCTTTAAAAAAATATAAATATTCAGCGGTTGGGCAGTCATAAAAGCTGAAACAGAAGACACCAGAAAAAACTACTGTGGCACTTAATTGTAGCTAAATTCAGCCTCTGTGGAAGTTTTCCCCAGGTGAAGGTCCAAAATGGCAGGAGACAGTAGTGTCCTTGAAGGCTGTGAAGAAACAAGTTGCTTTCTGGGGATGCACCAGCTGAGCCTGGACTCCATCAACCTAACACCCCTGGTCCAAGGATCCCAGAAGAATGTGTGTGCTGGGCACAGGGAGAGGGAAGAAGAAGAGGAGGAGTCAAGGACTACATTTCCCATGATGCTCTTCAACCAACCCAGACTTCAAATTGGGCAGGTATTGGGGTTGTTATTCCTGGCTCTGGTGAGGGGGCAGCAGCTCCATCGCTCCTGGCTCTGAAGCTGTTCACAGGTATTTTACAGCTGTGCCATAAGTGTGTTTGGAGGGTGGATTCAGGAAATGTAATCACAAGATGATAGCACGGGTAGGGTAGGTCCTAAAGGGTTCTGAAGTTGGAGAGCATGGGAAAAAGATGAGGTTTAGGGCATCCCATCTTTCAATTGTCTTAGGTGTATGTGCCTGTATCTTCACTACGGTGGGTTTTCTTAACTATGATGTTGAAACCCACCTTGGGCTAGTCCTGAATTTCCTCTGAATGTGGTAAAGTGCATGTGAAACCTGAATGTAAGATGTGACACCAGGACTTGTGGCTCCTCCCCAGTTTTGTGCCCCACAGCCAGTGGTGCGAGCAAGCAGGGAGGGTCCTGTTGGCTCCCCGTGGTGCAGAGAAATGGGGAGGGAGAACAGTGTGAGCGTTTTCCAGTGCCCCCTCTTGTGCTTCTCTTCCTGATTATGTGTAGCCTTTACTCTTACTGTCTTCTGTTACAGCCCCTAATGCACATCTAATATAATTTTATAGAGCAATATTATCTGACAAACACCCATCACTCGCCTCCTCCTCGGTGCTGCCCACCCCACCCAAGGATCTGAGGTGTTGGTGCTCTTGCTGCATTTATGGTTGAGCAGCAGCATCATCCCAGTGCATCCGTTACTTAGCAGACTTCCATAATGAATGCAGTCCATAAATATAAAAGCATTTCTAGAAAGTTAAGTGTTTGAATGTTATAAAAAGCGCCACTGCTGAGTCATGCTCTTCCCAGCCCGTGGGAAATGGGCAGTGATTATTTCATGCCATTTTGTGTTGGGCTGAGATAACTTAAGGGAAAACGTGGCCACCAAAACTGACAACTCCTGCTGATCTGCTGCTCCGTGCTCGTGGTGCCATCTGTTAGCACATGTCACTATAGGTATGGAGATGTATTGTACAGCAGACTTAAGTCTATATTTCAAAATTGCTGGGAAGTAAGAGGCACACAAAGGAACTGTAATAAGTACAAAGTGTAATTAAATTTTGCTCTAAGAACTGCCATAGTCAGTTAAATCAGACCAGTTTAGATGTCATTATTTAGCCAATAGAGTAAATCTTATTTATAGAAGTCCAGGTCTGGCTCCACTTGTTTTCTGATAAGCAGTGGTAGGCTATTGACTTTAATGCATGATGCTTATAACAGAAAGATGCATAAATAAACATGGACAAAATGAGGGCAGAAGAGCACCACTAAATTATCTCTGCAATTGTTGGTGCCCTCAGCTTGGGCAAGGGCCTAGGCTTGGGTATCAATTCCTGTTTTCATTTTCTTCTTTTAATTGATCTCGTGGAGCTACCATTATCCAAACAGTAAGGGAAAGGGATGTTCTCTTTAGGAACTGCTGACGCTGCAGCTCTCTGCTGTTTCATCCAGGAGTCAGATAGCAAATGTGGAGAAGTAAGGGGTGAATTATACCCACCTGGGGAACATGGGGGAGGATTTTTTTTCCAAATTTTGGAAGATGGGTTTTAAAAATAAAGGAGCTTCTGGAAAAAACTAAAGAGATGGTATGTGACAGAATATAGGTAGAAGTGGTATCCCCAGCAGTTTTCCTGTGGAGGAGTCTGAAAAATAACTCTGTTATACTGGAAAATTAAGCAGCTGTAAGTGGTAAGGCACTAGAGCTCAGGTGTTTTGAGTTGAGTTTTTGATGAGGTCTCTGCTCTGCTCAAGTTCAGTGTGAGAGAGAGAAAAGATTCTGGTATTTTCAAGCCTTGTCCAAAACAGCAAACATGAGAAATCTTCAGTGAAATTGCTGGCACGTGATTTTCTTTACTTTCCCACACTCTGAGTGCTCAGAAGGTTTGGATGACTGTCTGGATTTTTGTGGTCTCTTAATTAAGCTAAAACCTGACCTCTGAATGTTTTGGAGCTTGCCAAACACGAATTAATGTGAGTGAAGCAAGGAAGGGTTAAAGAGCCCATGGAAACTCACTCCCCAGATGTGTTTAGTTAATGCTGAGTGTTTCAGATGCTTTGGTGATGGCAGCTACCACATGCTTGCAGGTAAATGTGGTTGGGAGTGGAGTTGGGATAGGAATGAGGTTCCTCATGGGAAGAAAGTGGATGCGGTGACTGCCACTGCCCTGGAGATTGTCTCCTTTGCATGCTGGAGTGTGTGATCAGGGCCACTTCCCAGATCTGCTGGAGAATCATTTTAATGTGTATGATTTTAATGGAAGGTATTTAAAACCATGCATATTCTTCCTTTAGTGAAAAAGAGACTGAAAATTTCAGAGAAAGAAATGTCAGGGAGCCACAGAAGCATCTTCTGCCTGTGACAGTTGTTGATCACATTGGACAAGCGCTGGCCTCCACCAGAGAGCTTCATGCTTTGAGCAAAGAGGGGCCAAAAATGAAGGGATCTTTGATTTGAACTGCAGCTTGACATTCAGCATATTTAAACAGGAGGTGTGTGTGACAGGATAGGCAAATCCTTCTCTGTGTTATCCTGACATTAACCTGCAGTAATTGCTTGACATTCCAAGGTGTTGGTTACCACCACTCGTGTTGACTTGAATGGAATGCAAGGGGATATTGGGTTGTGAATACCTGGATCACCAACAGTTTTCCTGCCAGCATGTGCAGTTTAACCCAGAGCAGCACTAGATCTGTTGGTACCCAAGTGTGGCTGCTCTGGAGACCATAATCTGGTGCTCGAGGTTCTGCGAGGGCGACTCTGTTTGCTCCTGTTGCACGTGGAGATAAACACATGTGTGATGCTAGGATACAGCTGCAAATTGTACATGTGGTGGTGAAAACGCTGTTGCTGTTTATGCAGAGAAAAACAGAACCGAAAGGCCACAGAATGAAATATAATTTGTTAAAAACAGGGAATAACATTGATTAAAATGAAAGCCAGTGTTTCAGTACTTTACTGTGGAGAAGTATGTCCCCAGGTTCCTTGCACTTGCCCTGTGATTATACAATAGATTTCAAGTCTGTGATATCTACAAATCTACATCAAAATATATTCTATAGCTGTAGGAAACAGCTCTGAATTGTTAACCTTCTCTCCAGGTACTGGAGGTAACACACTGTGAGATTAGATGTATATTTTCTTCAAGATATACCACCCATCGAGGAGTCCATATTTACATCTTTTGTTGATATTTTTTATAGATTAAAAGAGTCTCTTTTCTGGTGATAATTCTGCTAAGTACTGTAATTTGCTGCCACTAATATTTGTCTGAGTCCTAGTTTGCAAAATATATTTGAAACCACTTTATAAAGTCTCATAATTGCTTCTTTGTAGAGCTGGTATAATGAGTAGTTTCTTTATCCAGCCTTTATCCTGTTAACCTTAGAGGTGAGCGACTGCTTGCTGGAGTAGTTGGGGAATGTCTTAGCACTGTTGAGCCATTTAATTTCACTACTAATTTCATAGCGGTGACACAGAATTGGCTATGAGCAAGCTCGCAGTTATTTCAAGGGTTTTCAGTTAGCATTGAATCAGGACCTGATTCACTAAAATGAAATTGAAATAAATGCACATGTAGATGATTTTTTTTAATGCATAAATTGATCTGCATTTATGTGCCCAATCCACATTAAAACATTGACCTGCTCTTGAAGGATGGGAGCTCAGCATATAAAGCAGCTTTAGCATTGAAAATGAGAACTTGCACCACTGCACTGGGGGTTTGTTCTCTGCTTCCTTTACTGTTCTCTTGTCCCATATATAGCGAAACATTTGGATAACCAAAGAGTTACTCTTAGCTTTCTGGAAAATACAGATTCACCTTTTTCAGTTTCTTTTGGCCATTTTTACAAAGAAAGCAATCAGTGTGCTGTGCTGTTTAGCATGTGGGGTGGCTTCCAGGCTTGCTCTTTCTGCAGGAAGACATTCCTGTTACTCTGGTGTTTGTTTTAGGTGAGCTGCCTTCTGCAAAACTTCTCTTTTCTCCAGAATTGTAGGGAAGTTAAGTTGCTTCCCAAATCGAAATTCATTTTCCCCCAGATCTGGCTGCATTTCAGAGGGGAAGTTGTGCCTTTTTGTGAATACAGCTTAAAATGTGCATGTGTGCTGAATTCTGCTATTTGCATCCTGTTGCTTTTGCTGTTACTGTAACAGTTGGGTGATCTGAAAGAAGTGTGATTTGAGGGTCACTAAACATGAGAGAGAGAGTTTTCAGTTTGGCATATGAGGGAGTATTTATGGCATGAGCTTAGGAAACGCTACCCCTGTCTAATCTTATGTATACAATTAGAAAGAGGGTAAGAATAACATTTGGTGAAACACTGGGGGTTACAGGTGAATCCAAAAAGTTGAGAATTAAGTCATTTATTAAATAACTTAAACCTCCCCACAGGTTTCCCTGTGGGGAAAAAGGCCATGGCAAAAATTCAGTTGCACTTCAGTATGGGCAGTGGTGATACCTGGCAGTGGTCACTGCTGGAGGGACACATGGGGTGATGGAGCAGCAAGGCCCTGCTCTTCCCTATGCCCCAGTATTCCAGGCCCCCTTGGACAGTGCTGAGCCTTTCCCAGGGCTGCCTTGGGGTCTCTTCTGCCTTGTCCCACCCCATGCCCTTTCTGAGCTGCCAAATCTTGGTAGCTGAGTCCTCGTGTAACGCATCTACCTGGGGAACTGCCAGAGTAAACTGCTTTACTGCTGAGCTGTGGCTGCATGGCAGAGAGAGGGGACAAAAGACGTTGCATTATTCGTACAGGACTGGTTTTACCTCTGTGTATCTTGCAAAGGCATCTAATGAGTGCAGCACTTACCTGCAAGCTATGATTTAGCAGTGTGCTAATGCCAGCCTCTCCATTGTACAGGCATGTGCACTGGGGACACTGCAGGCATTTTATCATCTGGAGGTCATCACTGCTAAATATTAAGGGTGAATTTTGCACTGAAATACAGAGTTCTGATTGTGCACTTGGTTTGATCTTTCAATGCTTCTGTCGTTAGTGACATTGTCATTTAATGTGGACATTCATTTATCACATGTCTGGACCTGCCTCGAAAGCACTTTCAGTGACTGCACTCTCAATTCAGGTCTGTTCCCTCTCGTAGACTCTGAGCAAAAGTTGATAGCATTTGAAATTTAATCAGGTTGGTATTGTGCAATTTATCTCATAAAAGTTTCAGTAGCTTTTTTTGTACACTTTCTCTACTGTTTAAAAGGAGATCTCAAAAGTCTGGAGTTGGAGGAGCACATCTGTCCACGCATCATTGCAGATTGCACTTTTAGTTCTTTTAACCTGAATTTGATCTCTTCTGTGAAACACATCCTCAAACATGCAACTTCTTACATCAGACTTGTATAAAATTCATAGCTGAAAGCCTTTTCCTTCACAACTAGGAGCATTTTCTGTTAACTGTAAGAAAGGACTAAAGATGGCTTATATAGAAAGACTTTATAGTACTAGTAAAGGCTGGGTTTCCTTAAGAGCAAATTCCTACATTTGTTGTACTTTTTTCTGTTACTAGGACCAAATTTATGCCAGTATAGAGGATAGGTTCCTAAATTTTAATCCAGTGTTTTGTCCACATCCAAAACTTTACTTAATGTCATCCTAATCATTAGGATCCCCAAGACCTGGTTTTGCTTTACATCACAGAGTGAAAATATTGCCCTGGCAGGTCCCAAATACAGGCAGTACAAACCATTTTGTAATGTGCCTCTTCCCCACCTTCATCAGACATTTATTTTAAACATCTGGTCTTGAAAATCAGAACCTGCACACAATCTCCTTATTGCCCCATCCAGAAATTTTCCTCCCCTCTGACCAGTCTGTTTTCCAAAATACTCTTGGTCCTTCCAAAAAGACGGTTTTATTCTTCTAAGTTTCAGATTTAAAATCTGGATGAGTGAGAGATCTGGGATGAGAGATGCATTAGCAGAACTGATTTCTCTTGTTACCAGTTCAAAAGGCTTCAGTATGCAGCACAAATGATTCATAAGTATCCATTGTTCAGAGTTCAGGATAAAGAGTTCAGAATCAAAGCTCTGCTTTAATGTGCGCTCATGCATTTCTTTTTTCAGTAAGAGCATTCTCTTCATATATATAGCAAATGAAATTCAAACTTGTTTAAGCTGCAGTTCTGGTAAATTGCTCTGCCTCTGAAGTTAGCTTAGAATATCATGAGAGTGATAGAAACCGTTACAGATTTTGCTAGTATTGCAAAAACTTGGTGCTTAGTTATAATCAAGGAAGAGATGTTTAATAAATAGAACAGCAAAACAAGTGATCACCTCGTGTTTTACCTGGGTGTGGACCTCACGTCAGCCCTGCTGGCAGATCCTGAGAGCACAGCCATGCAGGATTTGGGCTGTTGGTGTTTTTCTTACTGGCCTTTACCGAGGGGAGAGACAGCAAAGGCTTCTAATTTATGGGCAGATTTTTGCATGGGAATGCAGGGTGACAGTCAATGGGCAGCAATTAAGAGGTACTCTGATGCCTAGATGTTTGTCCAAATGTTTGTCATCGAGCAAACTGTGCCCAACATTGCTTCTTTCAGAGCCTGCTTTGTCTTTCATTTTAATGTTTCATAGATCCGAGGTGCTGTCACTGCTGCAGTACTGTGTTTTCTCCTGGCATCTTGTATCATGGCTGAGCATACTGAATGGGCTCTCTAAAACCTTTCTTATCAATGGAGTACAACAAGCCCAATGCAATCATCCTTTCAATTATCTTCTTCATCTCAAGTGTCACCAGATAAGTGCTGGCATAGTATTCTTGGAACATTTCTGATATTGTTCCTTGCTTTTTTGGCTATAAATGTATGAATATGGGATAAAGATTAAGATATCTCATGTTTTACCCTTATTATGCACAGACAAAACTATGCTTATCTCCTAAAAGGTTCTTTTTTTCCCATCTCTTCAGTTTCAATGCTCATTGGGTCTAGGTGATGATTAGAATATTGTGCTAACTCTTGTGTTACAGTGGGAGTTGTGCCCTCTGGGATCAGGGGAAAAGCTAGAGAGTCTGTTCAGTGCTGTGCAGCCTCTGAAATTGGCTTGATGTGGAGGTGACCTGGCAGTGGGTTACAGGACAGGACTTCCCAAATGGGACTTTGTAAATGACCAGACCTGAGTAGGTGGCTCAGCCTTTGCTTGCTCAGTTCTGGAGAGGTTTTCTGAGAGTTTAGTGCCCATGGGATGAGGGGGAAAGAGACTTTAATTTATTTACCTTGATTATTTTTACCTGGTGAGTGAAATTTGACTTTGTTAAACCACAGGCCTTTCCGAACTCTTTAGGTTCAGGAGGCACTTGTGAAGAGACTGAAGAAACAGGGTGTACTCTGTGCTCTGGAGATGACTAATTCTCTACCTCCTGTTCATTTTCAGGTTTATCAGGTGTTCCTTTGTGTACCCCTGTGTGCTCTGTGCCATGCAGGTGTTGTTTCCTTCTGAGCTGATGTTGGTATCTCTGCCTGGACACATCATTTTGTTATGGTGCCACCAGAGAAGGGTCCTTTGTGTCACGGTGGAGAAGGACAGAAGGGGGATTGCAAACCCTGCTATGCTGAATTGTTATTATTTGAGAGTGTAGTGTATTCAGCACTGCATGGAGGTTCATGGGCTGTGTGAACATGGCCTTGACCTCCTGTTTAGAGACTGAAGGAGCAGGAAGAGGGACCAGCCAATGGTGGGTTCCAGCTGCAGGATCCGTAGAAAGGTCACGGGATGGTATGTTAGAGATCAGAAGCTGGTCTAGGACCTGCATGTCTGTGACCAAGGCATCTATGTGGGGACTGGAAGATCTGGGGGTTAGCACTTTTCCTGCATGACCTCAGGTCAGGGCATTTACCTCCCTGAGCTTAAGAAGTTGTATAAAGTTTACAGGATCTTTGTGAGGAGCACTTTACGTTACTAAACCGCAGCATTCACAGCTGTGAGTCAGGCTCCCCACAAACATGATGTTGGCTTATGAAGAGGGGTTTTTTTAAGGGATATTTGTTCATTGCCTTTTCATTTGGACGCCATTAGATTATTTTGGCAAAATTCTTGAAGTTGTCTCTACAATTAGGAGAGCTCAAAACACTTTCAAATTTAAGGAATTAATTGTGATGTAATTACGAAGAGCTTTAGGAATAACACCAAATATAGTAATATGTGTGAATCCTGAGAATTGGCAAATAGGAGATTAGTGTGGGAACAAGAGAGGAATGTAGGCTTTGGTTCAAAGAGTTATTTTAAAGGAAAAATACTGAAAATAAAGTGTGATGAAAAACAATAATTCTAATGAAGGACAAATCCTATCCATTGTACTCCAGTTGTACTTTCTTATTAGCCATTATAAAGTTGGGGGATGCAGCAGTGGTGACAATAAACCCAGACAAGTAAGGGGGAAGATACAGCTTCAATCTCTTCATTAAAATAATGTTTCATGGTTGCACACAGCCACACAAAATGTATTTTCATGCTTACACGTTTCAACCATTTTTGAAAGTCACACAATTGTTTTGCTGATTTAAGTTCCAAATTAATGAAAATACAATGGGATGGGGCAACCTGGGAGGAGAGGAGCCAGGCTTTCCAAGGAAACATTGAAGCATTGCACTGATTGCTGTGAAAATTCATTTCAGTTTCACCTCATTTCTTCATTAAGCATGTTAAAGTAGTTTCTTCTTGGGTTAGCTTCTGCAGGACTCTGTCTTACTTCAGGGGCAGTGGTTTTAAGGTATGGGACAATTTGCAGTGTTATGCTCTTCACCACAAGTGCAGTTGCTCCAGATTGGTGCTGGTGAAAAAGAGGAGAATTTAAACTCCTGAGTTACTCCAGCCTTGTGTAAGTGTAGTGACTTCACTCATCATTTAGTAAGAATTGCACCAGGTGAGTGTTTGTTATCTTGGAAATAAACAACTTGAAATGCTGAATTCTGGGTCATAACTTAGGAGTTGTAAGCACTTCCTTTATGTGAAGGATTTTTGGTTTGTTGGTTTCCATTTGGACATCTGGTCTACAGATAGGCCTTGGCGTCTAAAAAGCCACTTTAAGCTGAAATGGTGGCTGACTGTTTTGGCTTATTGTAGATACGACACTACCTGAAAAGATCATAATAAAAATAGATCTTGATTCACCATCATTTCCCAAAAGACATTTATATTTGAACAAAACAGAATAAGCAAAGTAACCTTCTCCCAGTTAGCTGCCATGTCACGCCTGGAGTCCCCCGGTGTCTATCATATCCAGGCATTTCCTAATCTCTTAAGCATCTATATCTGCATAGCACTGAGCAATTACTATCTCATAATGGTGGAACTGAAGATCAAAAACACTATGTGGGAATTCCAGGGACTGTCTTGCAGCCCGTATAGCAGTCTTACTCTTCCTTGCCACCTTTTTACCCATAAAACCGAGTACTGAATGCACAGTTGAACACTGGCATTTCCTTGCTTGACAAAGCCAATAAATCCCCCAGATAGCTAATGGCAGTGTGTTGGTAAGCAGAATTAAAATCTGACATGACAGTTGTGTAGGAAGGAATACGATCAAGAAATTCAGGCACTGCTGCCTAAGATAGCTCTGAGACTGGGCACTTGGATTCTGATCTGTACTTTGCCATAGTTGTTTTTTTTATTTTGTTGTGGGTTGTTTCTTGTTGTTGTTGTTTGGTTTTATTTTTTTACATTAGGGAAAACCAAAACCTGCATGTCGTTGTGCAGTTTGGGTAAACGATTTGTTAAATGGCCATCCCACAGAGATGTTTAGGAGGATTCAGGTTTTAATAACTGTAAAATATTTGAGATCATCCTGCTCAGGAGAAGTCCTTACCCAAGCTTCTTGAAGATGCGGTTGCAGAAGCAGTCTCAGAGGAATTTTTCTCTTATGTTACATAGTGACAGAGCAAACTGGGAAATGGAGGGATTTATGCAGTGTATGGATTAATAGGTGGTGGGTCTGTTGTTCACAGTCCAGTCCTGCAGTTAGCACATATTCAGTGTGGGACACAGTTCATCCTGCTGTCTAGTTCCTCCAGGTTTTTCCTGCTCTGGAGTCCCTTGAAGCCTCACTGGGAGCTTCTGTTCCTGCTGGCAGAGGGGGAAAGGACGCTCTGAGCCGGGATGTGCTCTCCTATCACTTGTCCCTCTGTGTGGCACATGTAGCCTTACCATAAGGTTGAAAGGTTTAAAGTTACTGAGCCAATGATCAGCATCTGAGAAGGTGCTTAACTAAAGTGTGTTTTCTTTGATTGTCTTGTGTTCTTTAATAAATTTTATTAATTAATGAAACTGACTCCTCTGTACGGTACATTGGAAGAATTACTGTTCTACCTCACTGTGTAATCATTATCACCATTAATGAGTGTGTTATTCTGTCACCAATATTAATCTAACAAAAGAAACAAATACCTGGCCTGTGCTGTGATGCAGAAGTCAGTAGGTTAAATACTCACTCTGTGAATTTGTGATAAACAGTCCAGCTGACACGGCCAGAGCATGGCTGGGGGGCTGCTTTTAGAGACACTTAACTCACGTAAACGTACAATGCACAAGCAGCTCTCCTTGCTGGTTGTGTGATGCTGCTTCTGTGAATGGTCCTTCTTCCCTGGCTTTTGGAATCAGCACCTCCCTGAGGATAAAATGCAGAGCAAATCAGTTAGGCACAGCAGAAGATGGGGCATTTTTATACTTTGCCTTTTCATTTAGATTTGATTCCTCAGAAAAGCTGCTTAAATGGTGTTACAACTGCTTTGATACGGACTCTTAATTATGAAAAGGTAGCACCAGTAAATAGTGTTAGGTGAAAAGAGCACAGAGGGGAGAGGCAATGGGAACCTTGGCTATCAATATGTCAAAAGGATGAGTCCAGAAAGACACACTCAGTGTTACAAATTTCTTGTGATGCCCGTGGCAAAGCTATTTTAGCAGCTCTTGAGAAATGGATGTATGTCTGTCTTATTGGAGTTCCTTGAGGGAATAGATTCAGCACACAGAGGGGAGGAGAGACTGAAGTGAGGCATCTGTCATTTTCTTCCAGTGTTTATGATCCCTTAAAATAAAGATGAAAATTAAAGGAATGTGTTTCTCTCATATCAAGAGTTCTTATGTTCTTCTTTAACTGGCCTCATGCAGAAGATTTTGGCTGGTTTAGCTGGTTTGTAATTTTTGTGGCGTGCAGCTCTTGTTGGCTTCCCATGTACCAAAGGCACACGAGCTGTTCCTTTGCTGTGGGTGGCACGGAGCAAACAGCTGTGCGTGTGTTGCACTGAATTTAATGTGCATCATGGTAACAGAAGAATCAGTCTGAGGAGAGGCTTCTTTTGCAGCGCTGTTAGCTTTGGGTTTATATTCTTTATTAGCTATCGGAGCGTTTTCATTATTGCGGCTATTGGTTAGACCTCCTCTAACTCCAGTCAAACCAAGAGACGCTGAGTTGCAACACTTGCAATATGCAGTATGCACACACAACCTGGATCAACCTAATTTCAGCACAGCAAACACAAAACAAAAGCTGTATATGACTTCTTAGCCTTTGTGCACATCTGCATTATTATAAATGCTAATATAATTCTGCAATGATAAATAATTAAACAATTATGGTCATGAATCAATAAGTTTAGCACATTTTTTTTCATCAGCAAATTGTACTGTATAAACAAGAAATATAAATTACCAAGTCTAATTTTCACTGAAAATTGTAAGCATTTTATATCTAATAATTAAAAAAGTATTAGAATTCAATGTAAGATACTTAGAACTTTAAAATTTTCTGGTTTTAACCAAACACCATTAAATTGTCATGTTTTATGTTTCTGAATCTGATTAACATTTTGAGATCTGACTTTTGCAATCATTCTCTTTGTTTTCCTCTGCTAAAACCCCCTCACTCAACCTCTGGTTTCTCCTAAACACAGTTTATCAGCCTGAATCCAGCTTCAGTTGACCTCATTATGTTGCCTTTAAGAAAATACAACGTTTAAAGAAAAACATTCAAGTACCTTTCTTGTAAGATTTTGAAAGACCTAGCTATTTTTATCATGTACGAAGCACTTTGCTGCATAAGGTGCAATATGGAGGCAGGGAGAAGAGGAAGCTTTTACCACTCTGTTTGCATTCAATCAGGGGTTGTAGGGTTACCTGTAATCTTTCCCACTCTCAGATCTTTGGCATTTGTAAAGAATCTATCACCCCAAACACTGGCACCTAGCTACATAATTTAAAAATAGTCCTGCCCTTCTCTAGAAGTAGGGGTAAAAAATACTGTGTTTTCAGGAAAAAAAAGCTGAGTTTGATTTTTTCCTTTTTTTTAAGAAGTTGTGTATGTTTTCTATGCTGAACATCTTGCATGAACTAAGGATTTGCCACAAAGGAAGGTGCTGCAGAATAGCTGTTCCTGACTGCTCACCATCGGCTTCCTCGATGGCTGTGTTTTAACCCAGGGAAATGCTTGACCTGCTTCTACTGTGTCTTGTTCTATCCACAAAAACCCCATTTAGACTTAGCCAGGGCATGTTGGATCAGGAGACTTGGAGAAACAGCAGTTTGAGGATGGCGTTAGGCATTGTGAGGGGGGATCTGAGGGGGACACGTTGACACTGGGTGCCCATCCCTGCGGTGACAGGGGCCTCTGGGACCCTCTCCCCGGCAGCCAGGGCTCTGTCTGGACCTGCAGGGTGGGCACAAAACAGCGAGGGCCCATCCTCCTGGCATTAACCCAAGGCAGAGCTGGTGGGACTGGTTTGTTGGAGGTGCTGGAGTTTTGCTGCATCGCTGTGCTGGAAAAGCTACTCTTCGTGGGAAAATTCGGTGAGCCAATAAACTGGTATTTGTCTGTCTCCCATGTGTGTGGTGAACGAGGCACAGCAGTGATCCTTCGTGGTGGCCCCATCTGCCATTCTTCCACAAACAGCATAAGTGAACCTGCAAAACAACCAGTGGGATGTGAAGAAGGTGACACTGTCCTTCAGAAAATAGGAGAAATCGGGAAGGGAATTTGATACGCTACAGTAGGTGCTGTGACCTACAGACGGCAGCTTCACCAGGCCTAAGATTAGTTTGGGGTCTAAGATTAGTTTGTCTGCCTTCATAAGGAAGCTTGTAGTGTTAGGAAGGGGACTCTGTCCACTGAAGTGTTAAAGTTTGTTTGCAGAGGTTTTTTTACCAACTAAAAGCCTCAGGAATCTCCACCAAGCTGGGAGATCAAGGACTCTTCCTCTCACTTTTACTGCTCGCTGGCAAGCAATTAGTTATTTGTATTACAGAGAAGCCTCACAAAGATAGTGTGTTTAGAAATGTAAGCAAGTATTTTGCCTTCGGGGGGGGAAGAAGAAGAAGGAAATATTTTCTTCACCTTCTTGTCTTTATCTCCCTTTTTGTTTACCCTGTCTTCCTCCTTTTGATGAATAAGAGAAAGAAAACTACATATGGAGTCTGAAGATCTTTACTTTGAGTTTCTTCCTTGTGCTGCTGCATCTGCTCCTCTTCTCCTGCTTTCCCAGTGTGCCGTGTTTCCATTTGTGGGTGGAAGTGTCTTTGCCTCTGATGCCAATGTCACTCTTCTTGTGGCAACCAGATTTTGTTTTACTGTATAGCTCTTAGCAACATGTTTCCTGCATTCTGCTCACTCTGTTGTGGAGTTCACACTTTCAAAGTCTAGAGATATAGATTGCTCTGCTTTCACATATATGATTTTGTCAAAACAATTAAAGTCAAATGTTGGAATGCGTTCGCTTTCCTCGTGCAGAGTTACTGGGTTTGTGTTTCGCTCTGAAGCAGTTCTTCACCTCCATGAATACTATCCTCCCACTATTCTCAGATTCCAATATCAAATATTTGCAGATAATTTTATACATCCATTAGCTGGACCTTTTTTTTGGGTGGTTGAAAAACCGTATATTAATTTTCAAGTTACAGTATCTGTATTTAAAGGCACTGATGTGATAAAAGTCCTAGCATTTAAGAGGTAGGGCAAAACGATAGAAAATTCTCATTTTCCTCTATGATAAATCAGTAGAACCTGTGGAGAAGTAGTAATGCAGCCATATATTTAGCATATTTCATTATTTTTAATGTATCTACATTTAAAACACTCAGATTCCACCTATGAAACTGGATTACAAGATGCACAGCAGGTTTAAAAATATTGTAGAGATGTTGTTTTCATGCTTCAAATCCCTGAAAAGCCAAATACACTCACTTCTGAAACTAAATCTTGGTTTTCACTGTAAAAAAAAAAAAAAAAGGAAAATGTTTAATAGCACATATGGCATAATTTCATGTGACATCTGTTTTGTAACAAACAATATTTAGCTCACTTATTTGCTGAATGATACAGTACATGCTGCAAACAAAAAGTCCAATGAACAGTTTTACATAGTTTGTAATATATCAATGTTTATCGCTAAAGAATGCAAAACTTAAACATTTAAGCATGTTATTGATTGTAATATGCAAAACATCGATTTCTGCATGCTGCCAGTGCAAAGAAAGTCTACTTGAATGCCTTGTGGGGTATGAAAATTAGGTAAATTTCTGAAAGAATAACTGTTGTCCTCCCACTGGTGACATTTAGGCTTATGCCCCCTCCACCTAATCTGTGTCATCTTCTAGGAGACAGCTGTCAATATATTTAGGATGGTTTAGCTCATAACAGCAGAAATGGTGAGAGCCTATTGGCTTAATTGCATGGAGTGATTGATTCTAATGGAAACAACATTTAGAAACTCAAAATGCACTTTCTGTTGGCAGATCTAATAGAATATCATAATGAATTGGAGCATCAGGCGTATACTGTACTTTCTGCAAGGACTGAAAAGGACAGTCAGGGGGTTTTATGTTGGTTTTTAAATTTGATTTTAATGTTTGAATTATTTGTTTAAATAATAAAACCAAACCATCGCAGAGACATAGTCAGACAGAAACCAGAACATCAGAGTGATGCTGAAACCACACACTGGTACAGCAAGTGTCAAAGGAAGACTGTGAAATAAATGTTAGCAATTGCAGTGCTGTGAAATGGCATGAGGTTTCTGGGGCCATGCCTGGTATCACAATACACTTGGGAAGGATGCCCTGAAAGCAAACCCTGCCATGGGGACTCAGGTGGGTGCTGTGCACCCGGATGGATGATTTCAGCACAGCCTCTCCTGTAAACCCAAAGGCTTTCTGGAAGCAGGTGGGCTGTTGCAGACCACAGTCTCTGCTGGGCTGCACCAAGTGGGGGCTGACGCGTGTCTGGGTTGGAGCAGAGCAGGGTCTCTGCCTTTCTCATGCTCTTCTTTGCTTCTGTGTGTGGCCAGATCGTTTTGGAGAGCCCTCTGTGATGGTTTGCAGGTCTAGGGGAGCCTGGATGTATGGCAGGAAGCTTGTCTGGCACTCTTGGAGGAGGTGCCTTGGCACTGTCAGCTGCTCTGGAGCTGCAGAACGTGCCCCTGCCTGGACAGGCGGAGGAAAGCCTGTGCCAGCTCTGTTCTCCCTGGGGTAGCAGCAAAAGCTCCAGAGCAGTTGCTCTATGTTAACTCTCTTCTCTTCTGGCGGTTTTGCACAATAACCTCTTGCCTTTATAGGCTTGGTCAAACTGTAAGTGCATCTGTCTTTAGTCTGGGATTTCCTCGTCCTCTCTCCCTTTCTCTCTCAAAAACACTTTATAAGAATCCTGTTTTCTTCTCCCTGTTGTAATTTCGCAGAGATGTCTTACTCTTTCCTGAGTATCTGTATGCAAAGTCAGGATTAAAAAATCTTCTGCTTCACTGAAAATGCTGTGCTGTTTGGCCAGAAGCTGATGACATAGTTCTGTCTTTTCTTTTTCTACTCCTTTAAGATCTAGAAAAGTGTAGGTTCTGGGGGGATTAAGATGTGGTTACAGATTAAATGGGTTTTTCCCCCCTTCCCCATAATTAGAAAGGTATGAAGAATCGGATGCAAGATTGAACAGTGTAAATCCTCCAAAATTAAAAACATTTCAGAACTGGAATAAATATTAATAAATTGGATGCATAATGAAATGCTGTAGATATGTAAGGGGAAAAGCAAGCGGGAAAGGAGGGAAGATTTTTATAGACCTTAATTACAGCAGGGTTGTTAGTAAATTTACTGAATTGTAAATGTAAAAGATTCGGATGGCCTGAGTAAAACCACATATTTAAGCCTTCTAAATGAACATTTCTGTTTTTTGAGTAATTTGTACCATCTGTGTCAAAATTCTGAGCCTAAGAAGAAAAAGCAGTGGAACAAATGTTGGTTCCATAAAACAGTCCTAGTTCATTGTTGAAATTGTCACACATTAACATTGCAGGCCATCTGGGTAGACAAAAGACTCTAACCAGATTGCTAAGATGATTTTATTGGTCTGGTATTAATCAGAATGTGGCATAATATTTAAGCAGAAAAAATGATGAGGTGAAGTGGAGTGCCTTTAACTATCCTAACTGTATGGTAGTTGCACAATAATCGTATTACACCATAGAACACTGTGTTTCTTAGCAAAGATCCTAATTCTGAAATGTAAATAACAAGCTATGTGATATTTCCAATTTATAGTTTAAAATAAAATATGAAACTTAAAGAAGTAATGACTGTTGGCATATTGCAATGTGGAGATTTAAAGGCCACAGCATGGTTGTATTAAATTGCGGTATACCCACAATCATGTTGGAATTAACTTTAATTTCTTTTTGTAACATTGTAAATCAGATTACACTTCATCTCAAAGAATCCAGAACTCGTGATTTACAATTGATTTTCTACATTTTGAATCTCTACACAATGCAGCAGCTTGCCTTCTCCCTGGGATCTAGAGATGACGGGTATGTATGTGCATGTATGTGTGTGTTACATTTGTTCTCAAAAATCTTCATCTGCTTTCTCACCTTTCACAGGCAATTGGAAAAGTCTCACTTTTTAATGTTCTCCATGACATTGCCTCTTTCTAGTTTCCCCCTGTGATTCTCGAAAAGACAGTGAGTGTTTCTGCTCACCTCTCCCCACCCCTTTGAAAACTCTGCCTGCCCTCCTGTGCCGAATCTGACGCGATGCCAGCAACGCCTCTGAGCATACAGAGACCCCTCCAAGCACTGTGGAAAACCTGGTCCTGGGAACGTTTTGCACTTTGTCTGATGTGTTTGCTGTGAGAGTTACCCTTCTGAGGGAGGCAGGTGGTGGAGAGCCCTGTGAGGGTGCAGGCAGGGCTCCCTCCGAAGCTGCCTCGAGACAGATGGACCCTGCCTCGCATAGGAGACCGAGGGTCTGGCAAGGTGGGAAGTGGGGACTCCATCCTTGTGTTCAAATGCTGCTGTGCCCTGTCTCTTGCTGAGGAAGGCTGTGCAGGTCCCTACCTGCAGCAGACATTGCTGCCCTGGTCCCACTGTGTTCCCAGGGTCGGGAGAGCCCGGCTGCACCTGTGTGCTGCCCTCAGCGCCTGCATGGCCAGCGCTGCCTGAATGCAAGGCTTGGGTGCCAGTTGGGATTCAGACAGAGGCCAGAGATTTTCCTATTTGTAAAATGTTTCTGGTCCTGATTATTATATAGAGTGCATTCTGTGGAAGCAGCTGTAGCACACTCTTGTGCCATTTTCCTGGCACAAAATATATGGTTGGATGGTTTCTGCTCTGTAGTTTTGTATGAATTTCTCACTGTCTATCTCCAAAAAAAAAAAAAGAATAGAGAACAGTCACTTCCTACAAAACTTGTATTAGAAAGAGACTTAAATTTTCTGAAATAATAGTAGAATAGTATTGGGGTAATTAAACAGGGCACCTGATGCAGTTAAATAGCACAGATGCCAAATTAATTTAGGATATTTTTGCTTTTTGACTTCTGTTTTAAGTTATTAATGTGAGAGCAAATGAAATGGGAGTCAAAAAGAGGGATGAACAAATTGGAAAGCAGGATTATCTAGCAGGAGAATAATGAGGGTGAGGGCAGTCAGACCAAAACATGAGGTTGGAAGGCAAAAGGTTTGGACCAAGAAGTTGCAAGCTGTGGCCAGCATTTAGACTGTGCTCTGGCTCATGGAAGAGCTGTGAGACTGAGGAGAGCTGTACGTGGTCTGAGGGGTCTGCCTGGGGCCATGCTGGGTATTTGCTTTGTTCCAAACCTCTCTCCTTGGGAAAGATCTGGAACTGAGCAAAAACAACTGAGCCCCTCAAGCTCTGTGAGCTGAGTTTATTGCTTGGGCAGGAGAGGTCCTGGTTAATGTCTTAATATTTTCTGTTTGAATTATGCATTGCTCAGCCTTCAGATTTTCTGGGAGATGGGTGACTCAAAGGCACGTACAATGTTCTTGTCTCTGGCTGACCGTGATCCTCTGGAAACATCTCTCATGGGCTGGTGTTTGTTTGTGACAGACCAACAGAGTATTTGTCTGGAGATGAGGTGATCTTAAATGTGAGGGAGACAATATTTCTAAGCATCAATACTTTGGGTAATTGTATTGCTTGATCTTCTGGTGATATGCTGCTTGGCATGAACTTTAAAGGAGATTTTCCAGCAGTTTTTATTTTTTCACTCAGTTCTCATTAATCTTACATTTGAGTGTTTAGAAATGCTAAATACCAGTGTTAAAAGATGACTGGAATCTTTTCTATTTGATCAAAGATTTTTCATGGTTTTGCCTATTTAATAAAAGAATTATCAACCATTGCTGTGGAATTATACAGTGTAGTGTAAAGTATGCCTAATTAAACAAAACACTTGGGATTGTCAGCCTCACAGTGCCGGCCTGGTCCTTGATGACAGATAGCAATGGTGAGAAAATGTCACCACAGCCACCCCAGTGTTGTGCTATCAGCCACATACAAGTGAAATGTGGATTAAAATGCTATTAACATAGCCAATTAAACATAGGCATAAACAAACCAGTTAAATCAATAATCCTAGCTGCTGTGTTATAGAGCTGGTGCTTTGCTGTGGCTCACTTTGCCCATCTGAGGACTGCCCAGAACAGCAAACGTGAAGCCAAGATGTTTCTCATGGCAGTGGTGAGGATGTTGCCCCAAAGCAAGGGCTAACCACACCTTCACAGCATGGACTGGCAAAGCCATACCGGGGGTTAAATATTATTTTCTTTCCTAGATAAAATATGTTGGGTTGGTTATTTTTTTCTCTCAGAATCCATTTTTGACTGTTACATTGACATGTGTTCCAGGTCTCATGGACTCGGTGTCTCTGTAGATGCTGTAATTGGTCCTTGTGGCTGAGATGTCAGTCTGGACAAGGCCAACAAAAATCATGAGCCATCTGAAAGGGAGATTTCATAGGTCACAAGTAGGTTAGCAGCCAAATAAACAGAGATAGTCTGCTAGTTCACGGTATAATAGCAAACTGTTTCCAGGTCTTGCACATGGTCACCATGTCTAGCAGGCCCATTTGATGCTTTCTCATTTTTTTTTCATGAGTGCTAACCTTGGTTAGGCATGCATTTCTCCATCCTGGAATTATGAAGGTCCCCATCTCCTGTACCTGTACTTTAAATGTCTCTTAATCCATTTTGTGATATTTCAGTGTCATCTCCACACCAGGTCTTCTGCTTTAGATCAGTATAAATTTGTTTATTTTTCTGTTAAATGTAGAAACTAAACTCCATATGTGTTCTTTTCTGGACTATGAAAGATAGACTATGAATGAGAAGGTTGTATATGCTTTGAATTTTCCAGGTGTTTAATTTCTCTTCCTGGTCAACTGGCTTAATCCTTTATTCTTAAAGGATTAAATGCTACCTATAGGAGATCTCTTCCTGATGTCAAAAGATTTCTCTGGATGGCTGATATCCTAAAGCCCAAAGCCAGCAAAATAATTCCTCTGCAAAAAGTCAGCATTGCTTTATTGAAACCCCCATTTCAACAATGAGGTGAAACATCACTGCTCTATTTATCTCTTAAGACCACCTTCTTAATCACTACTCTATTTATCTCCTAAGACCACCTTCTTAATGGCTGTAGGCTTGACAATAACAAGAGAGCACTGGGTATTTTCAGTCTGAGATTTCTCATAAGAACAAAGAAGTGATGAGATTTCCTCTTGACTCTTCATCTGAATCCATTTAAAAATACAGAATGAATTTTTATTTATAAATGTTTATTTTTATGTAGTGATTAAAAGAAGTGATTTTTAAACAACAGACAGAGAAAAATTTATTCTTTATTTTTTAAACAACAAATATAAGCATATTCGGGTTCTCTTCAAGAGAGTACTTTTTGTGGTTGTTAAGAAACCTATTAGGAAGGCCACTTTGATAGTGTGTTGGATTTTGTCCAATTAATGCCCTTTAAAAGCATCTTGATGAAAAACAATGGGGCAAAAGAAGGCAAAATCCCTGTTTCCAAAGCCAGCCAGGCAGGAGGTTAATGGTGGCCCACATTATGGGAATACCACACTGTGTGTAAACACCCAGCTTTCAAGAGCTCTTTTACCACTGATGGCCCCATAGATGTTTTCATGTTATCTGAGCTACTGTGTTTCCATGTAGTGTAAGGCACTTAAATTCAAACTGCTTTACTCCTTTGGATAGCAGTTGGGATGAGTCCATGGCTGACTGCTGTGTTGGGGGCTGACCTTCTGGTGGTGTATAAAAATAAAAAAAAATATGTAATTATTCTCAAGGTTATTCTCAAAAGTTAAAGGCAGGGAGACAAAAAGGCACCTAAGGAAGTAAAGTTGCTTTTGACTGAAACCAGAGGCCAGCACAGCCCTGCTTGGGCGTGGGGGTGGCTGTATGTCACCAGCCTCGCTGGCAAGGTGCTTTCTGTGCTTTGTGGTGCTGCAGGTTGGGTGAAGTCCTACCTCAGATGTCTGTGGTGTGCTGAGAGCATGTTGCAGGTGGAGCACAACCTGGACCTGCATCTCTTCCCTTACTGATTCTTCATTTGGATGTTGCAGGATCAGGCTCTACCAATTAGAAAATGAATGAAGAGCCTGATTAGAGCTTTAAATGGGATTCTTGAGACTTTTGTTTGTACCTGAGGCAGTATGTATGCTGAAATTAAACAGCAACCACTTTTGGCATGCTTCCTTCCTTCATATAATCTCTCTAGCAGGCTGTGTTTTCTTACTGTAAATCTCTCTTGTATATATGTATTTATTTATTTATATTCAGAAACATCACGTGTGTATATGCAGTTCTGGGGAGGAGTCATGACCCAGTGATGCAGTGGGTCATCCTGCCCCACCAGCACAGGGAGGGAATTTGAGCTTGCTGCCTGCCCTGCTCCTGTCCCATTTTAGCTAGTGCTGCTGTGGTTTGGGGCATTTCTGGGAGCTTACTGACCTACTGATGGGTTCTGTGGCCCATCCTGGCTGTGAACCAGGGCCATGGGAAGTCATGGTGAGGTCTTCTGTTGGCTTCTCTCGGTGTCCAGCCCTACTGCTCCTGAGGAGCCCATCCACACTGCCTGATGGCCCAGCTGCTGTCTTGGGCAGTGCTCCTACTTCCTTTCAAATAAGTCCTCCCCATGTCATGAAAAGACACTCTTTAAAGATCATGAGTGATTGACACTCTTCTAAGCAACAGTTTTTATAGGTAAAATCATGTGGATATGAGGGTATTTGTCTTGCAATAGTGAAGTCAGGAAAAAGAATAAACTGGGGGGAAAGAGGAAAAGAGAGAAATAAGGGAAAAGTGTTTTGGAGGCTGGCACTGACTGAGGAGGGAGAAGGCTGCTGGGAAACCCTGGCTGCAATAGGAGTTGCATGAGGGGAGAGGTTCTGACTGGAAGAAATCCAGAGGTTAGAAACAGCCACTGAGCACTGTGGTGTGTTTTCCTGGGAGGCTGAAGCCTGCCCATGGAATGCTTCAGCTCGGAGGGAATGCAAACATTGTGCTGGGCTTTGCCTCTGGGCTGTGCACTTTGGTCTTTGTAGCTCGTATTTAACGCTGGGTAGTGACATTGCTACTGCTCTGTTGGGCTGTCAGGACCACTGGGAAATGCAAGCCAATTCAGCTTTAAGTGTATTCCTCTTTTTTTTCTTCTTCTTTTTTTTTTTCTTTTTAAATATTTTTTCCTGTGGGCCGTCTAACAGTAAATTAAGCTTTTGCATGTGGTTATTACTTCATGACAAGGGATGATGAAGCGCTTAGGAATTTCTGTAAGTTTAAAATTATCTTTACATTGGCCCCTGTTAAGATTTCTGACAATTGCCGTTAATCTTTAGTCTGGGGAAAAAGGCTTTTTCCACACCATATGGACTAGACCAGATTTATCTGCTGCCTGTTGTCCTTCATGGGACATGAGGCACATTCTGTTGAGTGATGGATCATCTACGGATGTGTCATAGCAAGAGCATGTTGACGTGTACACACAGTTGACAAAGTCCTACACACCTGCATTTAGTCAATGTACTTGTGGTGCATTTTGGTATTTTCCTTCCCCGTCTGCTCTTGGTGTGCATTTTCACAGTCCTGTTTCACTGGCTGCATGAACATCACTACACTGGAGATCAGCTGCTTGCGCAATGTGCTCGGTGAAGCCTCTTATTTCTCAACTGCAAACTGGTGCAAATGTGGGCCATCAAAGCTGTGATTGACTCCAGACCAAGGCTGTGCCTCCCAAACCCTTCATGCACTGTTGAGGGCTGGGGTTTTTGTTCTTTGATATTGGTGTTTTGTAAGAGCTTCCTGGCAACATCAGCAGCACAAAGTCAACTTTTTGTTAATTTATTTCTAATAAGGAAGGTATCTTTGTGGCCAGAGAATTGAGAACTCCAAGCTCTGGTTTTTTCATGAGGACAAACATATTTGAATGTGTGGAAATATTTCCAGAGTGTGGTCTGCTTGCTGACCATTTCCTTCAAACATCCAGAGCTGCGTGTTGCTAACAGCATGTGATCAAGGTGCTTGTACCACTGTGGCTGCTCTGGTGTATGGCAACTTCTTTCTCTTATTTTAATCTGCAAGTGAAACACAGCTCTTGAAATGGTCACACAGTCCTGTTTTCCATGAGACCAGTGGGTCAGGAGTTGAACAGAGTGTTGTGCTCCACAATACAGAACATTAACATTGGCATAAGTGGGATCAAAATGTGTGCAAAATTTTAAATGCAGTTCATCAATTTAAAAAAAATATAATTTTCCCTTTCAGAATTGTGGTGTCTGGCATTGAAAATCAATTGAGATATTTATGTCCTGTAGCAGTTGATTTCCAAGCAATTAGAGGAAAACACAAGTATTTGCAAGTTTTGTATTTTTTTTCAGTTGTGTTTGCTTCTTGGATAATTTTATCCATGAAGACTCCTTTACCATTCTGTCTTGTCGACTCAGCTGAGTTAAAATTAAAGCATAAAATGAAATGTTTATTTAATCATGACGATGTTCTTAAAAACTTGAGAGTTTTCTTGTGTCACTAAAAAAGTGCATTCAAAACTTCCTGAACTTCTTAAAATGCATCCTCAACACTGATAATTAATGAAGATATACTAAATAGTAATGCAGCATTTAGTCTGTATTTGAATAATTAGAAATTTAAAGTAAATTCTCCTAGTGTGTCGAATATGCTTAACTTTAGGATAAAAAAAACAACAAAAACCCAAACCAAACTGATAAAATGATCAGATCTTTTCCACAAGAGTATTTCTACCTGTTTTAAATTCTGAGAAGACAACAATTTTAACTATAATATTTTTTTTTGAGAGAGGAATAAAAAGCCATTCAGTGTTCAATTGAAGACTTTTATACAGAAAGTATGAAACACCTTTAATGGGAAGGAAAACTGAATCCAGTAGTGGGATTCATACAGCTTGGTTAGTTACACAAATAGTAATTCATTCAGGTCCTCTGACCAGGTTTTATTCTCCTGTTTGACTCTGCAGACTGGCATCCCATTGCTGTAGCAAAGCAAAGACTGAATAATGCCAATGATTTCAGACTCTTCCCTGATATGTTAAATTTGTCAGATAAGAATATATTTGACTCTAGATTCTGAACCTGGCTCTTAATATATACATAATTTTATACCATATGTGAGAAACACTGACCATGGCAAAGCAAATGAAGTGTTAATTATCCAGAAAGAGCTTAGTTCTTCCCAGTGATGGATAATGCTGCCCAGATTCAGAAATGGACTTATTTATGTGATTAAAGTTAAGCACATGCTTAATCTCATTGATCTGTACTATCAATAACAGTTTATCAATTCGGAACAGCAATTGGTGTTGCAAACACAAAGGAAAGATGAGCAGGGTCTTTGCCTTGACTTTGCCCACTGAATTTCTTGTGGGCTGGGATGTGGTTATTGCTTGGAGAAGGACTTTGGTGACTTCAAAATTCTTCACTGTCATTGGTCTTTCCACTTTTTGTTTCACAAGGGTGAAATTTTGGTTGCTAACATTTTGAACCAAATAGGTTTGGGTGGAAACTGTTTCAAACGAGGGGATGCAAGCTAAGGAATAATCAGACTGGTAAGCACTCTTGATGGCAGAGAATATTAAAATAGAAAAATTACAAAGGAAAGATAAAAATTCTAGGGCTGAAAGTCTGCATTATGACAAATAACAATCAATAGCATGCATTTGTAACCTGTTGTAACTGGGGAAATAAATAGGGATGTAACGGTGCCCTCTAGACCTGGTGCTTCTGCTCATGTGCACATGTCCCTTGCATACTTGGAAATATAAATGCCATGGCGCCAATATCTAATAACATTTGAGTACATGTTCATTTGAACTGCTTAGATGAGGGGCATAAAACTAACATACACTACTGGAAAGCTAATTTTGTCTTTCTGGGCTACTTTTGAGGCCTTTTTTTCGTTGTTCCTGAAGTATTTCTTCTGCAGAATAGCCTTTATCTGTTCTTAAAATGCACAGGAGAGGCAAGAAAATATCTTGTCTAGGATGCTTACCTTTTGGTTTTCAGTTTAAATTATTCTTCTTTGGCTGAGAATTAACTCTTTCCAAATGTTTTTTCACTAGTGCATGTTAACACCTATGATCACCTTTCATAGCTTTGCTAGAAAGGTCTTTATTCGCAAAGCACCTGTGCTGGAACCCAATAAAAGCACTTTCATCATTGATAGAACTGCAGCAGTTTCAGTGAACAGAAATCAGCTTTAACTTTTTTGTGGCTCAAACATAAGCACTCTTGGTTAGCTTTGAGACTATTGATAAAAGAAGAAAGGTACCATCACCTACCCACCTTTATTATTAATGGAATTAAATGAACCTGCTGTTGTTCCTTGCTCTTCAGTTAGAATAAAAACAAAATTAATACCATTATGGTGCATTAATATATATTTTCGAATATGGAGGGGTGGGATGGAAAATCCCTAGAAGGTTTTTCCTGCAGAAAGGTTTACTTTGGGTGGAAGGATAAGAAAGCTCAAGGGAAGAAACTACATTGACTTTTGTAATGACTTGCATTCTAGCTAAATAGATCTCACTATCCTAAAGCCAGTTTCTGGGTTGATGGGTAATGCTTGGTTTTGATGACATTGTATTTTAGAATGTGCAGTGTGAAGAATACAATTCTTTTCCTCTTAATCACCAGGATATCACTAATGAATTCATTCATCTCTTGGTACCATGTTTTGTGAAGGTTGTTGAGGAGGGAAAGTAACACAGTGCTTTGAAGGTGATATGAATGTCAGATTTACCTGGTGATAAGATACATTTGACCTGTATCCTGGAAAGTACAAACTAAACAAGATTGCTCAGTTCTAAAGTTTTCTCGCAGAGGCAAAGGAAAACCGACCTTTTTAACCCAAGGTCTTCCCAAAAGTATTAAAAACTTTCTGGGGTAGTTTGAGGCTAATTTTAAGGAGATATGCATCACTTTATTTTTTTGGTTAAGAAATTATACTTAATTTTAATGAGAGAGCTCAAACAAGGTAAGTAACATACGAAGCTTGGCATTTTTTTATCTACCAAGGTAGAAGGAAAACCATGCAGGTACTCTGAGGCAAGTTGCACATCTTCTGTTTTTATTCCTCTGCTTGCTAGCTAGTGAGTGATAGGCTGAGAAATGCAACATCATCTATTTCTTTTGTGCTCTTGGTTACCATAGAGCATATGCAACATACAGCAAAACACAAACATTTCCTGCTTTGTTTTCTCGGCAGTTTTCTGAATTCAGTATTTTGGAATTAAAATGAAATAGTGTGAATCAATGTAGAGCACACAGAACACCTCGTTTCTTGATCCTCTGATGAGCATTTTTAGAAAAAAACTGCTGAAATATGCATCGTAATCAATCTGATGAACAACCAATGGAGAAGGCTTTTAAATATTTAAGAATCTCTGTGTTGTAGAGAATAGCACAATTTTTTTAAATGAGACTACAAGTTCTTATAGACCGTCAGAGTAGTCCTCCATAGAAGAATTTTGTGCCAGAAGGCTTAAAATACCTAATCCAATCTGACCTAAGTTGGGATCTGATGTGGCCTCCCTGAAGTACATCGATAATCTTATTTCAGCTCCCAGGAGTGACCATCGCTTCCCTCCTTCCCTCCTCCAGTGAGACTTGCTCCCGATTGCCCTGTGCATCTGCCTCAATTTCCTCTGTTATTCTTGTAGGAAATATTTCCCTAATTGCTTATAATTTCCCCCCAGTCATGAATGACACCTTCCTCTGTGCCTTGGACAGCAGCCTCTGGCCGGCACCCACCCACAGCACTCGCAGGCCCACAGCCCTCTGGGTTTGGCATCACTCTGCTCCGTGAGCTCCTCTGAACTCCCCAGCGTCACAGGGTAATCCAGCTTTTAAACAAAAGGCATAATTAATATTAAAACACTCTGAGCAAGAGTGCAGCTTTGTAAATAACAATTTGTCATTATAGGAAGTGGCTTTTGCAAGGCTTGAATAAGGTAATATTTTTGGGTGATGCTTCAGTGAAGAGGTTTTCTGGAAATCTGTGATTTACCTGTTACTAATATTGTGCTATTTAACAAGCAGGAAGCAGTGTGTGAGAACAATAATAGTAATCTTAGTTAGAATGGTTTTGATGAAAGTACACTTTAATTCACTAATTATGGCAGCTAAAAGGCATTTTTACATTCAGTGTTAAAATCACTGTATCTGTATTTTTACCTCACTCTTCCAGCTGCAGAACTCTTTTTCTAACATGTTTTTAGTCATGTTATGCAAATGCCTGTTTAAATTACTAGGAGTATTTGTTTTCTATTTCTGCCCTGTAAAACATAATTTTAATACAAGTTATTTGTGAAATGCACATTGTAAAAGGAAATAAGGTTTCAGATGGCATTTCTATGATAATTTTACTGCAAATGTTGACCATGTTTTTGTATTTGTCTGTAGAAGGTAATGCAGGCTGTACATAAGGCATATTTCAAAGATCTAATATTGTATGTGACTAAATTAGTGAAGTAGCGTTGGCTTCCCTTTGAACAGTTAGTCTGGCACTAATCATACGGAGTAAAATAGATCACTGCCTCGCGTTCATTTTGTGGGAGGCAGTTGCTGTGGCACACTGAGCTGAACCGAGCCCTGCTGCAAAGATCCAGTGCCCTTTCCCAGCTCTCCCTCCCCACTGTGCCTCCCTGGGGTCTTGGGGTGTCCCCGCTGCTGTGGGAGCCGGGCGCTCTCCCCCAGGATGAACAGGAGTTACAGGCTGGGCAGCCGAGCCTGTGGAATGCACTCGGCTGGCACCACAACGAGGGTGTAATGTATGTAAATAGGGGGTAGCAAATGCATGAGCAAGTGAGTCAAGGTGAAGGATGTGCTGAATACCGAAAACCTGGCTGTGGTGCTCCGCCAGTGCAGGGAAACTTGGGAAGCTTGGCGGGGTCTGAAGGGGTGAGCCCCCCGGAAAAGTGCTTTGTGAGTTCCCAACCAAAACCTTCACCCTGCCTCATTACATGCAAAGCTGCAATTAAAATCACACTTTCCACTTTAGATTGATTTGCTTAATAAAGTAAGGTTAGTTGCATTTAAAAAATGTATGGGCAAGTTTGCTGCATGTGGGGAGAATAACGGATATTGCTGGCAAGAGATTGCTCTTAATAAAACATCTCCATTTCAATGGCACACTGTATTTTTATTTGGCTTGATCCTCAGCTTCTGAATCCAAATGGAAATTTTTTAAAACAAAAAGAGGATTCTGGAGGTGGTATCCTGTTGTTTGTGTCTCTGTCGCACTTTTCCATCAAATGATTTGTACTAGACTGAAGTTTGACGAACCCGCTGTAGTGTCACGAAGAAAAAGCTTCCTCATAAAATCAAAAACATATAGCAGATGCATGTTTTATTGAACACGACTAAAAATAGCGCTTTAAACCCTTACTCTGTCTGTAATGCTCTTTAAGTATCTTTTGAACACTGCCTTCATTATTAAGTCTCTGAGCTTCTGAAATAATTTTCTGATTCTTTCTCTTCCACAGACCTTATTTTTCAAAGCAGTTGATGTTTGTTTCCTGTTTTGCATGCGTGTATGGTGAGTGAGTTGTCAGTCAGCTGTTGACTCTTTGGTCGTATTAGACAAGATCCTAAGCCTACGTCCGTAAGCAAATTCCAGACCCAGTATCATGAATATATTTTGAGATTCTTTAAGGATCTTAATAGAAACTAAGATGAAATATTTTGCCTGTTGGTGACTCAATGATCAAAGTCAGGGTGAGGGGAGGAGAGTTTTCTCTCTGCCTGTTGCCATCCCCATGCTGACCAGTGTGATTCAACCTGCACAGCCCTTCTGGCTTCTCCTTGCCTTTGCCCACTACAGAAGAAGGTGAAAGCAAGATGCGGCAAGAGTTGTGGATTCACAAAAGCAGGGAAGTCAAGAGGTGCTAAGAAAGTGAGGACCAGGAGGTGATATAAACCAGCTAGTAGGAAATATTGAGTCAAGATTTTTTTTTTTTTGGTAAAATAGAAAATTGAATAAATACTTTTTGCAATCGAATATGTTATTGGTCTTGCATGACATTATAAATAGCAGTTGCTGAAACATGACATGCAAAGCTACGGTTTTATGTCATCGTGGTTTGAAATACAGCTAAAAATGGCAGGTCTTTGGCTTTAAAGGATTCAGCTCAAATATGACATTTCTTCCCTTCCTGAAACCTTCCTGTTACTGAGAGACAAGAACAAGTTGTTCTTTTCTTTTTCTTAAATGGAGTTTAGTATCACCAGTGACACAAGACTCGTTTCTCTTGTTGAATTCTCCATCAGGCTGATGGGTGCAAGCTTTAAGCACTCATTTCTGGCTTTTGCTTTTGGCTGTGCAAATTAGAAGTACGTTTTGCCTTTTTTTTTCACTTCTAGCCTTGCAATGTGAATAAACACTGGTGCTACTTGATCACAGAACAGGTTAGGTTGGAAAGGACCACTGGAGGTCATCTACTCCAACCTCCCTGTTCAAACAGGGTCTCCTAGAGGGAGGGGGACACTGAGGATTTTGTCCAGATGGCTTTTGAGGGAGGAAGATTCCGGGAAAGAAGACTCCATGCAGCTGCCTACCTGTACATACAAAAGCAAAGGGGTTATATGTAAATTTTTTTTTTCTTTTCTTGCAGATTGCAAAAAATAAACCCATTTTTTTTAAGAAAGAAAAAGGGTTAAATGAAAAACAGTTGTCTTGTAGAAAGCTGTCTAAACCCAAGACTAGTGAGGCTTTGTGAGCATGGGCAGGGTGAGAGCAGCTCTGACCTGTAGAGTTTGCAGCTGTTTAGCCTGGGAGGGCTTTTGGGTGTGCTGCTTCCACTCCCATTTCAATTTGGGATGAGTCTTATGACTCTGATAATTAATTTATAACCATCTGATATATTGCCTTCTAGCTTCCATAGTTTCACAACAAAGTGTCCTTGGACAATGTGAAAGTACTTGTCCTCATTCAGGGCTGTATATGTGCTTTATAAAAAAATCTTAATTATTATATTACATATGCAAATGAAAAAAAACCCCACCCAGATATCTACCAAGACAAATTAGCTGGAAAATATTTAATTTTGGAGCTAAAGGGCTGAAAATAAATGACACATATCCTTTAAAGAAGTTTTCAAAAAACTGAGTCTTGATGTAAAGTGAGTTTTGAGCAGCTATATCCTTGCAAGTAATTTTGATTAGAAATGTGTAAACACAGGAGCCTGTTCTAGAAGTGCATGAAACACTGTAATGCTGCTGCCTCTGTGCTGCAGGACAGGGGGAAATGAAACTAAATTTGGATTTGCTGTCTTTCTCAGCATATTGCAGACTGGTCTGGCTGAATGGAGCCCAGAGTCTGAGTCTCCTAAGAGTGGATGATATATTAAGACAAGAGTGTATTATGCGGTAAGAGATTAACAATGAGTCTGAAAAGGTATTGTGAATGTTAAAATCGCACTGACTAAAATATACTGAGGTTAAAATACAGGGTAACTTTACAAATCACTATTAATTTCTTTGGCTTTCATTGCAATAACATTGATTTAATTCATTAGATTCCTTTCTAAATCTATATTTCAGTTTTAGAGTTGTCAGTTTCTGTTAATGACAATTTTGCCCATCTGTTCTAATACGAAAATGAGGCTTCATGCAGGAGACATGATAGATCTCTAATAGTTGAAGAAGTAAGAATCTTAAAGGTATTTCATTTGGATTAGATCCACTTTGATGTGATTCACCCTTGAAATTAAGCTGAGTACTAAAAACTTTTAACTGTATAATCAAAAAACAAAAGTGTCATATCTTGTCATTTAGGCCCCTGTCTATTTCATAATTTACAGAAAAAATTTCAAAACATTCCCACTCATTCTCTTTCTAATGACAGAGCCATAATTTTGGGTGTCAGCATATCAGAATTCCACTGGATGTGATTAGAATAAGAATTAGTTTCTTTAATTTGGCCATTCAAATAGTAGTATGACTACAGCAAGTCATTTTGCTAAGCCAGCCTTTGCTGCCAGGCTGGGTTACAACTTCTGCTTCAATCCAGGTTTAAAACTCCCGTTCCTCACCCAGGTCAATCTTCTGAAGGGGTAATTTTTCAAAGCAGTGTGTGAGTCTTAAGCACACAAATCCAGTTAGCAAATAACAAGATTATGTTCTGTGCACTGCTTTAAAAATTTACCCCTAATATCCTAGAGATAGGAGCACAGTTGTTGCACATACTGCGTACGAGGTGTAATTTAAATTGTTTTTAGTAAGCAATTCTCTGCATTTATGCAATGCAATGTTGTTCTGGGGGAAAAAATGCTTGGCTAATTATTCTGTCTAGAAAAATAAACACATCCATTAAAGGCTTGACTACATATTAATGGATGACCTTTCTAGCCATAGTGTTTTCTTTGCAAATCTTCTAGAAAATTCGTTGTGCATTAAATAACATACGGAATTGGATTTTGTCTTTATCACTGAAAGTTACCAAACGTACACTGACTCAAACTCAGCACATTTAGTGTTGCCTGTTAACAAAGGAGATGGTTCCTATACTGTGCATCATTACTGCTTTCTGTCTTAAACTTCTCTTGAAATTCAGAATATAGCAGGGAAAATCAGACTAAAGAAGCTCCTACAGGACCAGATTTCTAATTTCTAAATACAAACTACTGAAAATTTAGCTTTTCAAGTGTAATACTTCTAACAAATTAAAAATCAACAAAAATATTATGCTTCTATGTTACCTGTTCAAGTGTATAGAATGTACAAAAACTTTAATCAAATACTCAGGTTTGCTCAGTTTTAAATTGTGTTAGTTTAATAGTTTCTATTCTGCTGTTTATATTAATGACATATTCCCATCTAAATATATTGCAGTGCTGAAAAGCCATCAAAACATTTCTAAGGTTGAATGAGTGCAGTTGCATTCATGATTTTTTAATAAAATGATCTCTTTCTATTGAACTGCTTCTTTTTTTTAACAGAGATTGAGATTGTATAATATATATATACATAGTTATAGGAGCATTATAAATACAAACTGCAGCTTCATTTACTGTCTGAATATTTGATTTCAGTTCATAGCTACACGGTGGGCTGAGAAATGTGAGTTACTGTACATAAAATATGAGAGCAAAAGAAAGAAGGATAAAAAAATGAGAGATGGAATTGATTATTTTTTTGCATATTGATTAAAAGTCTTATTATTTGAAGAAGCAACTGATAATTTGCTAATAGTGATTTTTCCAAGAACTGATGTTTATAAAAATGATTTTCATCTATTCTCCTTTTCCTCTTTCACAGTCCAGTTTATATTCTCTACTTTTTGATTCTTGCCTCTTTTGCAGGCATTTGATATTTGTAGTATACATATAAAAGCAGTTTGATATTGGCTAAATTTGGGCATAGTCGTGTTATGAATACGAACATCTGCAATGGAATTAAAAGCGGCATTCACCAAAATCCAAGTGCGAAGTATCCCAGTTAAGCATACGATTCTGAATGCATAATTTAGTTGCCATATTTTGTTTCTTTCCTCTGTGTGAAATGTTTATGAAATTCTCAGATTTATTAGGTATTTAGAATTTTCCTTTAATTTCCTACTGCATTTTTCTCTGTGTGCTTTCTGTGCCTGTAGTTAATCTGCGTGTGGACTGGTCCCATGTCATTTTATTTTGTTTCTATTCATGCTGGATGACTAGCCAGCCTATCAGGGATGTCAAATATTCAAACCAGCTGAAATTCAAGAACCTGCTATACTTGTTTGAGTTTAAAATGCTTTTTCCTACTGTCAAGTTGAACGGTTCAAATACTGTGGCACGAAATAGTCCTAAATAGCACTTATCTTTAAAACCTGATGCCCATGAATATCTCCCCCACCACCACACAAACACGTATTCTCTCTCCTTCCTATTCTTTTTTTTTATTTTTATGTTAATTGCTGCAGGAAGATTTGAAAATTCTCCGATTAAGTCTCTGATTGTATCTATCTCAGCTGGGAGTTGTTCAGGGAAAGCAAACATGAGAAAACAGATCAGATGAGATCCTTCTCCTGAACTGGTGACAGACAAAAATTTGTGCATAACCCAGCTAGACAAAAACCAAACCCTAATATTCTGATGGTGACTGAGCTGGGGAGCATAAGGTGAATTCTTACCACGCACATGGAGCGATCTGTTTCCACATCTAATATACCAGAATTCCCCCCGTTTCCCAGCTGGGGCAATCCACTGCTGCCGTTTCATGCAGAAGATGCCTTTTATTTCTTGTGGACACCTGGCCAAGCAAAGCACACGTGCTGTCTGGCTGCTGGTGGCTGGAGTGAAACATCAGATGGGAATAGATGCCACCAAAGCTCTCGCTCGGTGTGATGTCAGTCATTTGGTTCATGATGAATTAATTTTAAAAACAAGCTACAGGAAAAATTCTTTTAGTCCAGGAACCAGAAAGAAGTTGGTGTTTGCTCAGATTGAGGGCCTGAGTATGAATATAAATTTTTAAATTTGCAGTATATTGCATGACTAGTTCATCAACTTAAAAGTGGTATCACTAGGTTGCCTTAGTTTTACATTTGAAACTGTTATACCTGAAGAAAAGCTGTTCTTACGAAACAGTTAATTTAAGGCAACCATGCATACAGTTTAAATATAAAATACAGTTCAGATGTGGTTTCATAACAAATGTGATCTCTTTAGAAATATGCCCAATTGAGAAAGATGAAGTATGGTGTGAATTACATTATTTCATCACAGAGTTCTGGCTTTGTCCTGTTGCAGGTCAAGAGCTTATCCAGGTTGTCAAAGATGTTGGCATCTGACTTGCTTCCCTCCCAAGAGCAGAAGCACCACCTTAAGCCAGGTGATCTTCCTGCATCAGATATTTACGTAGACTAAACTTAGCTGCTCTGGCTGCCCTTCTGCACCTTCCTCCCACATACAAACACAGAGGGAAGAATGAGGTTATCAGCTAGATAAAATGGAAATAAGTAGTAAAATTCCCATAGATCACTGATTGTCTGCTATTTCACTTTTAATATTTAAGTAAGAACATGATATCTAGAATTTAAGAAGAGCTGAGTGATACTTGCTGGTTCTGATTGTGTTTAAAGTTTAGGAAAGCTTTCAAAGCTCTACCCACAAGTCAGTCCAGAGGTGCCAACAGGAAGGTTTTATGCCATAGCATGGATTGAATATGGTAATATGAGCTGTGCTCCTAATAGTGCTGGTAAAAAGACTGTTCTAATCAGATTCAAATGCTAATATATATAAAATCTTTACCCATTTAAAAATAATAAAATATTTTACTTCAATTAATTCTGATTGTGCTAGTAGAACATACAATCAACAATGTTATGCAAATAGTTATTTTTGCAGTTGAAATCAATAACTTATTTTCTTTTGTAATACAAAAAAATAGAAAAAAGGGGTTATTATTAATTGCTTATAAAACTAAATCTTTGTGTGGGAAGCCTGCAGGTATTAATCTCATTATCAAGACTTTCCTTCAAAGTCTGTATGACCATTATTGTTCATGATTCGACCACTCAAGAAATCTTGCCATAGACTCCTATTTTGAAAGTATTTATTGGAAGCTGAATGAAATTAGTTCTTTATGAGCTAAGTAATTGTAAAGTTACATTATCCTGCGGAAAGAGATAACTGATAAAATCTGACAATTTCAATTTTAAAACGGCTGTGCCTTGCTACACTGAAGTCATGATAACCCTCATATTTATAAATCTATAGCTTACTGGGTGCACATACATAGTCATGAAGTATCGGTTACGTTACTGATAAAGTACTTTAAACATTGATTATAAAATAACCTGTGTTAACAAAAAGTATATTGCTTGCTCATGCATATGTTATGGCTTGCTTCATTTGAGTTACTGTGTCTCTAATTCCTTTTTTCATTTCTGTTTTATTCTCTTGAACAGCCGTTGTTCGACTTGGTGTGACCTGTAAATGGGAGAAGCTTTGCTAATTAAGCTTTTTTGACACCCACACACCAGCAAGATTCTGGGCTCCTGAGGAGGAACAAGGGCTCTTTGGTAAGACTTGGTGCATCTGAAGGTCTTGCAGAAAATTTTCAGTCTCTGTTGAGAAGAAATGGATAACAGCACTGAATATAGAGATAGTCCAGGCTAGGAATACAAGCAGCCAATGCCGCTCACTAGTTTCCTCCACACAGGTCTAAGGGCCATATCCTGCCCGTGGAGGGCTTGTATATAGTAAGGAACTCTTGTGGTCATAGTTTCTCACAGTCCTTAAGTGACTAAGGTGTCTTCTTTGTCACTGGCCATGTGGTGTTCTGGGTGTGTGCCCTCAGCACCCAAGGGGGACATGTCTATGGTGTTAACACCATCTTTTGAAGAGTTACCTTCTCTTGCAATCCCCCTTTCCCCTACATCTTCAGAAACTAATCAGGAGCATGTAGTATCCCAAAACAGGGCTGCCAGGTCTCCAGCAATGAGGTTTGACTCACGCTGGGATAGTTATTGATCTTCTCTAGATATACAGTGCTGATCCTGTGCCTGTGTGGTTGCCTTTGAAGCCGTGCCTGAGGCTGGCGAAGCAGGATGGAATTTCATCTCCGAAACGATGAGCTGGTTTCTGCTTTATTCACAACCAAATTGCATACAAAGAGATGATTCTTTCAAAATTTTGTTACATGTTTTTCAGCAAGGGAAAATTGACAAATCTAGAGTATAATCATCATAGCTTCCATTCATAACAGGAGTATCTAATGCCCAGGGTGCATTCTGTGGTAAAGACCACTGGTTTCAACAGAAAAAAACCTCAAGCACTGAGTCCTCAGGACAACTCCAGCACCATACAAAGCAATAATCTATGTTCTGAAAATATGTATTTTTTAAAAATCCCATCCTTTTCCAGAGATTTGCTGTATATCACAGCAGACTGTCCAAAGTAACATAAAACATCCAGCACATCAGAAGCAGCCATTCCATTAAAATAATGTCTGTTTTCCTGCATTATTTATGTATTGATCCTTGTGGGTCCCTTCCAACTCAGCATATTCTGTGATTCTGTTACATACATACATATACATATATTTATATATATATATATTTAATATATACATACACATACTCATATAGTGGTGGAATCACCATCCCTGGAAATGTTCAAAAAGTGAGCAGACATGGCACTTTGTGGTATGGTGGTATTTGGCTGAAGGTAGGACTTGATTATCCGAGAGGTCTTTTCCAACTTGAATGATTTCATGATTCTGTATGTGCAGGACAGATGGGCCTGGTCTGGTTTTTATATGAAAACACACCATCCCAAAGTCCTAACTCCTTGTTATGCATGCAGTTTGCTAATGTAATTTTTTGAGGATGCAGATATTAATGCCTATTAATTAATTAATATCCATTACCACAGCAGGTTTCATTATGGGCTCTGTCTGCCTCAGTGGCAGCCATAGGAAGTTGGTGCCTTGCTGGGCCAGACCTGACCACTTTTTCCATGGGACTGGTAAAAAACTTCCCAGTTTCCCTGTCAGTTCCTAAAATATAATAAAATAAATACGGAAATCTCCTCAGTTTATAGTCTCTTTTCCCAATTAGCTATGCTGGGGTGTGGTTAACACAAACTAATCATACTCCAGAGTGCTAAAATGTACATGGTGCAGCGGAGTGCCTCACGTCTCCTGGGGTGTGATTATTTAATGATAATGATGCCCCCTGCAGAGGCACCTTATTGCTCTTTTGCAAAAACAATCTTTATTGAGGGGAATTAATTGCATTGTTGTTGATAGCAAGAAATAAGTTAATATTTTGAAATGATCTTTCTGGTTTGCACAGCTTAAAGGGATGTTAGCACAATTATGTCAAATAAATGACCTGCTTTGAAAGTTTCTCAATATATTAGGTCTGGATTCCAGAGCCACTCTGAATATATGTTTTCTCTGAAGACTTGGTTTCACTGGGAGTCTTGAAATGCTGAGAAGAGTTAATCTCTCTGTTCCATGGATACCTTGTATTGCTGCCTAAAAATTGATCTCTTCAGGGTCACTGACTGTTTTCTACTTAGAGGCAAATTTGCAGTTACACTGGATTCCCACAGCATATTTACTCTATGCAAAGTATCTGAGAGCAACTTTTATGGTAGGGTTTTTAATTAGTGCGATGTATAAAAGCAGCAAAGTTAATAAGGATGAAATTTGCTGGTGTGCTGACTTCTATGGAAGGCAATTGCCTCAGAGTCATGGTCATAGCCTAGTCTTAAATATCCATCCATATTATTGCACTGATGCTACATAGATTTTAGAAGGCACAGCTCACAGCTCCCAACTGGAAAAGATACAGGCAGCAACATATACTTTACGTACTCCTATCCACCCACTAATTTATCTCCAGAATAATCGCTAATTTACTTATCTCAGTGCTAATGTTTGCTACAGTAGTTTGGGTTTTGTTTCTTACTTTATGGGAGTCTTTGCATCATTTTTATCACCTGCTTGCTTTTTTTATACTAATGGTTCAGTACATCAGCATTACAGTAATAATATAGGTATATATCCATTGTAAAATGATGATTTACTGCAGCAGGGTGGATGTATTTACCATGTGTGCGGTGCTGCAACAAATGAAAAGATCAGAAATATGTGGTCCTGTGTCAGCACATGTGTAGGCATACCTGAATGTGTAAGCATGAACAAAGCAATGCCACTTGGTGAAGTCACTTGCAGTGGTACTCACTGTGTGTGGGACTGCAGAGGAGGAGGAGGAAATCCCACTGCAGGCAAGCAGGAGCTCACAGGCTCCATTTCTGTCTCTGTAGCTGATCCTGGCTGAGCTGATTCCTTGCTCCTGGCGGTCCCAACATCATGTGGGTGTTTGAGTAATGAGGGGATTTTATTGCTTTCGGGGGGTTTGGAATCCTCCTCCTTCTTGCTGGAGGTATGTGATCTCTGCTACAACTCTGGATGGGTGTCCCATTCCTGCCCCTCTGAGAAAGCAAATGGTACACTCTGAAATACTGATTTGTAAGGAGTGAACGTCATTTTGCCTTTGAGAGTTTGTGGATCATAGGATTGTTGGATAATTCAGGCTGGAAAGCAAATCAATCTCTTCTCAAATCTGTGTGTGTATGTGTGTTTTTCCCCCCACCCCAGTTGTCTTAAGGAACTACTCCAGTAACTTTGGGAAATGTTCATATCATTGGTCTCTTCAAGGGAACTGCCATGTGCAAATATTCCATCATTTGTGTGCCTAAAGCCCAGACCTATCTGGGTCACTTATGAGAAATGTTTCTAAAATGATTATAAAACAATTGATGTTCTTTAACAAAATGGAAATTCCAGGTGAGCTACTCCTCAAAGGTGTGGATCTGTTTGTACCCAGTCTAGCAGGCTTTGTGGTTGAAGTTGGTCCTCTGCCACTGGTACTAAGGTAATGGGTTTTTGCAGTGAAACACTTTCATCTAACATTAAAGTTCTTGAGAGAGAGTGGCACATGACCTGTCTCAGTCCTCAATAGCTTCCTCTGGTCTCCCTTATTGCTACTGCTCTTGGATTTGGCCATTTGTTTATACACCCAGACCACATAATAACTTCAGTTTACAACTAGGTCCCCAACTTCTGCAGATACCTATGCATTCTTCAAAGTCACAATTTCTGGTTACAACCTCAAAGTTTTTTGGTATCTGGATAATGTCCATTTAAAGAAAGGTTCAGCTGATGACTGCTTTCAGACTTTTCACTTTTTTATTTGCTTTAATTTTGCTCCTATAGAAATCATTTCCATGTACACAATTCTAGTTTTAGTTAAGTAGGATTGGCTCACCAATATACAAGCAGCTTGCCTTTCATCTGGATGAAGCCAAGATCTTGGATCAGCTTCCACATTAAATAGAAAATATTAGATCTAGATAAACTAATTTATGTTGTGTGAAGACTGGTTGCTTCCTCTTCAGGGAATGAATGGATATTCTGATTTTTTTTTTCCATCTTTCCAGCTGGAAAAACAGCTGAACATGGAGTTGTTGAATGTAGGTTTCTTATTTTCACAGAAGAAGTATGGACAATTACATCATGCATTTAAATTATTTCAGCTCCTACAAAACGAGAAGCACATTTGATTTGTCTTCCATTAGCTGAATTGGTAATAATACTATTTAAAAAAATATTTTTCTCTCTTTTTAGACCTGTATGACAAGGTCAGTTGTTCTCCAGAGTCTTGTTTTAATTGCTTTGATAGGTAGAGAATTAAAAAATTGAAGCTTTCAGGGATGCAAGGGGTGTTGACAGAAAGTAAAGGAAAAGAATGTGCCAAAGAGCGGCAGAAATCAGGAAAAGCAGTACAGGTGGTGGAAGGGATGGGACAGATAACAAAAGAAGCTGAGAGAATAGACATTCCACAGTCTCGCAAGGAGGCAAGGGAAGGCAGGAGGGATTGGCAGGGAGAGATTGTCCCTCCATCATCCCTGATCTGCCTGTTTTGTGAGGTGACAGTGCCATGTGTATGTGAGCAGGAAACATGAAATGGAATAATCTGATACGAAGAATCAGCTGAGTCCTCGAAAAGCAAAAAAACCAGCCTGAAACCTGAAGGTGAAGAATTGGCTCTTCACACATCCAGGTTCCCTCTTGTTGGATGTTGCTGCCCAGTACCAGGCAAGTCAATGGGAAGGAAGATCCCACCCATGTCCCACCTACCTGAGTACTGGGGTCACAGCCCTGGGGATCCATTTCAGTAACAAATTGCTGCTCTGAGCAGTCTCCTGAAAGATGGTGGTTACAGAAACTAGACATAGTCCCTTGGAAAACACCTATGATTGCCAGAATTTATGTCACTGAATGCCCAGGAAGTTGTCAATGATGTTGCTGTGGGTTGCACAGCGCTTTGGAAAATTGTGGTTTGTTTTTGTCTGGTTTTATTTGGTTTGGGTTTTGTACACTGTGGAAATCAGGGAGAGAATAGCTTTTAAAAAAAGTTAGAACAAGTATTAAGAAAAAAATTAATTGAACTTTTTAAAGGAATCTTTTTAGAAGATGCCTTTGTTGGGAAATATGTGCCTTGTCTTTAAGTCTCCACTATTTTTCCTTTTGCCTTTATCTTGGATAACAAGCAGAGCTGATCAGCAATTTCCCCATGAAATAGGAATAATAAAGCTATCTCCACCCAATTTATTGGCAGTGTAGGTTGATACTGGGTATATCTGGAACTCCTCATCTCTGCTGGTCGTGGTAGTGGACCAGTGCTTGAGGGTGCTAAAAACCAAGACCTTCTAAGATAGGAAGGACCATCCTGGGTAAAACAGAAATCTCTTAAAAGCTGTGTTGTATACATGTGGGTTTGTTTAATGTGTGGCATATAATGCAGTTAATCTCCTTACAAAGTCATTGCTTAGAGAGCAATATGAAAGGAAATCCTGATAAAAGGCACCAGTGTAAATTTGACATTGCGTGTAGCAGTCAGCTTTGTGTGTTGTAATTGGAGGGGACAGAATAGTTGTTTATTCAGAGGGGAGAATGATGCTATAAATTTCAGGTATGAGATTAGAAAATAACTAGACTTCATTTTGAAATCTCCTTTCCCCTTTATTCTTTTTCCACAGTCCTTGTTTGAGGTCTTTGCAAAGGAGAGAGAATCACTGATCCTGCTGTGTATGAGGGAGTGGGAAGCAAACACAAATGGGGGAGGCAAGAGCCTCTGGACTCCAGATGTGATGCTCTGCAAGGCTCGTGTTGCCCCGTCTCCAGCAGCGATTCCTCTGCAGGTCTCATTAACCTTGTGAAATTGGGCAGGAAAAGGCCAAGAGCATGGTTTTTCCAGAGTCCTTCCACCTGCTCCAGGCTTCAGAAGAGGGATGGGGCTGCGGGACAGGGCTCGGCGCGTGCAGCCAGCCAGGGACACTGCCAGGACTCGCCGTGAGTATTCGCACCGCGTCCGCCGCGGAGGAGCCGTGCTCTTGGCTGCCGAGCTGGGGTGCCCTGCAAAATATGGAAAATGCTTTCCAATCAAGAGAGAACTCTGTATGCATAATAAACGTGTGATTTTTCTGATGGCTACGTACAGCAGAAATGCTGAAGAATAGTCTGTGTGCCTTGTCAGAGCACTTAAGTTAAATAGGGGCACTTTGCATCATTGTTTTGATCTTCAAAATAAGGGAAAATTGAATGCAAAGAGCTGTAGGGAACTTTCAAAGGCACATGAGCAATTAGGAGCATAAGTCCTTTTGGGTGAATAATCACTTTGGAATATTTTTCTTTTCTTGTATCCTTAACTCCCCTCAAAGTACTGACAGCAAAATAGGTCTGGGAAAATTTGACTCCCTCAGGCTTGTCTGTCCTGTTAGTGAATCTCAATGTTCCAAGCCATTTTGGATTTCCTCTTCTCTGCTGATGGCTACTTTTTATGGTTGGTAAAGTAAAGATCTTTAATGTCCAGATACTGATGAACATCTTTTTTGCTGGAAGTCTGTCTCCAGGTCTTTCTGTAAGAAGGTTGGTGTGATGAAGATTGACAGGTATAAATGTTGCATGTCTGTGTACATAATATCTGTATATAAGTGTGTATGCCTATATGAAATTTTATAGAAAGAAAACTTTCATCCTTAGGGTGTGGTAGTTTTGGCTGAGTCTGCAATCCTTTTCTAACACCACCATCCAGAATTTCATAGAACTGCCAATACAGTAGCCGTGCTCATGTCCACCTTAGCTCCAAACCTGACAGGAGTTGTGTTGGGATTCTGTCACTCTTCAGTTTTTTAAGGATTTTTATTGATCATAGGATCATGGAATGGTTTGTAACATTTGCAAGTAGACCCAAGTATGAAAGTCTTGGTTGTGATCCCTGTATGAGCACTCCATGGCTCCCTCAATGGCACAGAGAGGAAGGTTATGCTGCAAAATTGCTGCTTACCTTACACTATTAAATGGGAATCACATAATTTATACTTGAAGCATAGACAGAAATTGCAAAATGCGTGAACAATTTAAAGCAGGAAGGAAAAGTGAGCATGTTATTGTTGTTAGACCTGCCTGTATCCCTCCAACAGAGGATTTCATGGCACCAAAGGCAGTAAACAGATGTGCGTGTACACGTGCATGTGATATTGAAGTGCCTGTCCAAGCACAGTTTATCCTTATGAAAAGGTTACTGCACAATACTGTCAAGGTCAATGAGACCTTGAGTAATTATCTGCTTCACGTGTGTCAGTCATG
>NW_020897783.1:742546-815046 GCF_003984885.1 Neopelma chrysocephalum
GTTCGTTAAAAGTTGAATTTACACTGAGATTCAATGGACCTCCTGAAAATCACAGCTTTTTTAGCCAGTATGTCAATAGACATTTTCTTTAGAGTAGAGAGTATTCCTGTTCAATCCTGTGCATGGGAATTAATCACAATAAAGTCAGATTTCTAGTATATTAGTATATTTCATAACAATGCAACAGTCAGCCATTCATCAAGCTCAATGAAGCATATTTAACTTTTCTAGAAGCTTCCCATTCATGTGATACTGAATTCTTGACTATTCATAATAGTAAAAACAAATGAAGCCCTTTCAGAGGGCAGATGCTTTACAAGGAGAGCTGGTTATTTAGAGCAGGAGTGATTTGGCAGACCTAGTATTGTTTGTTAGAGGGCTGTCCCACATAGGAGGTAATTTAGAAGTCATATTGTTTAAAATAATTTTTCCATAGACCCCCCTCCTCCCCCAGCTGAATGAATTTAAAGTCAGAATAGAGACCCATTGATTATCCTGGCTTCAAGGATCAGGAAGAGGTTAATTAGGGACTGATAAAAAGTTCTCTGGGGCAGGGGTCATGTCTTTGTATGTATTTGCACCATGACTAATGCAGTGTCCCTCTGAGCCTACTGGAGCCGTGAGGTTCTTCCATAATGTAAATAATATTAAATTGCACTTTAGAAAGTCTGAAAATGGGTTTGATGGCAATTTTTAAATCTTTACCTTTTTAAGAGCTGTGTCCAAATTTCTAGGGCAATTTGAATGCAACAAAAAGGTTGTTTTCTCACTTTGATTCCTTTAGAGAGTTTTCAACAGTGAAAGAGTTCTCCTGTACCGACATAAATATAATCTCAGACTTAGCAGGGATCATTGTGGGCTCTGTGGAGCCCTGTGGATCAAACCATCATGCAGACAGAAATGCTTACGGGTCTGCTGGGTGTTTGGATCTTTTTTTCTCACTGGAGCCAAGATGCACAAAGTGGAGGTACCTGAAGAGGTGAGTGCACCTTTCTGCTTACCCCACTGGGAGGAGTTTGGAACTGTGAACTTGGGGTCATAGGGAAGACCTATCCCCGATTCTTCTCTTGATAAATTATTACCTGTATTTTGCAGACTACTGAGGGAATGAGGGCCCCACCAATGGCATGCAAACATCTCCTATGGCATCGGGTAAGTGCAGGCATCACTGATGGTATGATGGTGGCATGGAGATGGGGAGGAATAGTGTCAAGTAAGATACTGTAGATGTCTGTACCAAAGAGTATAAAATAATATTTAGGGAGAATATATCTGGTTTTTTGCAACCTTTAAATTTATTCTGACAATATTCCTAAAAATGTGACCTCTAGTATCCTGCTAGGGGCAGCCTTATGCATTTCTGTTCATACAAGCTTGCAAAATTAAAAATTCAGTTGTTTGATTAGTCTTAAGAGCTTGAAAATGGTCTTCCAGATGCTGATACAAGCACAGATTTGTAATCCCAAAAAGATAATTCAGTTTTATAATCACCAAGACCTGATTTCCCTGCTTTATCAAACAGCATTCTAGTGATTAGTGACTTTCTTGCTGCCTTTTTTCCTCTTCCCAATCCTACAGATAGTTGCCCAAATAACTAATTTTCTTTTGATTCCTTGCTAAACTAGTAGCATCTCCTTCTCTTTAGCTCTGGTGCAAAAAACATCCCATAAAGTGAGAAGGTCAACAGTTCTCAAATCAAGATTGAACCTCACCCTTCTTCAGATACATCCTCCATATCTTTTCTATGGCTTTACAGCGAAACACTACAGGCTTTATTCCTCTTTGTCATTTTGTGCTTTGCTTGTTCCTGCAGGTTGCAATGTCTGTGTGCAATCTGCCAGTGGAGTCTAAATTATTTTCTCAACTAGTGTGGCAGATGATGTCTGCACTTCCCACCTGGGTTTTGCTGTCCCTGGTACCTTTGTACTTTCATTCAGATTGCTTTGGTCTCGGCCAAAAGGCGATTATAGGTTGTGTCCACTGGCAAATTTGGCTTGCTTGCATGGTTTCCTTGAAACTTGTGAACATAGCCAATACACTGGGAGAAGACCTGCAGTTGGTCTGACCAGCCACAGGCCCTCCAAGTTGTTCCAAGGCGTGTGGTAATAGGCAAAAAATCTGATGTCAGTCATGGCTTATTACTTAAATGCAAGATGTAACTTGGTCTCTTCCTTCTCTGCTAAGGGGATTTGGGTTAGATACAGGAAAGAAAATAAAAGTGTCATTTTCTACAGGAAATGGCCCTCACGAATATGTCTCTGCTAATAATTACAGAGCTGGTTTTATTTTGTTCAATGCACTGCCTCGGTTTTGGATCCACATCAAGAGCAGCATATGCTCTCCAAACTAAAATATGTGCATATCTGATTTTTGACAAAAAAATTTATTTAATTGATCTCTTCCTACCCTCTCCCCTCCCCCTCCTTCTCTTCCTGTCTTTTTTGCCCGTGTCTTTACTAATTCCATAATATAGTAAGCCCTCTATTATGAAAGAAATCCGAATTAATTTAAATACAAAATATAAAGAATTAACCTTACAGCAAAACAGATAACAGAAAAAAGAGATAGTTTTTCTCTGTCAAGTGACAGCCTTCTCGTTTATTATCATTTTAACAAATTAAGTTGCAAAATTGGCATTATTTCAGAACTGTACAAAATGTAATGACTCTATGAAATATATTGAATTTTTCAAGTATTAAGAATCCCTTCGTTTTGAAAATGAATCAGTGGAAATGATCCTTAAGGATCCAAAGTTTTCTGTGCCAGTTCTATACTATGCCTGCACAAAATCTAATGGCATTTGCTGAGTTAATCCTGGATATTCCATTGTTTTGGTATTTGTACTCTATTAGTTAAATACAACATGTGTGAGAAAATCAAAGGGAAGAGATGTTGTTAAAATAGGAGAAAATATTTATCCCTTAGATGTAAGAAATACTCATCACCCAAAATAAATCTGGCTTAAATTCTTTAAGTCTTAAATAAGTTTTAAGTTAAAATAAGTTTTCAGTTAAAATAAGTTTTCACTCTTAAAACTCTCTCCTCCTGGAAGTGTGTATTTGCATGTGTGCATGCACATGGGTGTGTGTCTGTGTGTAAGAGAACAGTGTGTATTAAAACTGGCTTCTTCTAAACCTTATTTCAGGAGCCTTGAATGCTGGTAAGTGGTGCCTGTCATACAAGCAGATCTGATTTATAAAGATATAATGTGTAGGACCAAGCAGTTCTGGAAAACATAGGGAGGAACTTCACCTGTAGTGTATTTTTCTCTTTAGTTTTTTTTTTTAATCTTACTGATGCATGTGCAGAAGCCCAGGGGACAGTGCAGGTGTAGCTGGAGGGGGGAGCTACAGTGCACCCGGTGCCAGTGGGCTCTTGGCAGAGGCCCAGCTAGGAAGAGAGCAGGGCATGGGAAGGGCATTTCCAAAGTGGGCAGAGGATGTGACCTGAGGTGGGAAATGCTGCTGTCTAATTTTCCAGCAGGATGGAAAGGAAGCCAGGGAGAGTCAGAGACCCCCCCCCAGGATGGAGGCTGCTCTTTCATGAGGACATCATCATAAATGTTTATAACTCAGAAATATGAGTTCTTGTCAAAAATGAAAGGAGGCATGGATGTGGCAAGAGCCACATGAATGTTTCCCCCTCAGGCTTGCTCTCTTCTGACCTGTTCACGTGTTGTGTCACTTCAACTGTCCCTGTGCTGTGGGTCACTTGCAGAAAATTGGTGAAGCTGGTTCTGCTGCCTCGGGTGTGTGCATGATAATCTTGCCATTTTTTGCTCAGTCCTTGCCAGCATTTTCTCTCCACACACCCTCCAGAAGCATTACCTGTTAACATGCCTTTCCCAGTACCACCTCTGTTCTCTTCTCTCTCGCGCCTTTGCCTGTCCTTCGAATACATCTGTGTCTTTGCCCTCCGAGAGAGTGCCCTTTTTTCTGTTGGCAGCCCTTGCATAGGTGTAGTGTGTTGTGCTGCCTCTCTTCTCTGTCTCACTCTATTCTCTTTCCCGCTGATGAGACCCATGTTGCTTTGGCAGAAAAACTAAAATACAGTAGTTCATCAATCCAAAATCCACGATGATGCACTTGTCTGACAGTGGGGGTTTGGCTGAAGGTGATTTTGACTATGAGCTTGACTCTTCTTTTCTCTTGAAAGTAGAAAAGAACTGCAAGACTTTATGTCTAATATAGATTTTACAAAGGATTGAAATAAAAAGCCTGTCTTTATTGGTGGCCAGTGTAGACTTGACTTGAGAAGATATGGGGAAGAGCACTGTTGCTGATGCCGTGGATGTCCTCAGTTTGGAAATGGTGAGCGCTTTGTGTCTCATTCTCAGGGGACACAGGGATTTCTATTCCAAAAGAAAAATGATTGTTGCAAAAAAAATCACTAACTAGTGCCTAGTGTCCTGCAGCATATCCAAAACAGAAAGAGATGTGGCTGCAGGAGAAATGCCTGTGTCTTTTACAGTTTTTCAGATGAATCTGGAGAATCTCATGTGACATTATAAGGGCCAGAAGTTCATCTATTCCAGACATGGTAACAAAACACAACAGGATAGGACTGTGAGCAGTTTGGGAGGGAGCCTGCTCCTCTCTTTCCTGTAATCCTCCATTTCAAAATTACTTAAAATGTTGTTGAAAATTTAGTTTTAAAATCAAGTTAATCTTGATCTTCTGTATAAAAATTCCTCTATTTGGTAGCATAAAAGCTGATCTTGATGTCCTTAGGTGATATCTACATTCCTTGCAATATTGAACATGATGGTCCTTGCCCTGCAGGCTTCTGCTCTTCACACGAGCAGTGTCTGCATGCTGTGAGCACTGAAATAATGGCAAATCATCTGGAAGCCCTCTGGAATCACTTTATCTTAAAAGGTCGTATTTAAGAGTAAAAAAATGAAATCAACTAATCCATTTGTAACTTCATCTGGAAAGGGTTGGAATCCAATAGAGAACAGACTCACAAAGATACTTGTACACTTCTCATTTTGGATACTGATTTAATGTGCCATGTTTATATCACTTTTACAGCCAACTGATGCCTAAAATCAAACTAAGCCATAGCAACAGCAGAGCAAACATCAAGGTAGGGATGATGTCTGAGCATGCTGATGGCTGGGAGAGGAGCCGGCGCTTCCCTTGAAGTTCCAACATCAAAGATGACGAATAACTCTCTTCTCCATGTTCCAGTTTCACACATCATCTGAGTATCCTTTGGCAGCAACAGTTGGCCTCAGCCTTGGAGCAGCAGCTGGTAAGTCCAGAGGCAGAGCTGTGATGCCTGTGGCATCAGATGTACTGGAAACCCTTCTAAACTATATTTTGAAGTTTCAGCATTTGTGTGGACCTAATTATAAGACATACATTCAATCCCAGGCTGTGTGTCTGATCATGCATGGGAGCATGGCTTACACCAGAGTGGAGTCGTTACTGGCTGTTCTTTAAGCAGAGGACGTGGCTGGCAGCGTGGGGTGACATGACACGGGTTTAGTCTGTGACCAGGCCAGGAGACTGAACTGCACTCAGATGAACTGTTCCTGGCTTCTTCCTGGGTTTGCTGTGTGGCACTGGGCAAGTCACTTAAACCCCTCTGTGCAAAAGTGGTCCCACGATTAAAATGGTATTACCAGCACCTGCTTGAAGGGCTCCTGGGTATTGGCATGTGTTAAGTACTTTGGGATCTCTGTTGACTCCTGAAAGCATGAACACGTGTATGTGTCTATCTTATATATATATAATGCATCTATTTTTATATATACATATAAAAATATATACACCCATACACATCTACTGGATATATTAATGTGTGTGAGTGCACATGCAAAAACTTTTGGTTATAACAGTATAATCTTGTATCACCGAGTCACCACATCTGAGGACTATTTTAGTCTTGTGAAGTGAGTTTCACCGGTTCCAGGTCCTGGCTTTCAGAAACCACAGTTAGTTTGTACCTGTACACACCTTCCTGGTCATTTTGGTGTGCTCCCTGCTGTTTTCTGTTGTGTTGCTGGCAGCACTGGCACATGCCTGTGCAGCAGTTGTGCAGCAGATTCTCAGGGAGGTTGTGTCCAGTTCTAGGGCTGCAGCCTGTTCTGACACTGCATTTAGAAGTCTGGACATGATCATGTAATCTATGTAGTTGCTCAGTGTAGCAAAAAAGCTAACAATTCACTCATTCCTGAGGATACTAGTATTTAAAAATAAAGCATTTAACTTTAGCAGTGCCTTAAGAATGACTAGGAGATTGAAGGCAGCCTTAACTGTGGAAGACCCTAGGATTTAATATTGCAAAGTACAGGGGCCATGTGGTGACTGTTTGGAGACTCCTGTGAGGCCTTGAAACAGTGGGATGAATTGTACCAGCATTTATGCTGCTAAAATCCCTCATCATAATGGACAGGGCTCACTGGCATAACAGTTAGGTGTTCTTGGAGCAAGAGTGAAATTGAAACTATGATAAAACCCTGGAGTACTTAAATATTGTTTTCAGAGGGACCAGGATGCCAGTAGATCAGAGTAAAATTTGTTCATTGGATCATTTAGATGTGAATCTTCGGAGCAATGTCTTAGATTTAGGTAACCATTAAATTTCAGTGATAATTTCAGCCTAAGTGCTCCAGATTCTGTGGAAAACTTTAGTCTCACGCTTTAGCCATGTAAAGTTCAATGGCTCCACTTCTGTTACAGGTGTCAGTGAATAATAATAATAAAAAAATGGAGTTGTGCAATGCTGAATCTACGTAAGATTCTCCTTGTATATTTATAAAATAAACCCTAATGGCTTTTTGGAGTGGTTATGGTGTAGTCTGTCAGTGTATATTAAGATTACTATGATATCACCTAGCCTTTATGATAAAAGCATGCAAATTAACATAGAAATCTGCAGAACTTTGCATATTCTCCTGTAATTTAATACAAACAACTCCAGACTTACAGAACCACATGCACAGAAATTGCGTGTGCACGTTTTTGTGTGCGCACTTCCGACCTTAACCAAGAGAGTGAGAGAGAGGAACAGCTCACATGGTTCAGATCTGCACTAAGGCCTGTGACTTGTCATGCCAAATGAAACACAAGGCGACTTTTGATGGCCAAGTGAGCCATCAAAAGGGGTTTTTAATGGAAATGCTGTCACACTGTTAAGTAGAGTACTGCTGCCAGGCATCACATCAATAATGCAAACTTTGGAAGACAATCTTGCAAACTAAATAGCCAAGAATTCAGAAGTATTTCTATAAAGAAAAAAAAGTAAAAAGGTGAACATTATGAAGGGGGGGGGAAGTCATCAAGTGAAATTTAATTTTGCATTCAGATTTATTGTTGCTGTCTGTTCCCAGTGCTGAAATGCCTGTTTACTTGCAAAGGACAGTTTCTTTCCATAATGAATCATAGTAATACTTAAATTAAGCACAGTAAAAGAATGGTTAATGTCATAACACGCTGACAATTTAACCTGGCCAATATTTTTATTGCCTTGTACAATAAACCTAACAGAGCACAACTTGCTTTTTGACTGGTGGAAAATCGGTTATGAACCGCCAGGGAATGACCAATTTTTCAAATGCAGCCATTCAGTCACACTATAGCCACTAATACTTTTTTTTTCTGTACACTATTGCTGTTATAATCTTTTGAGGATATTTTATCACGGCAATAACCTCCTCAAAATCAGTCTTTACTGCAGTTAATGACTGGACAGCTGGAGCATTAACTGGCCTTGGCTTTGCCTCTAGCCATTAACTAACAAACCAGTTGTTATCTGCAGGTAACAACCAATTTCTTGTAGAATTTTCTTGATAAAGTGTTCACTGGATAAAAGTTGTGGGTTTTTCCCCCCTTCTTTTCTCAACTAAGATCTAGCAAGTGCATGATAGTACATAGAGAAAGAATTGCAGAGAAGTTGCTCTGAGTAAGAGTCTTGTGAAAGAAGTTAAATTATAAACCACAATCCATAAAATGTTGATTGTTTACTCCTGCCAGAATTTTTGTAACATTAATAAAAGATTGCTCTATTATATCTTGGTCACTTGGGTGCAGTGCACAGTCCTAAATTCAGGAGTGGACTCCGGGGGCTGTGACACCAGGTGCTGCAAGGGATGGTCCCCTGACCACATCACCACATGGCACAGCCTCCCCAGGGCAGAGACAAGAGACAGCTGCTGGCCATTTAGGCAGAGAGAGATGTAAGAACATGGAAACTGCTCTTAAAGCACCTTTTATCTTTCAAGCAAATGCTGAACGAAGACACGAGTTTAATTCTGTATATTTTATACTAATAAAATGGGTATTATTTTTGAGGGCCTTCATAAAATTTTAGCCTCTTTGCTTGCAGTTCAAAGTTATGAAATGTTAACCTCTGTTTTGTTGCACCATTATTTTAAAAGTAGGGTTATCAGATTCAGATGAAATCAGTACATTACTGAGGGCTTTAAAGCAGAGATCCATGGCATCGTTAAATAGAAGCAGAATAAGTAAAATGTACAAATTAAACACCCATAAAAAACCAAGCTCTATCATGCCATAAACAATGATGTTTTAAAACTCTTAATAGGCTTAATAACAGTTTATTATCTTACCTTAACCCTTTTAAATGCCTTGTTTTCTTCAGCTTTTATCTTGGTGGTACTGAGCTGTTAATACCACTTCTTAAATTTTCCCCTCTAGGTATATTTTCCAGGAGGGAATATGAAGGAAAAGAAAATGCAGCCATGCATTTGCTTTTAAGAAACACAGGAGGCAGTGTGCCCAAAAACCTTCCCTGGCCAGTCTGTGGAATACAGCAAATATCTTGGCATCTACGGTACTTAGAGAGGATTCCTGAAGCCGAAGGCGAAAATCCTGAATCAGTAGGAGCTTGAATGACAGGTCGGTGTTTCCCAGGGGTCAGGATTCTCCCGCAGTGTCTGAGTTTGCAGTCTCCCTCACAGCTCCCATCTGCCCTCCACACAGGGACCATGGCTTGCCCTCCCTCTACCGTGGATTTTTATGTGTTTCCACATGTTTGCACTGGAGTCTTTTCGCAAAACATTTTATTGTAAACCAGAAAAAAAAAATTAATGTCAACCAGAAAAAAACAACTAATATCAACCAGAGTTTCTAACCAGAGAGTCAATTTTAAATTCTGTTACATTTTGAAATTATTTTAATCTGGGAAGGTTTGGGGGGGGGATTCTTGGTGGTAAGGGTTTGTCTTGCACTTTGAATCACTCTGTGTTCTGTGCCTATGCAAGTGGCTCCCTTTCTTTTTGGTGTACATGTAGAACTGTCTCATGCTATCGGAGATTTCATTTGGACATTAATGTAAGAATAGGCCCTTTTCACTGCATGTGTACTAACCACCAATATTAGTTGTGATTCAAGCATTTCTAGCATTTGAAGTGATCCAATGATTTTTAAATAATTCTTTATTTCATATGTCTACTCCTTTAATCTCTTTCAAATTACTGAAAATGTAAGGCATTCTAAACAGTCCTGATCATTCTTCACTGCTTTGGCCCCATAAAGCCAATCTTTTCCAAAGTTAAGCACTTAAAAATTTGAAGTACTCCAATAAATTTAAATTGGCATATTCTGTGCATATCAATTGAGAATTATTAGAGCATTAGTGCCTAGGAGTGATGGCTGAGGGCATGCAAACCAGTTCATACATTGATTTTTAATGACTTTTTATTGATTCTGTGCTTTTTAAACTTGATACCCTTAGGTTGCCTCTTACATAGAGTTAACAGGTTTGTGATCATACACTAAGTTTGGAAGACGCATCTTTTTCCTTTTACACTTTTTATTTTCTCCTTATGGCTTATTATTACAAATTGCTTAGATACAAATAGCAAGTGTACTTGGTCTGTGGCTTTAAAAATGGTGATTGTGACTTTAACAGGATATGGCTCCTCATGTTTCCCTGGTTTATCTGTAGACCAGGTTTCTGTTCCAGCCTTTAAGGGTCTCTCCACCCCTCAGTGTGAGCGCTCAGTGCTCACCAGCAATGATGGATGCTCTAGGCCTGCCCTGGCAGGAGAAATAGGCTTCCTAGTAATTTTTAAATGTCAATCTTAATTTGTTGGACCAAGATATTGTAGGTGTCATACAGCACGAAGTGAAAATGTGCCTTAGTACTTTTACATCTTGAAAATTATTCATTTGTATTATGAAATACACAGATCTCTGCTCTTTATGTATTTCCATTGTGTGTATTAATACTTTGATATTGAGCTATTAACCAACACATTGTCAGTGCAACCTGCACTGGTGCTAAACTGGGGCAAGCAGGTATCATACTGGTGACTGCCCTCCTTTGGAGAAGGAGGAAGGCTGGGGATGGTGTTCAGGCACAGAGGAAAGGCAGGGAGACCATTTATGGCATGACTGGTCTGGCCTGGGCTGGCAGGCTGTGGGGGGCTAGAGTGGCAGCTTGGGGACATGCCTTCCTGATGGATCAGGACGGCTTGGGGAGGCACCACTTGGAACCAGCTACACCACCACCCTTCCTTGAGTGCGAGATGTGCTTCTTCCAAAGTTTTCCTATGTGGGTCATAACAGGACAAGTGTTATGGGAATATTTCTAATAGATTCAATTTTTGTGGGTTTTTCAGTGCCTCTCCCCTGCTGCTTGGGCTGTGTTGTGTGAGCTTTTTCGGGAGGCAGTGATTCCAGTTCCATTTCGCAGAGAACCAAATGCTCACACAGTATTGCTGTGATGCTGTTGCTTGTAATTCCCTTGCTGAGGCTCCTTTCAGAAAGCCTGGTGACCATCAGACGCAGGTGTCCCTCTCCCCCCCCTCTGGCTGCAGTTAAGGCACGTAGCAGTCTGAGGAGACATTAATTGCTGTTAACTGCAATGGGCGCTTCTGTATTTGGGCTTTGTTTAGGGCAAATTCCTCTGCAATTGCATTGTTAGAAGCCACGGGTCTGTTAAAGTCGGAGTTATTAGGCCATGTGCTTTCTGTGTGTTGTCATAGCCGGAACAACACCAGTGTAAACGTCTGCGCTGGGCAGGGGAAGTGTTAAGTGAAGAATAAAAACAAGCCCAAATTCCCATTTGGAAACTGCATGCCTCAACAAATACCACTGTTCATAGCAAGTTATTAGCTTCTTGGTTGTAATTCTGGTCCTTTTCTAAAGGGAGGTGGAAAAAAGCATTTAAAAGAGATTTTTGTTACTTCACGGCGTATTGAATGAACAGCAGAAAGCTCCCAGTCTGCCCCTTCCCATTTACAGTTTGGATGTGGCTGAGGTAACACTTCTTTCTCCTTCTCCAGGTGATTCCCCACATCTCCTGGTGGCAGCACCTTGACACCCCAAAATGCATGTGAATGATGCACCTTGAAATGATAAATCTGAAATGTCCCTGCCAGCTGTGTATGAGAGACCTTTAAGAAGCTTTTTTCTCCTCCCAGATAGGAAGGAAGTCTCCATTGTGGGCATTGCCAGGGCTCACTGGAGCTGGTTTTCCTCCACAGGGTACCGAGGAGGGAAGGATAGCATGTCCCTGGGTGAGAGGGCTGCCCCCCACACTGGGGGCTGGCAGGGAGTTGCTCCCCTGAAGGTACAACAAGAAAGTAGGAATTACAGTTAAATGCCCTCTGGGAGGCTTAGGGGAGTGTTTGCTGGTAGAGTCAGCTGAACTGAATTTCCATGTCTGTATCTGAACATCCTGAAGTTTACTTATTACAGACCATCCACTCTGCGCTGTTACTGCATGTGGCTGAGTTTTTAACAGCTTACAAATCTGCAATCCCTGTTTTTCTCAGCCCAGCTATGTATAAGGGACCTGTAAGAAACATTTTTCTCCTTCTGAATGTACAGTCTTCACCTTCTTTTGTTTTTGCTATGTGCCTTCCAGAATTAGAAGATTCAGAGTGAGAAATGTCATTTATATATTTATTTAGAAGCCACTCTGAGCAACAGCACATTTACTAGCTTGGTTCATTTTTATGAATTTGATTCATTGCTTATTAAAGCCAATGGAAATCTTTCCATTGTTTTCAGCTGGTTCTGGCTCAGAACTTCTTGGTGCTTGACAATATTTAGTAGGAGCTGAAAGATTTGAACTTCTAAATCATGCTATATTATGGTCTTCTGCCATGCCTGTTTTTTAATTATATACATAATCCCAGTATCTGTTGCAGTGTGTTTCTGGCTGAGCAGTTTCTGTTTAGTTAAATTTTCACAAGTATGATGTTAGGAAATAGTTAAGCAAAATATCATCAATATTATATTTGTCACAAAAGAGAAACTAAATATTGAGATCAGTTTTATCCATTCATTAGTTTATGGACACCAAGTCCTCTGAGGAATGTCACAAATTCCCTTGGTGTCTCTCAGTGCTAGAATTTAGCATTTGGATCTTTGATTTAATGGAAAGATACATTAAAAACTGATACAGTCAGACAGGTCCCAGTGGGGTACACATCCATGTCGGCTTTTACGTCACAGTCACAGTTCTTTCAGTCAAGATTTGGCAGCAGATTATTTTATCCAGAAGTTGTTCTGGAATATGCCGTGCACTTTTCACAAGCATGTAGTGGCTGTTCAAATGACAGCAGACCCACTGTTTCAGCTTCCCCAGCACGGCTCTTACCTGTGTGTGCCTCTGAGATGTTCTCGTGTGCCTGCACGTCCCTCTCCCCACACCTCTGGGCTGTGGCACGTGGCAGATGGGCTTTGTGGGAGCCGATGTCTTCCAGAGCACTGGGAATTCCCACAGCTGCAAGATGCTGTGGAACTGTTTGCATTTTTAACAAAGTTCAGTGTGATTGTGTTTTCTTCTTTTATATTGGCTTTCTAAAGGTATTCCAGTAGCTGTCATTTCCCCCAGGATTCTTTAGTGAATCCGTGGATTTCAAGTTACTGTTATAACATATTACAGGACAATTAATTTGTAAGCATTGTAACCTGTCCTAGAAAGCAGATTCTGAGAGGAATAGTTTTATCCTTATAATTCAATGTATCATGTAATGAAAACTAATCTATGTAGTTCAAATTCAGACATTAAAACAAGTTAAAAGGGTCAGTATATACAATAAATTTCCCTTTGCCAATTTACTCAGTTAATTTAGACATTGCCTTTTCAATTTAACTCATTAAAACTTTCTTGCCAAGTTTACTTATCTGTGTTAAGGGTACAATTAATATTATAATTTTTAATTAGCCACTTGGTTTTATCAGAGCCAAAGTGTTTCCTTAAGTGTGAATATCAAAATAGAGCCTATATTTTTAAGGAAGTAGAGCACTGCAACTTCACTAATTCCTTAATAACACAAATATTTGTGTATCTTAGTCCTTATAGTTTATGCATCAATAGTTGTGTTGTTTTGTTTTATTTTATAACCTTAGCATAATATACCACTGAAAGCTATATTTTGTACTACTTAATTCTGTACAACTCATTCTGATTTATGGCATCATTTTGTTTCCAGCTCACTCCTTATCTTCAAAAGGCTTGATCCAAAACTCATCAAATTCAGAGGAATAGATCCCAGTGGGCTTTGGATTAGTCTGGTAGGGTGAAATTGTGGACTTCACGAAGTTGGCATTACATGCGCAGATACGCAGTACTGAGATTACTTGATAGATTTCTAATTCAGCTTCTTCTATTTAGGAGCAAGTTCTTGAGAATCCTGGCCATGCACTTGAAATTTAAGAGACCATTTTAGTTGCACATATTCATCCATTTTCTTACTATGACATTTGAGAATACATTTATTTGCCAGTTTGATTTTATCATCATTATGGAGGGCTCGTGTTTCTAATTTCTCCTACAGTCTCTTGAATTGTTAATGTTAACTCCTACTGAACCCAGCCTTGTTTTCTGACTGAGGGATGCCATTCTGAACTGGTGCTGATGCTGAGCTGTTAAAAATACTTTCTTCAGGAATTACAGGTTTACAAGTCAAAATAAAGGACAGCTCATCACAAAAGTATGGAAAAGCATTAATGCAGAAGACACCTGATAAATAATATCACAATCCATTTATCTTATTATTCCTTAGTTATAGATGTATGGAGTGTTAGATATAGAATTATGAAATTGATTTAAGTTCTTTAGTGCAGCAGAAGCTGTTTTGTCATCTTGAGTGCTCTTGCTTTTCTTTTTCACCTGACATTGTTAAATTGGAAAACCCTGGACATATCTTCCATTATATACCAGCTAGAACATTCCTGGGTTTGCCATTGACTTGATAATTCCTAGTATTCTGTCTGGCTATGTATATAGACTGCTGCACACGAGATTCATTTTATTAAATAAATACAGAAGGAGTGTGTTAATATGAAATGATTGTAACAGATACTACTAGATAATCATGTATGTTATGAGCTACCTTAAAATGCATTTGTGATATATCACTGTGCTGCCTGATACATGGCTATTGTGCAGCTGATTAGCTGTGGTGAGAAATTACTCATTCCCTTGTATTAACTACACTGTTTAACTACACTGTTTCCACCAATCAGTATGAAGTATGCCAACTTTGTTTAGCCTGTGCACTTGTGCAATGATGAACAAGTAATGCATAAAACAAACCCTCCTACCTAATCAAACATTCCTCAGAGATTTGAAAACAGAAATAAAGGGTAAATCCATTCATAGATTATAATGGTAAAACAAAATAAAGTTTGACATATGTATATGGAAACTATGAACACATGATATGAATTTTTTTTTAAACAGCAACATGTTTGAATTATTAATAAATGCAAAAAATATGTTTTAACACAATATGGAACAATTGGAAGGATATATTTCTTTGGAATCAGAAGGATCAGGAAAGATCTGTATTGAATACAAACACCTTTTTTCCCCCTCTTGCTTTCCATTTTAGCCTTTTCAAATGTCTGTCTCATCATGAAACGCTGCCATGGTTGTAGTTGGGAGAAGTTTCCCTTTTTCATCCTTGAGCCTGCAATACAATCTTCATTCTCTGAGTATATAATAAATGAAGTTTGTTAACCCTCAGGGTGTGAAACCCATTTTTCTCTACATGTCCTAGGGTGTTAGGTGTTGAGGACAGCTGATGAGCAATTCTTTAGGGAGGACTGCAAAGCTATTGAGGAAAGGGCTTACATTTAATTTTGTCATATATCCTGGTTGCCAGGTTATTTGATTTTAAGATAATTAATGGATCTCTTTATGGGTGTATTCTTTCTTAGTCATCAAGAAAGCTCCAAATATTTGATAAGAGTGATTTTATTGGAGAGTAGTAAATATCGACAGAATGAGATACCAGAAAGTTTGTGGAGTTTTGGATTTTTTTTTCACCTTATCTTTAGATTTGAACATGCACAGTGCTTGCAGATTTGAGGGGGGCTGTGATGAGAGACCACTGTAGGCATTTTCACTGGTGACTGCACACTAGTTAGGGGCCTTCATTCTGCCCTTCTCTACAATTCTTTTTGGCTTTAGTGGCTGCTGTGTGAACAGATAATGCACAAAATACTCATCAATGTAAATTCCATGTATAAATAAAATCCTAAATTGAAACCATCACAAGCAAGTTGAAGACAACAGAATCTTTATCATCAAGCCCTTAGAGGAAACAATGTGAGGGAACAACAATGCCAGCTTTAGCTTTGAATTCCCAGTTGTGTGTTGGCTTGTACCCCAACTTTAACATTAATCAGAAGCTTTTCTGCATTTCATCTCCTCATTTGCAAAAAAATCTTTGCTGAAAGGTTATATAAAACTCATTATTTACCTGAGTGACCAGAAAGGCTCTCAAAGTGCCATTCCAAGCTCTCGGGTGAATGCTTATTTATAGTTTTTTAATAGGCATTCATTACCTGATGGATTGGAAAGACTCTTTTTGAACCAGTTCCTGTCTATTGGTTAAATACAGATTGATAACTTTTTCTTAAAAAGCTTATTATTAACCAGATAAGCTCATCACCTTTGGATTTCTAAAGTGGTGATTAGTTTTAGCTTTCAAGGGTTTATTCAAGATTTTTACCAGTGTAACTTAAATTTTGCCCAGTGGGCCATATTCTGGAAATTAATTACAGTAGTGCAATGCTTGCAAAACCCCAACTGCAGCAGTAACACAAGCCTGTTTTCACAAAGACATACCTCAGACCCATATTGCTGCTCATATATTGGGTAGTCCAAGCACAGGGCATAGAGGAAGTAAAAGGGTGTAGCACATTTTAAAATTCCTGTGAGCTTGGTTGGAAACACATTGTTAGGCATATTTTGATGTCTAAAAAGACATAACAAGTCCTATTCACACCTCTGTGCAATTTGCACAGTCTTTGAGCTTCACTGATTTTTGCTTGGTGTATCATTCTGCTTTTGGGGATTTGCTTCTAGCTTAAATTACTGAGGAAACAGGAAAAAAAAAACACAAAACCCTTTCAGTTTTTACAAATGCAATTTGGCAGTGTGGGCTTGGAAGCCCCATGCAAACTACCTCTATGGGTGGCTCCCAGTGGCTCCCATTCTTTGTGAATTGAACTCTACCCCATCTCAGCATCTCTCCCTTGTTAGTGCTGTAGGCAGTGCTTCCCTGGCATGGCTCCAGCTCCTCACCCACCTCTGCAGCTGTTAGCACATCTGCAGGGTTTCAGAGTGACAAGTCCTGGCTAAAGAGGTGTAAAAAAACATGGTCATACACGCCCAAGCCTTGAGTTCCTTGAGGGCTCTTCCAGGGTGTAACTTATATCTTCAAGTGTCGCCCTTAAATAGCATCAGTTGAAGCTTAAATCCAACATAAAGATGAAATGGAATGGTAAGAAAAAAGAGCCCTAAACTTGCAGTGTTCCTGGAAAATGAATAAGTTGAGTGAATTCTCTGGGCTTCCATATAATTCCTAACATATTTGAAAATTTGAAGCCTCGTTTTGCTTGTGTTTGTTATTGCTAATTTGCAGGGAATGAGAATACCTGTCTTTGCTTCTATACATTTCACTTTCCACTTTTTCTTCCATCCTTTAATTTTTAAGTTGGAAATTTCCATCCTGTTCACACTTTTTTTTCCTCTTTGGGTAAATATACGTTGCTAGAAGAAGTGTCGAACACTCAATGGGGAGAGCAGTCCCTTCTCAGGTGGTTAGATAAATTTTCAACCATCTGAAGACAACTCCTACATTTTGTTACTTCCCAATTGTTTCAGAGATGGTTTACCTTCAAGTGCCTCTAATTATGCAAAGATGCTTTGCACAAAATAAAAAAAGATGCAAGTTTCTTATGTAAAATCAACTAGTATCTGGAAAAAAAACCCTTTTTGGTTAAGTGAGAAAATTGCAAATAAATACCCAAAGCCTTGAGGACCTTTGAGTTAACAGAAAGGAAATTATAAAGGTCATGGTGTTGGTGTTCTTTGACATCACCTTTGCTATTGCAAAACTTTGGTGGAAGTGTCTATCTTAACTACTTAAAGTATTACTTTTTAGGAAGCCAGTCTTTCATTTGGTTAAGAAATCCTTAAAATTCTGTTTAAAATAATGTGAGCAAAACCAGTTGTACTGTTTGCCTCCCTCTGCTGGCTGTGCAGACAGTGTTAGTTGGCTTCTTGTCCTGTGACCCCCTTATTCTAATCCAGTTTATAGAAGTGTTCATTTCCAAGTGGGATAGAAAAAGGTGAGTGAACAGCTATATATGATCAGAATTATGGAAACAGGACATTTAGAAAGAAACAACAAGTCTTTATTTTTGAGTCTTTAAATTATTAGAAACAGGTCTGTTATTAAAGAAGGTCCCATTAGCCTCTCCTGAACTCTGAATTCTTGACTGGTTTAGGTGAGGACAGGAGAGTCATATGCAATTTCTTTGAAGAAAGGCCAGGTGCTGAGGTACAGCAACAATATTTTGGCAGGAAAATGGCAAATCAAATCCAACTGTCCAAGAGGACTGGATATGAGCAGAGCTGAACAAATCTTTGTGTGTACACACATCACTCAGGTGCTTTGCATTACACAGAGAGCTCTCCACTTCATCAGTTTTCAGATGTTCTGCTCTGCACTCTGTATTGATGTATATTTTTCACATACATATCATAGCCAGCTCAGTCCTTTGTCCTGCTCCCAGAGCCTCAGTGACTCTCCAGGGATATTGCCTAAATCACTTTCAAGTGTCCAGTCTCCTGTGAGGATGTGAGATAGTCCTCTTTGTTTTATTAGCAGTCTCAGAAAGCAACCCTGCAAAAGAACCTGCACAGCACGGTGGAGCATCTCTAATGGCAAAACCAGGGAATGGAGCAGGCAGAGCAGTGACTGCTCCAGGAAATTATTTTTCATGCTCCTGGGCATCAATTTTAGTAGATCTTTTTGGTCTCACGTCTGTACCTGGACATCCAGAGTGACCCTCTCAAGGGGCAGGTGCAGTGGTAGAGTTCATGGGCAAAACAGACAAAAAGAGAGGCATGTGTTTTTCCTTACAGCTAGTTAGGGGAAAATAAAAACATGGAGGCACAAGTATTATTTGGACTTGATAAAAACAAGTCTTGGAAGCAAAGCAACAACACTGGATGTCCAGTCCAGCTTTTCTTCTGGTGTCTGTACCACACGACCTGGGCTGTGCTGGGACTCTCGTGTTCCCTGGCTCCAGCCCCAGCTGCTCTCCACTGCCCTCCCACCACCTCTGCCTGGCTGTGGGACCCCTCTGTGGCTCTGTGTGCCATGGTTTCCATGGGCATGGCCATGCTGGAGACTGTGGAGACGGGGAAGATGGAGGAAAGCCCATGGGCTGCTACAGCTTGAATGAATAGCTGGTGTTTGTGGTAAGGGTACAACAAACCACTGGGCATAAATCATGGTTCTCCAGACACACACAGCCATGGCAGTTCATAAGAGCTCTAGGCTTATTATTTAAAAAAGAGCCTGTTCTACATCCCCTGGGAGGGTGTCCCTGGGGATGGGTGGGAGCAGGAGCCAAGGGGCCATGCTGGCTGTGCCACCATGGTGTCCCTGTGTTCTGTGAGCAGGGCAATGTGTTTTGGGATGGCTGGGGGTGAGCTCTGCCCTGTCTCTGGCCATGTTTCCTGGCTGCCAAGACCATGAGGCGCTGCTGCCAGGGACAGACAGCCCTCACACTGGCACTCCCTGGCCAAGCCTGTGCTGGGTAAGGGGAGGCACCATCTTTCACTCCACAGCACAGCCTGTGCACTGGACCCCTGAGGAGAGACACCTTCACTCAATGAATCACGTGGGAAAACCTCCCCAAAAAATGGCTTCTGGTCTGCCAGGGATCTCTTCACATCCTCCCAAAATATCCCAGACTTTCTTCAGCCTCAGACACCACCCCGATGGAGATGAGGTGTTTCTGTCCAGACACTGGCACCCACCAAAGTGGCTGTGTATGAGGCAATACCATAGTTCAGTGAACAACTAACACCTTTACAGTGTCCACTGCTGGGGCCCCCACAGAGGATGAGGTCCCTGCCTGGCAGCAGCCCACACACAGAGCTCCCTGCCACAGGTAAGTGATGCACCTCACACACCACCCAGGGTCAGGTGGCAAAGGGAGCGCCGGTGTCATGGCCTTAATTATTGTAAGGTGGGGCTTGAGTTGTGAAACTGTAGCTTAAAAGCTAAGACAAACATTTTCAGCACATCCTTAAAATTTAGCTCTTTGCTTTCAGTGTTACTGACAGCACAGTGGCTTAAACGTGGTGATGTGTGAGGTGGTGGTGGTGGAGGTGCTGGGAGGGCAGCTGTGTGCCATTAGGGAGGCACAGGCAGTGTGGGACACGGTGTACAAACAGCAGAGGAAAGGGAGAACTGGGATGGAACAAGGGATGCGCCAAAGCAGCTGGTGGGGAATATTGGTGTTCATCAACAAGGGAAAGCAGCCCAAGCCCTGGGGCAAGCCATGAGGTTACAACCATTAGAAGCCTAGGGTTTGCTGGGAACCTTGGGACCAGGATGGAAAGAATGGGGAAAAGTTTAAGGAAATTGTTGAAAAGTGGTATATTGGTCAGGACAGTTGAGTAAGAAGAAATGCTTACCCGAAAAATTATTCTGGAGTCTTATCTCAGAGATAAGATCTCACCATCTCTTTTAAATAGCTCCTGAAGAGTTCTGACAGACTGAGAACAGGCTCAATGTGAATTTGCTACAAGAGCTAGGTCAGTGCTAGTGCACTTTAAAGTTGAAGTTCAACTATTCTTTCGGATATTTTTCCCAGCACTTTCTCCTCTCGATCAATCATAATTCATAGTGATTACAGCTGGAGAAGTAGACGTGCTGTACCAATCCCACATAAATTTAAATGTTAAAGTTTAAGTCATGGAGCAGCAGTTGTCTCCTGATCTTCTACATTGTGCTTGTACTGAGACTTACTGCAGCTTTTACTCTTGCCCTTTTGGAGGATATCTGAGCCCCTGTTGTGCTGAATGGAAGATGGTCACAGAAGTATGTCCTGCATGGGTTTATAAATGCTGTGCCTTTATTCTGTAAGCAGAATTTGCTAGATTCCACTAGGTGGATCTATTGAGAACATTGTTCACTATTTAATGTAAAAAGTGTCTTTCACTTTTGGGGAAAAAAAAAAAAGAAATCTTTCTTTATTACTTTACTCAGCTTATGTTCTGTAGAAACACAAAGGTGACCACTTTTGTCCACAGAAAGCTCTAAAGCTACGTATCAGTCTGTCAGTCCATAATACCTTGAAGGACTTTCTCTCTTCATTCCAGTTTTGCCCTTATTTTGCAAAGGAAAAGGGTCAGGACTGCCAGTGCTGTGAGAGGGAGCTGCACCTCCACAGTGACCCGACTTCAGATGCTGCTTCCATTGCACATCTTCCTGTTGTGGGAAGAGATGTCCTATTTTGTACTCTCTTCGGGGTCCTTTCTTGGTGGCTGTGTTTTGATGAATTGTTGCAATGACTTTATCACAAGAAGTGGCCAACACAGTCTCCTGGCCTTAGTGTATGCTTTTAGTTGACCCGTGCAAGTTGTCTGTGCTGTCAGGCTCAATGATAGATGACTACTGCACTGAAGACGTAGATTTATCCCCTAAAAAACCCATATTTTTTACAATTTCTGATAACTCTACCCTGTGATGATGGCATATACAATTTTTGCTAATCAAATCTATAAAGAGATACTTATTTTGGTCACGGTCCCTGCAAAATAGGTTGTTCTCAAATGAGTTCTGCCTCTGGTCTGTCTTTGAAAGCTGGAACCTTTGAGTCCCTTTTCCGGGAAGCTTTCTTACAGTCTGTACAGCTGGGAAAACCTCCATCCACCTTATCAGTTTGCTGGGGTTCTGCCCAGGAAAACCCCATGTTTGTAACAGGCATTTTGAGAGGGTTTTCCCTTTTTCCTGCAGAAGTGTTTTATTTATGTCTTCTTGAACCATGCTTCAGCGACTTTCTTGCTGGATGACTTGTGTTTTCACTGGCTCAGACTGCCATGTAGATCACACCACCTGTTCCAGAGTTTGCTGAAACATTCACTGCAAGTTTTCTGAAATTCCTTATTTAAAGTCACTGCTATTGGATGATTTCTTTTATATGCCTTTCCTTATCAATATTAAAGACATGATGTTCTACTCTTCCTTGGAGAAGAGACCCCCTCCTAAAGGCATTAAGCTTTCAATGGGCTTCTGCAGTCTTTGTTAAAAGAATGCCCAGTTACTTATCACTTCTCTTTAGGAAGGAAATGCTGATCACACTTTTTAAGAACAAAGGCAGGATTATTCCTCAGTCCTTCCTTATAAAGCAAACAACTTATAAATATTTAAATATATAAAGCTAACGTTCTCACCCACCCATTGTGTAAATTACTGTATTGACCAGTTGTCTTTTGCTACTTTCCTGTGAAAAGCCTCATAAAATATTCCTCCGACCTGGGCTTTTGTTGGACTTGCCAAACTTGGGAGATTTGGGATATCCTTCCCTCTTATTTACCTCTGTCTGAAATGAGATCTTCTGGAAGGCTGTCATTCCACAAAGGTAGAAGTCATGGGGAAGGGTAATGTTGCCTGGCTAAAGAACTCAGCTTTCATTTCCTCTCTTCCTACTTTTTGAAGTTTGACAAGTCTGTGGCTGATATGTTCCCCTCCCTGAGAAGGTGCCCACTATGCTCCAAGATGGTGCAAGTGCCTCTCACAGTAAGGCACACAATGTACATCTCTTCTGCTCTTTCCCTCTGTAGTGTTTCCGCCTAGTTTTAGAGGCAGTGTAGTCCTGCCTACTCATGGAGGAGGTACAGAAGGGAATAAAATCAACCAAAGAATTTGGAGAGGTAGCTGGAGACAGTTGAGAGGATGTAAAGGCTTTGAAGAGATAAGACCTTTCCTCGAATGCAAGAAAAGAAGAAAGGAACAGTGCTGAAAATATGGGGAGAAATAGGAAGGAATACTGGAGGGAACTGCAGAAGTCTTGATGGTGTCTGGGAATATGATGAATTCTGAAAGAGGCTTGAGCAAAGTCTCCCTGAGCTCACAACTGAGACCTTCTGAATCCCATCTATTCAGTATTCATTGCTTTGCTGTTGGAGCTCAATTTTTTTTGGTCAATAAAATTTGGAGGTCTCTTGGCTTTAGGATGTACTCAGCTCATGGATCTGTGTTATCTCTTCGTTATCCATTTTGGGAAGGCATGGTCACCCCAGCCCAAATAATCATGTCTGTGAGGGCCTGGGGAAGAGAGTTTTGATCAGTCTTGTTAACAGCATCCTCCCCTGACACCACCACTGCCTGCACGTAGTAGCCCACTCTTCCAGATTTTGAGAAGGCTTTGGTTGACATTTTCTTCCTGTAGAGTTGAGCTGGATGATCACCTGCACCATCCAACTGACTACAAAAAAAAAAAAGTAAATTTGATAGGTGATTCACTGGTGCTGGACCACAGCTCTGCCTTCATCTCAGTGAGGGTTTACTACTTAATCCCAGTTTCCTAGAAGATGGTTCTTAATCTCTGTCCACTTGAAAGTTTCTGGAGGGAAATTCCTGTTCTCTCCAGAACAGAAAGAGGAGGAGAAAGACTTTAATTTCTGCAAAGATCAGAGTCAAAGCCCTCATGTTCATGCTTGTTTTCACTCAATCCGTTGTCTCTAAATGAGCATCATGCACTTACTCTAGAGGAAGAGGAAATCCCAGTTAGATGTCTCAAGCTCCTCTGCTGTCAGTTGCTGTTTCACCTATCTCTAGTCAATATTCTTATCTTTGTCTCAGGAAAAAGAACCATGGGCTTTTCCTGAGCTCTCATTCTTCTGTAACTCTTTGTGCAGTGCTCTGAAATCTCCTGTCTGTCACTGATTCCAGGTGCTTGATTTGGCCCCTGCCTCTGAAATGCCATCTCCTCCTATGTGGTTTGTATTATGTAGCCCTAGGTCATGGAAATTGTAAGGTGAAATTTGATATTTTTAAAGAAAGGTATAGCTCATTCTTTTATGAGACTGCTAATAATGTTCAGCCTTGACAGGGTTAAAAGGCAACATCCATTTCCCCATTATCTTGTTTAAAAAGTGCCTTTTTTAAAGTCCATATGGCGACTTCCTTTCGACCTGCTTTCCCATCCTCGTCTCTTTGTCAGGGCTGTCACTTATAAAGAATCACTTGACTTACAATAACAAGTTCAAAAGAAGACAGAATATAATCAGTTGATCCACGAAGAATTGAAATAAAGAACACCCCCACTGCTCCAGTTATCATTCCCATAGAGATAGTGATATTATTGATGTGATTGCTATGCTAATTTCTATAGAAAAAACTTGTATTTTGGAATTTGTTCAAAGAGAATTTCAGACACATCAAATTGGAAAATGCAGAGTGAATTCCTAAACTTTTTCGTATAGGCATGGGAATCTTTTTTCTTTCTTTCTCTCTCTCTCCTTTTTTTTTTTTTAACATTGAATAGCTCTGAACAACTATTTATAAACTTCACTTCAAATATCAATTCCAAAAATGTCGCTAATTTTTCAGTTATTATAGAAAGTTAATTCACTGTAGTTCCAGAAAAAAAAAGTCCTATTGTATCTTTAGGGTTATTAATATAACCCCCATAACCTGCAGAAGTGGGATTGGACCACAGACTCCAGAAACAGAGGCTAGGGATTATAAAAGATGGGCACATTTAAGTCCAGTGTTTAGGAAGAGCTAATTAATCTATACTCCTTCCTCTGCAATTCCATAGTCCCTCTGGGAATCGCCACAAACATAAACTTTTTTTTTTTTCTCATGGACTCCTATTTTAACTAGAAGGTTTCAGCTTGTGATGTTATGCTTTTTATGTAGTAAACTGATTTAAAATGTATGCCAGTCATCTTCAGGGAACTCATTTCAGTCAAGATGAAACTAGTCTTACCTGAATCAATGTTTTAAGTGTCCCTGTGGCTCGGCATTTTGAATAATCAATCTGTCTCCATCGCTTCTTAATCATGCGCATCACAGTCTTTTTTATTTGTCAACCCTTTCGGATCCTGGCTTTTTGTTATTAACATGCCCCTAATGTCACATGCAAGCCTTTTCTTTAAAACAAGCTGCTCATTGGTGTATTTTGATACTTTTTATTATTACTAAATCTTTTTTCCCATAATTACACCACAATCATTATATAATCCCATAACAAAGAGTCTATTGAGGCACCATGCTTTTGTCAACTATGGGACACAGAATCCATAATTGCATTATTCAGCTTCCCCCCCCCCCCTTTCTGCTTTGTAGAAACACAACCTATTTCACCAGTCACATTTGCACCTTGTTTGCTTGGTTATATATTATTTACTAAATCGTTGCCCTGCGGATAAACCGTGTAAAGTTGCTTTAAAAAAGTTATTTGTTTGATAATTAAGTCCTGAAAACCCATCGTTTAATGATTATTCCGAACCCATAAGGCAGAGAACCTCCATGACGTTTTTCTCTAAGTTTAATTACCGTATGCTAATTTCCTTGCCTACTACGTGATTAATTAAAATCATATTTTCATAATCATTTGGCACTAGTATTGTTTTAGAATTATCATGATCCCCTAAATAGTGTATGTAAATAAAGTCGGCTCTAATGGAAAGAATCAAAATGCAACGCTGAGGACCTTTATGTGTTTGTATGCATGCGATTGGCAACATAACTGGCTTATTTACATTAAATACGCCACAAGGTTACAGTGCAGATCAACGTCACTTTATCGCTGATTACTTCTCTTAAACGCCGGAGCGGTGACTGATGCTCCGGTCCCCCTGTCCGCCAAGGTTTCCCCGGGAGTTTTTTTTTTTTTGGTTGTGTTTTTTTTTTTTTTTTTTAGGAGAAACAGACTTTGCATAGTTTCGGGAGCAGGTAAGAAGGGCGCTTTGTGGAGCCCGGCGCTGCCCCCGGGGGCTCGGTGGGGTTTGCGGGGCGCGGGCAGGGGCGGCGGGGCGCGGGCGCGGGGGCTGCGCGGAGCGCGGGGGCTGCGCGGGGCGCGGGCAGCGGCGCTGGCCGGGGGGCTGCGGAGCGGCGCGGGCTCCTCGGGGTGTTTACACGCGCTCAAGGTCACGACCAAGCTGCGCCGTGTTAAATGGTTTCTTAGTTGCTAGACAGGGAGAAAAAATGGACGATCACAGACCATTCTTTGTAGATTATTATATCAAGGGTTCAGCTTTTGGCTCATCAAAGCTAAATGCCGCAAGACCTATCTAGTTGCTGTGAATTATGCCAAGACGACAATGGAGTGCTTTTTTAATGGTACAATGCATTTCACCTACCAGATAGGGGGAGTCCACGCTGAGAGATGGGGATGTCTTGTGATGTTGGGTGATCAGTATCAATGAAGGGGGTTATTCTGAAAAGAGACAGATTAAAATAAAGCGCTCTTTGCTCGGGATGTGCTGGAAGCAGTTGGGAGGGCTACCCGGAGCGGGCGGCCGCGGCAGCCCCGCGCCGCACTTTTCCCCCTCCGCACAAGAAAATGATCAAGTCAATCATGTGGACATGCTTCATTATTCATTGAACACAATCTTTTACAACGCTCCGTTTACGTGCGGGAGTTTCTTCTACGCTTTGCTTTAAATTTTAAGGTAAGAAAGACAAAGGTAAAAAGGGGGTTTTTGAGGATCCGGGAGGCTCCCGTGAGCCATCAAAGAGGCTCCAAAGTCAGTCCGGAGTATGTTTTTGTTTTTTATTTCTTTTTAATCATCGCAATGGGGCCTGCGTTTTCCACCGTGATTAAAAAAATACAGTATAATTAAATATCCATAGCAGTGACGTTTGCAAGCAGGGCTGTCAGGGGAAAAGCAGAAAATAATGAAAGGAGCGGAGAAGCCATTGAATGGCGCTATAGAACTTAGCCTGAAGAAAACCCTACGTTTTTCCTCTTTCTCTCTCGTTTCTTTTAAAACCGTTACTTTACAAAAAAGGAGCGGGCGGGCGAGGCGAGGCGAGGGGAGGCGAGTGCCGGCGGCGGCCGCGGCGCTGCCCGGGGGCCGCCCGCCGCCGGCCCCAGCCCGCACCGACCCTGCCCTTAACTTGCCCAGAAACTTTTTGTTTTAAAGGGTTGCTGCGGAGCAAACTTTGCTGAAGTGACTTTAAACGCGCCCCCCCCTCCTTTCCTCCCTCCCTCCCCCGTTAGGATCCCGGCTAATCGTAGTGTAATTTGTAAACTCCCCCCCTCTTTTTTTTTTTTTTTTTTTAATCAAAGTTAGCTGATGCATACCATGTGTCAAACTTGTGAGATTCAAGTGCCTAAGAGACCTGCCATTTTGTGCTCTAATCGACCTCTTATGAATAGGAGCCGTGCATAATGCTGCGAGGAGCGTTGTGACATTCAAGTAGGCACTAAATGTCAGGCCAGGTCTCAGCCCTTTCGGGGGGGGAGCGGAGAGCGCCCGGCGGCGCCGCGGGGAGCGAGGAGGCACCTGCCAGCCCGCCGCCGGGGCTTTTGTCAGCGCCCGGAGAAAGTAACAGGTTAAGGAGGAAACTTAAATGGCAATCCCCGGCGGGCAGGGGGGGGAGCATCACCTTCCCGGCGGCGCGCCGTGCGCGGAGGGCCGCGGGGGCGCCGCTGCCTGCGCGGGGCACCGGCCCCGCTCCCCGGCGCGGGGGCTGCGGGAGGCGGGGGGGGCACCGGGCCGGCGGCGGGATTAGCGGGCGGGGTGGAAGGGGGAGGAAGGAGAGATTCTTTGATGCTGTGTAGGAAAGAATCCAGATTTTAATGCGCCCATCTGTTGCAGTTTTGCAAATAATTAATATATATGTGTGTGTGTAAGAGACAGAGAGAGAGGGGCTGGGGGGGGAGCGCTGCCGCCTGTGTGTGAACTTCAACGCAAAAATAAAAAGGTCGCGAAGATTTACGCTGTTTATCGGAGGGGTCCGTGGCTCCCGCGGGGCGGCTCGCACGGGGCTCCATCCGAAAAGTTAGTTGCCGGCGTGCCCCGGCGCGGCGGCGGGGCCGGGGGCGCGGTGCGGGCGCGGGTGCGGGTTGCCCGGGGCGGGCGCGGCGGGCAGGGAGGGCTCCGGCCGCCGCCTGCCTGCGCGGCGGGCATTGTTTCGGGGTGCGTGCGGCGGATGTGGCCGCGGCTGATACAGTGTCGAGGCGGGGACGTGATTTGTCAGATGGCTCCGTTCGCACTTGAGCCGGCGGTGCGGGGCTGTGCGGTGCGGGGTGTGCGGTGCGGGGCGCGGCGCTCCGCGGACGCGGGGCAGGGGCGGGCGCGGCTGCCCGGCCGCCCGCGGCGGGAGCGCTCTGCGGGGCTGTGCATTCCCCCGCCGCCCCCCGCCCCCCCGTGCAGTTTAAAATAAATCCAACAGGGGCCGTGTTTGCTGAGCTGATGTGCCCGGCTGATACAGATAGCGGCGGCGAGCCGCCCCGCTTCTGTGGAAAAAGACTATTTTAAGTGTCATAATTAAGTTTAGAAGCCTTGTTTGGGCTCATTCACTGCTCGAAATAAAAAGGACTGGCTGCTTTTAGACCCTTTCTGAAGGGGTTGGCTAAGCGCCTCTGCACGTTCGCTTGGAGAAGAATGTTTTCTTTTCTAGTTTAATATTAGAAACTATATTTTTACTTGTTTAAACCGGATTTGATTATTCCTGTGGAGATTTTTTTCTCTCCCCCCCTTCCTATCGCTCAAATCTTTGTTCATTGTTCATTGACTGTGGAAGGCTGCTTAAATGTACGGAGAGAGGGGGGAGGCCCCCTCGCTGGTTTGATGTTGAAATAGTAAACCTGAATGAGGAGGGTGGCTGGAAAAGTGGACATTGCAGCTTTAATTAACTTCAAGATGCTTCAGCGAGGACCAGAGCGTAGTAGTGACGTTGCCTCATAAATCTGTCCAGTACAGTGCGTTGCATTGAACTATTACAGTATCACCATCATATTGAATATTCACTACCTATCCGGGAGCAGATTTGCATAATTGGATCTTTTTTAAATGAAACTTGTTTGCAAAAATCCAAACAAAACCAAAAAAACAAAAGCCCAAGTGAAAACCGCGGCGATCTGCATGATTATAAAGGGTTCAAACATATCCGAAAAGTAAGTGACCTGCATAAGTACATCAATAGGTTAAGTGCAAATAAGATGAGAAGTGCTTCTGAAAGCTGTACATTCCCTATGTGGTCTCTTGGGTTATTTCTCAATAGCGGGATTTTTTTGTAGCCTCAGGGATTTTAGGTTTTCTGTCTGCTTTCATAACTTTTTCCCTCACAGTTGTTATACAAGGTGAGGCTTTTGTACTGTGCCTATGTACCTGTAGTGATATTTTTAAAGAAAATAGATTAGCAGTTTGTAAGTCGTGCTGTTTGACTTGTATAATTATGGCTACTGTGGAAGGGAAATGTGTATTGCTGTTATATTTCTGGTCATCAAATAGATCATCACTAAATACTTCAGGATATTCAAAGATTGTTTGTGTATGTGTTTGTGTACGCTTAAAAATCGACTTAGTTAACTGAGCTGTTACTTCTTAAATCAGAGAGGCAACTAGTTTTTTAATGTGTGTGTATTCCCCCCCCCCATTTGATGGAGAATGAAGATTACTGAAGTAATTAAAAATACCAGAAATTTTTAGAGTGAATTTGCAGCTTCTGTGTCAAACCCAACCCCTCCTAACCGAGTGTCTGGGTTACAATGTCACAGTTTTGGATCGGGCAGGTTTAGAAGTATTTTGTAAAATCAGATGCTGGTGTTTCGGATGCTGCGAGGACGAAGTTGTGGAGTGAAGGCAGCTGAAAGCTGGAAGTTGCCTCCTGGGGAAGGGGAGCAGCGGTCGGTGGGGCGAGCCGAGCAGAAGTGCAAAGTGTGCGTGCAGCCCAAGCCTTGCCCCGGCTCTCCCCCCTCGCCGAAGGCTGCTTTAGTTATGATGTCATTCTGATAGTGGAGAGCAAATGTCTCCTGATTCTACCATTAAACGCCTGGCTGATTTGCCTGATAATGATAGCATTGACGTCCTGCTCCTTGACAAATGCAAGCCCTATGAGCCCTATGAATTAACTTTTTTCCCATAGCTGAGAGCCAGCTAGCTTTACGACTCATGAATGTAGCAGCACTTCTTTGACAGATTACTTTGAACCTCCTCGTTTCTGCAACAAAACCCCTTCTCTAAACACCACTTCTGCTAGGCTCCTAGCAGACCCCTGGACAGTTTGGGCCTGATTTGCAGAGCTGCTGAGCATTCATCACTTCCACTGACTTCAGATGGAGTTGTGGGTGCTCAGCAGCTTTGAAAATCAGGCCCTGTGTTCAGTCAACAGATGATGCATTTTTTTGGCTTGTTTGTTTTTGGTTTTGTTTTGGTTTTTTTTTTTGTTACTGTTTTTTAAGTTAGACAGCTAAAGAGGGCTCTATGATTTCTAGTCATTATAAAAATATTTGTAAATAGCTTGAGTTGTTTGTCCTAGTCTGTTCTGTTTTGCCCTTTCTGCTATCCTTTTTAAAATTTTATTTTCAATTAATCTTCTAGTGGATGTGCTGTTAATCTTCGGAAGAAAAGAATCATAAATGAGTTGATTAAAGTTTTCAGAATGTTGTAGAAGAAAAATGTTTCCAGTTTGGTACCAACTGCTTAGAGAATCGATTGCTGTTTCAGAACATGCACTAGAAGAGAGTCTCGGTACAGTTGCTAAACCCTGCGATTGGGTGCACTTTCTCATGTCTGCTCTGTCTTCAGATTTTGCTCGTGACTTTGAATTTCTATTCCTCCAGGTAAACGAGATTTAATATGATGGGTTTTTTTAAAGTGCCAGTGACTTAAACTTTGTTTTCATTTGCTGTTACAATGATGACAATTAACAACTACAGATGTAAGAAAGGTCAGCCTCTCTGTTACATGTGCAGGGAATGAACCTAAAATATTTGCAGGCTAAAGCTGTGTTTTGCAAATGAGTTCCTGAAGATACAAGTTGCTATGATGGAAACGCTGTATTAAAACACTTTTAATAAATTGACTATGACTTTATCAATTGTAAGGAAGAAAAAGGATTTGTTCTACGGGCTTTCTGACTTCTGAACATATTTGAGCTCTAATACTCAGCAAGTTGTCTGGCACTGTCTTCACTGTAGACTTTTATATAATGAGGAGGCTGATTGTCATATTTTTGTCCATGCCAGAGGCCAATAACCCAACCCATTCATTATCAGAAGAGAGTAGCCTGTAGGTTGCAACATCAGTACCACTGTTTTACTTGCAGCAATGAAGACAGTGCTGAGATCAGAAATTGTGATCTTCAGTACAGAAAGCTGACACATTAGGTTGTTTACCCACCATGGAGCCTTAGGTGACCAAAGAGATTTGCATTCAAACACATGTAGAAAATCCACTAGCCCATTAAAATGGGATGTGCTTATTCCTTGGGAAACACAAGTTTCATCAAGTGTAGGAAAATCAGTAGAAGTAATTTTTCCAAATGTTGATTTTTGCTTAAAGTTGACTTTGAATTGCACAGGTGTTTTTAGAGTGCCTTGACTTTAAAAAAAAAAAAAAAAAGAAAAGCATAGATTTATATGAACTTTATAAAAATGGAAACTAAAGCCATAAATAGATTTATTTTTCAAGTTTGAACATGGACAACTAAAGCTTTTTTAAAATCATCTGATTTAGTGTGTTTTAATAGGATTTGTAAGTAAATTTATATTTTAATCTCTGAATTTCTCTCAGGTACCTGAATAGATGTATATCAGCTCTTTAAAATGCTAAAAACAGTATAATCTTGAAAAACTATTTTTCCATCCTCTCATTCACACCTTGCATTTCCAGAGTTGCAAGCAATTTGGATTCAGGGAAGGAGAACACAGATGAAAAAATAGAATACATATTCTTTCTTTTATAGAAACATGAATAAAGTTATTCTGGCAACTGTAGATGGAAATCCAAATTTCTCTAGTGAAGACACTCCGGGCACAGATGTTCACAAAAGAGGAGAAAAGGATGAGCTACTGAAAGAAAATATGTAAAAGTAAAATAATTCTGACGCGTAATTGGATGATCTCAGGGTTATTGTACGGATGTGCCGTTCCAGCTTCCAGTTGTGAGGCCGAATATGGAGTATGAACTTCCTCTGACCAAGTCACTGATCAGAATCTGACCTTGCCTAGAAACAAGTGAAAATTGTGATGATCTGATGGGTGTTTGTTGCTTAACGTGAAATAACCGAGTAGCGTTTGTCTGAATCTGAGTGGATCACAATAACTGCTATGACATTTTCACTCGTATTGGCAGGTTAAGTAATGAAGCCAAGCACTGAGAGATTTGAAGCATCTTTGCAGGGGCAGCAGAGATCCAGATCAGGAAAGAGGCAGGGGAATAGGGTAGCGAGGGAGGATTTGGGTTGCCTCTGCCCAACTGCACCAATGCTGTGACTAAATATGCTCCCAGAGGCAGGATTCTTCCAGTATTCTGAATTTGGCACCTTTCCCTTATATTTAAATTTGCTCTGATTTTCAGGTGCATCTTACTAGATAACCAGATGCATCAAAAAGGCAAAAGAATTGTAGAGGAGTAATTATAATGAGTATGGTTGTCTGTGTTTTTTAAAAATTGTAAGACGGGGCCTTGAAAGTATTTTGAAGTCACTGTTTTCTACAGGTCTTAATCTAAATACTCTATGTGAGATCGTTTTCTAAAGAGATGGGTTCCTCGGGTCAAGTTGAACTATATTAAAGACAAACAATTTTGTTATAATCTGACTGTCTTTTAAACACAGATGAAGAAAACAGAACTAAAATAGCCACAACTGCCTCAATATCTGATCTTTCCTCTATTGTGCTTTGCAGTGTTTGAGACTCATATAACCAAAATCAAAGTTAGGTAATTCCTAAGTATTTGTCATGTTATGGAAAAAGCAGCACTGCCGATCCTGGTGGGACATTAACAGACAGATCTGCAGGTAGCAGTGCCTGATAATAACGGTGATGGCTTCACTCCCATAGTGTGGGACAAGCAAGAGAGCCCTTCTTCAAACCAGCGGCTGGTTTTTGATGTGTTAGTGTTAAACTGTCCAGCTGTAGCATCTCGGACTTCCAGAGGGAGCAAGTGCTTGGCAGGAGGGTGGGAGCCGGTGAAGATCAGGCAGGGGTAGCACAGTGCCAGGGAAAGGCTGCTTGGGAAAATTTGGCCGTGTCTCAGTTTTGTGAACAAGAGAAGCAAGAGAGGGGGGGAAAAAAAAAGAAGAGTATGAGCTGACTTTCACCCCCATGACCTGTGTGGGGACGCAGGGGAGGTTGGCTGCAGGGGCTGCCTGTGGCCCGAACTCTGCCTTGGGGCAGTCTGGGATGTTCCGGGAGCCTTCCTTGCCGTCAGCCTTCAATGGGTCGGGGTATCATGGAGCAAAGGGGCAGTCTTGATTCTTCCTTTTATAATAAGCCTGTTTCAGCCTTTATGTGAATTTCGTTATAGTTTTTTTACGTTGTGGGTTTTTTTTTCCTATGTGATAAGCACTGTTAGAAACTTTGCCTCCTTTTTTATGCCTTTGGGATATTCTGCCACAGTCACTGTGGTTCTTTGTGATGGGATGCCCTGTTGAGCTCATCAATGCTACAAAGGGGTTGCTATCAAGTACCACAGTCTACTCGGTCACCACAGGGCTATGTGCAGTGCTTCCTTCGTAGTCCTGGCCCCTGCTGATCTGGGAATTAGCCCTGGTAACCCATGTGATAGCACTGTGATGGCTGCCAGCCTGGCCTTACATTTACTTTTCTAAATGATAGCATACGGTATTAACGTTGTTTTATTTCACTCTCATAAGTTGGTCTCCATAGATTTGTGCAGACCTTGTCACCATCAGTCTTGTCACTGGAATACCAGTGGTAGATACAGATAGATGTAGATAGGTCTCTTTAACCTAAAATTTAGAAAAAAACATGGGTAAATAGGAAAATCAGGCAGAATAACTTAATGCAAAAGACATATGGTATAAATTATCAGCAAGGAAAGGATAAATGAGTTCAAGGGAAGCCTGGGTTTGTTTCTTGAGAAAGAGCATGTGAGAGCTAGGGTGAAGAAAGCAAGGAGGTGTAAAGTCAGGTTTCTATTAAGGAAGGCTAACATGGTGGGCTGGATGTTTATTTCCTAGCATTTCTTCTGATAGCTCTGTGTGGATGGGTTACATTTTAGTTTCATATATGTTTCCTAACACTGACTCTCTAGATCTGCATGTGTTGTTTCTTCAGTGGTCCATAGAAATAATAAAACATAGGGCAGTGCAACATTTTGGTTTTGATAACAGTTTTACTCAAGGGAGTGATGTGACAGTGAATCAAGTGAATTAGGGAAAAATCTTGCCTTCTCTGGCATTAGTTTATAATTGACAGGAGAAGTAGAAACTGCCTTCTACTCGAGTGGCCAAGGATTTTTGATAGGTGTGTGCCCTGGTTCAACCATATCAGTGCTGGAACAGTTTTGAAAAAAACCCATATGCAGACATACATTTTCTTTTCTTTTATTTCTCAAGGGCTTGCATGAATGTTAGAGGTTCCAGTCCATATGAAGAATTCTGAGTTTTCTGAATGTTGAGGGTTGACTCAATGTTGGAAAGCAGCACTAGTTTTGAAACCGATGCTCCAAGTAGCTTTTACCTTTGTTTTGTTGGAATATATCCCACATTTTTTGTGGAAAATTATGAATCTCTCTTCTCAGAGGAAAGTGCAGAAAGTTTAGCAAAATTTTTTTGATTTTGATGAGATTTCTAGGATCCAGTTCTGCTTCTCTTATTTGGGAAGGACTGAGCCAGTAGATAAAACTTCTTTACCTGGTGAATCTCATGTGATTCCTAGTTCCACTGTAAGTATAGTGTGCAACTCCACTGTTTCCTGATTAAACTTTGTCTCATTTCATTATTTCAAGTACAAAAAGGAATCCAACCTTTTGAGTTAAAAAAATGTAAAGATTATAGGCTACCTAAAACAGAAACATGCAATAAAATTACTATTTATTACCTTTTTAAGGTAACTGCTCTTCATTGATTCATTGAGATTTTGCCATATGAATGTAATTCCTCTAGGGTTAATAGAATAACTAGTAGAAGTTAACCCAGTATCCATATTAGTACCATAATACAAACCAAAAAAAACTCTCCTGTTTTAACTACTCCCTTCTTTGAATTTTACCATAAAATTTCTCTTAAAATAGCTCAGATATTTTAAAATACTCTTCACTGTTTTAAAGATCAAATGTTCAAGCATTTTTTTTTAACTTGAACACACAAAGCTATATGCATGTGTCTGCGATAAATAGGCATGCTATGAGATAAATGAGCAATAGGAAATCCACGGCCACTTCTGGATTAGAATTTCAATCTTTTGCCTGTTTGGTAGTATCTTTGGCATGCTAAGGGCTTTCCAAATATAGAAGTATAGTTTCTGGCCAGAACTAGCTGCCATTTTCTTATTGCAGTTGAAAAATGCCAGTTCATTAGTTTGCATCAACATGCTGCATCTTTGAAGGATTTCTCAGGTCCACAATTGAATTTCTGCTCAAAATGAAAGAGTTGCATCTCTGCACTTCATTATGGACTGGTGATTATGGAATGCACCTGGGTCACTGGAGAGCTGAATTCAGATCGTTCCTCTCTATCTGATTTGAATCAGCTTCTTCAAATCAAGTTTCTCACATCCCAGGTGAGTGCTCTAAAAACACACTTTGGCTCTTCTTTTCAAGTTCCTGCTTCAGGCTTTTCCAATTTAAATAATCAGTTAATTATTCAGTGGGTCAGAAGAGAACCGACTCTTGGCTTGGGTGCTCCAGTGTGATGTGAGAGACTGGGTCTGACTGGTTTCTGTTGCAGAGTCTCCCAGCCTGCATTCCTGGTAAGAACATTCGTGTTCTTTGTGCTGTCTTGTTGGCTCTTCCTTTTGAAAAGTTGCAGAAGGTATCAGGTTAGTCCCAGAGGGGAATAAAAGGAAATTCTAAAATCTTCAAAGTATTTGTGATATGGAAAAACTGTTTCTTACTCAGCTCTGTACCTTTCTCATAAAGTTTACAATCCAGCTATTATAAAAGCCAGTTGATGATGAGGTGCATCTTTATAATGCAAACAATTTTCATCTCAAAATGGAGTTTTTTTGCCATTATTTTGTTCAGTGGATTTAATGTTTGTACAGAACCAATTAACTGATTCTTACATCCCCCTGAGCATCAAGTGTGTAGCTGTAGGAGATGTAATGGGTGCAGTGTTAACCCTTTCTACTGTTAGTGCCATGGACCTGTGCACAGGTAGAACTTGCTGTGGAGGGCACCCTGTCTGTAGTGATGTGAGGTGGAAAGAAAGGCCACACAAATGCCTGAGGTTTGCAAGGGATACTGTGCTGTTAGTGTTCCTTCTCTCAGGAGGAACCTCATGGGTGATGTAGAAGACCTGTAAAACTGGTGGGTTTCTTTGTCAGGATCTCTTAAAAAGGAGAGAAACATCTTAATCTGTATAAGGGAATCCGCAGGGGGAGGAAGCCCCTATTTCCTTAGAGATAGAAACACGTATTTTGATAGCTTCTGTTTCCTCTGTCTTTCATTCTTAACTTCTCTGGCAGCACAGCTCTGGCAGAACCCATGCTGTATTGGTTGGTTCCCCTTCTGGCTGCTCTGCAACAGTGATGGATGGGAGCCAAGGGAATAAATATAGCTCTGAGTTCCAGTAGTAACCCCCTGCCAGACTTCTACACAGAAACCTGGGAGGTCACAAGGGGAGAGGGAATGGGTGATACAGAGTTTGGGCAGGCTTGGATCTGACTCCTCCAGCAGAGAGAGGGTTTCTCTGGTCCCCAAGGAAGGGGAAAGGTGCTGCAGGAACCCACTCGTGCCTTTGTTTCTGTGCAGAACCCAAGGGATCTGTAGATCTATTTCAAAAGCATTACCATTGGCTGTGCAGTTTCCATGTGAGTTTATTAAATGTGAGCATTTTTTATATATAAAAATAACTTCACCCTTTTGTTATTTCCTTTTACGTATTTCACTCCGGTTGGAAAAATGAAATCAATCTCGTCAGCTCCTCATCAGTTTCTCTTTGGCTGTCATGCAGTTGCACAATGCTGCAGTGCTTGGCTGGCAAAAATGTTTACAACGAAAAATTGTTTTCAATGGGATTAAAAAAAGAATCATGGAAACATTTTTATTGGTCTTCAATTTTTGTGCAACTTTGATTTTTACAAGACCTAAACTACATTGGTGGTGCTGCTGCAATTGGATCTTAAAATTATACTGTATTTTTATCTATACTTGCAAGGTATACACAAGATATTGCTACTACCTTGTTACATAGTACAAACAATTCTAGCCTAAGTATTCCTTAGCAGCTGCTTCAAAGTCCATGGAAATCATGAGCACCCTATAGTTGACTCTCCAAGGTTTGAGGTCAGACCTTTAACCTGTGTGTAAATACCTGCTGTAAGTTGGGTTTAACAATCTTAATTATTTAGAACTGGTTTGAGTTGATCTCTGATCTAGTAATACTGTGAGATTCCTAGAGCTGAGGTGAATCTGGGGATATGCCTGCAACCCTTCAATACTGCTGCTGATGCCTATAGAGACCTTACACATGAAGAATGTAAAAAATAAGATCCTTGGTAGTTTAACTGTAATGAAATCCTAGGAGTAAAATATTGGCTGACAGTTACCCTTTGCATCAAAACTCTTAAATCCTTTTAAAAAAGGCGCTCGTGATAAGTGTTGAGTTAGTTTGGATTTTATTTTATTTTGCTTTACAGTTTAAGTGGCAAAAGGCCCTTCTGGGGATGGCCTAAATTTGTGGCTATTGACAACTGCTTTATAAATGTATGGGCTCGGGCAGTCTGAGGAGGCACTGCACCTCTCCAGGGCTTCTGCCACTAATAACAGAGGGATGTTAGACAAGCACCCTGAGTTTACTTCCTTCTCTTTCTTACACTGCCTGACTTTCTACCTTCATCCGGTGTCCCTCAGTAGCCCCCATGAACCTATCATATAAATGAGAAACGGGGACCCTTGGGTACCCTCTGAAAAGTTGAAAGCCCTTTTCTTAGAGAAATTTTCATAGGGCCCCAGCTTACAGATACTCTTCCAGTGTTTTTAAGATCAACATTCACCACCAAATTCACTAATTGAAGACCTTAATGAATGTTGTAATGACCAGCTCTGTTGTTGTCACTGATTCCGTATCTTGTTTTCAGGTGTGAGCTGGCTGAGTCAAATTCAGTTTGCTTCCAACTGAAATCAGTCACACAAGCAAAAAAACCAAACCAGAACAACAACAAAAAAATCACCACAACCCCCCCTGCTTTATAAATATGATATTCCAGCCTCTTTCAAACACCAACTGTTGATTGGCTACTTCACACGTCATGATACTAAATCACTGACTTCAGACTGTTAACCTTTTGCTGACTGAGTACAACTTCTGCAGTGAAGTCACATCCACGATTGTTAGTCATAACTTGCATTTGATGAGATAACTTCTATTGGGGAAAGAAATAAATTATCATGCAGACTTTTTTTCTGTGACATGGGGAAAGGTATTGAAATTTCTGATTTACATTTTTAATAAAAACAGCTGGATTTGAAAATGGTTTACGCATTTATATTCTGTAATGTACCACAGTTTTCATTCTGTGCTCTGTAGTTGGTATGAAGATCTAAAGTAGATTTGATGCCTCTGTAAAAACAGTCTAGCGAGTCCATGTTCTTCAACTGCATGACACTTGTTCATGTACCTTTTTCAGAAGATATTGATGTTTTTAAACAGATGAGGACTGTTTTTCTGGGTGTTCTTTGCTTTGACAAGGTTTTCTGTTGGGAGATTAGGCTTTTGAAGATATGTTTCATATATTTGAGTAGAATAAAATACTACCTATGAGAGCAAAAGACCCTCTTTTTATTTTTTGTTGTTGTTTTTTTTTTGGTTTCTCCTTTACAAATAAGTCCTCAGTTTTTATTGTTGCTTGCTGTTATGACACGTCATATATCTTTTGCTAATTGTATTTTTTCCCTTGATTTTAATTATTATGGAGCAAATGTTTTGTTGTTTAAAAAGTATTAGGATACAATTTTCTCATTTCTGATTTGTTAAATACCCTTGAATTCCCCATTTTCTTTTTCTAACATGCCAATGATCTATCCACCTTTCTCTCTGGTGCTGGTAGAGAACACAATAGAGCAAACCAAAGATAAGTTAAGGAGAAGTACTGCTTTTAGTATGCTTCCAGCTACATGGATGTGTAGCAGAGCAGGATCTCTTGGATCAGGGTCTCTCTGTGGGTTTGCCACAGTGCCAGGGAAACAGTGTCAGGAGAAACAGGGCTGGCAGATAAAGCAAGGAGGAGTATTGCATGTCTTTTCAAACTGTATTTGAAGACAACTTTTCCTCCTTTCATGACCTCTTCTTATTTGACATAGGAAATCTAAACAGCAAAGGGGGGCAGGGAAGTGTCTTGAACTCTTTCCATTCTCTGGTCAGAGGTGTGTGTGTTTTTTCACAGAATTATTCAGAAAGCATTTGTGAAAAATGGAGGTTCATCTTATTAAAGTGAAAGTTCTGCTGGACTAGGAAGGCACTTGTACCTTGTTCTTGGTCCTGGGTGCTTCCCATGTGCCTCCCTGCTGAGTGTAGAATTTAGTCCCCTCGAGTTACTTCCATTTAGGATTTGCTCCCTGTTGAGATCAATATTTAGTACTAGGGCAGCTTTACATGTTGAGTAAGGATCACTTGTTTCTATAGATATAAGAGGACTTAACAGCAGTGTACAATCAATATGGAAAAGCTTACTAAGATAATTTGTATTTAAATGTGAGCACTATTAATTCTAAACAATCTTCAGCCCTTATTTTGTCCAATCATTGCTGGACATCTAGGTGAAGAAGGCTCTTCTAACTTATTAGTTTATTATCAATGATATTGTCAGCACTTGAACTCTTCAGTTAAGGAACACAGTTACCTATTATGCTATTAAGGTTTGCTGCTTTCTGATTGAAGTCCATACAGAAATACCTATTGCCTTAGCACAGTCACCCCACCCTTCTGTGAGCAGGTTAATGCAGAGTTTGGCAAGTGTACAAGGAGAATGTAAATAATAATTACTGAATAATAATTTAGTATTTTTAAGGATGCTTGTCTTATAATTGCATAACATGAAGGCACCTATAGAAGAATAAATGTCTTTGGGAAAGTGATATGACAAGGATAAGAACTTTAAAATGGTCTCATCTTTTTATTATGTTCAACACTTTTTTTACCTTGGTTTACATGTTTAAATTTTCTAAGGAAGCTGTATCTTAACTAAAGTTTCTGTAGCTTCTAGGAATTCCATAGTGTTTGTGGGGAGGACTGTATGTTCCTTCAGCTGTGAATAATTTGTGCTTCTTTATCATTTGTTTCATGAGCCCTCTTTCAGATTTTATAAACAAGATGTTCACCTACATGTGAAGACTGTCAGTTAAAGCTGTTCAGTGCAAAACCTTGTTGGTACAGCATTATAAATCCTCCTGTACTGCTTCAGTTGATCTTATACTGAGCATTTCTGTGGTATTGTTTGATCCTGACTTAGTGTGGAATCAGTGGTATTGAAACGTGTGCTTAGTTGTTTTGCTAAAACTGGATGTCAAGTGTTAAATCATGTACTTAAGTTTGTACTGGATCGGGTCCTCTGAAGGTAGAAAAAGCCAAAGAAGTGAAAAATTCTGGTCACAATTCTCTCAGTTTAAGAGTTAGGTGTTACAGTGTTTTGAAAACCTGCAATAAGGCATATTACCTTCTTTTTTATAATTTTTTTTTTTTTTGGTCATTTTTGCTCCCATCAATAATCCGTGATTTAAAAAGTCATGTGTGGTCTCATAATTGTTTTTTACATTGGCTGGAATAGTAGTTCTATTAAAAATGTGGTTCAAAGGAAGAGTTGCTTTTCATACTCCAGAATAGCTGTGGTCTTGAATTACGTTTAGAAAAAGATGTATTAAATATAAACAAATACAGTGCTCATGTAAACATTAATTAAGCCCACATGACAGAACCTTGCTTTTTTGTGAAGAGCAGGAAAGCTCTTCTCATGTTCTCGTTCTTTCCACCAAGGCTTGTCTGGCCCCATTCCACCATCACCTTTCCATAGCAGAACCAATCAGACATCCCAAGTCATGGGACTGTCCCCTCTGCCCATGACCCCTCTTGGGGTGGGTCTCTGAAGTGGGTCCTGTGAGGGTGGCCTGGCTGGGTCCTTACTGGATACAGATGAGGAAGTGTGGAAGGCAGAGAATTCTAAGGAGTTTTACACCACCACACACAGGTGATGAAGACACAAAATACAAATATTGAGTGACCAGGACTTAGGCAGGAGCTGGAGTGCTACTGCTCACTCCCATGTGGGTGAGGTGGAACATCAGGGACCGTAGGGGCTGTGGACAATGAGAGCTCCAACTTGGAGACCCAACTGAGGAAGAGGAAAGTGAAGAAGAGATGTGAAAAAAGCCTCTTATTGTGTCCCAGGAGAATGCTATCCTCTGTGCATTCAGATCAGAGCAGCCCACAGCCGTATAAAATAGCTCTTACACACTCACAGGTTGTTCTGAACTAATATTTGCTATTTTAATTTTCTTTGCAGACCTTGATATCAAAGTCACTGCTCTTTCCCTTCTCTTTGGAACTCGTGGTAAAATAAGAGATCTGTACCAAATACTGAAGAATTAAGCCTAACAGAATGAAAAATTAACATGCTAAATATCTTAAGTAATGATATAAACAAAGTGCTATGTCATTCTGCTTGTCCAAGGCTGAGCCCTCTTTTGTCCAAAACCAGATTATGTTCTTCATCTCTCTAATGGCACTATTAGAAAATTCATATTGGAAGCCAGGACCTTATTTGTGATGCTGCTTCTCCTTTGGGGCTGATATTGAAGCACAGGCACAGTATAAAACTTCAGAAAGAAGGCAAATATCAGATAGTTTTAGCCCAGGATTAGCAGTTAGGACTCTTGAGTGTCATCTGAACATTGATTATTTGTCAGATAATGCAATTACATTTAATGGAGGGCACTGCTCAGGAGTTGCACAGTTTAGCTAGCACGTGTGGGTTTTATGCACTGTACCATCTTCTCAGTCACAGTGGAAACATGAGTGACATTTGACACTTGGTTGTGGTAATACTTTTCCAAAGCAGCTGCATATCACAACACTGACAAAACCCATGAAATGCCTGTTCTGTGCTCCTTGCTACCAAGTCTTGTTTCCACTCTCCGTGAGAGGCGGAGGCTGCAGAGGAGAGCGGTGTTGGAGGATGGTGTCGCATGTTGTGTGCCTGTCAGTGAGCTCAGACACTTGCTATTGACTGTGACATGTCACTTACATGAAGCCATGCAGTGCTGCTGCAGCTTGGGGCACAGCATAGGTTATGCAGCAAATTGCAGCCCGCTTTTATCTGTGTGACAGACCCACCAAGAGATGCTAGAATCTGAGTGAGCTTCCAGATTTCAGGGTTTCTGACTCCTGAAAAAAGAAAAGCAAGATGTGCCTGAGATGGTTTGAAATAAAACAGAGAAGAATCCTGTCCCTGTCCTCATGATAATAGCAGGGAGGACTAGACCATCTTATTATTGAAGTGCATCAGAAGTGATTAAGTAAAATTCTTGCCGCTGTTTTCCCTATTGGCTTTGCAGTATAACAAGAAATCTTGGCTCCACTGAATCATGGGGACTTTTACGATTGAGTTCACTGGAACCAAGATTTCCTCTTCGGAATAATTGTCAGCTTTGCTCCTCTGTGGACAGGGTGCTGATTCATGCTCCTCATGGATGTAGCATCAGTCATTCCACTGATCCTGAGAAAACTCTCCCTACTCAAAAAGCTTAAGCCTGGTATACTGACACGCATTTTGCTTCAGTGGCAACACCTGTGATGATATCTGTACCAGAAAAATGCCCCTGAATTTCAGGTGATCAGGCAAGCCTTAGAACAGCCTCTAATGCTCTTCTAGGAAGACCTGATGTCAGTTCTGGCTTGACCATACTGGGATTTGAGCAAAGTCCTTCAGGTTGTCACCTGCAGACAGAACAGTTCCTGACTCTTCACAGTAGCAGACAGAGCAGCCACACTGACTCAAGGCTCTGCTGTCACAATGACAGCCATAATATAAATGCTTTATCATACAGAAATGAAAATTTGATTAAGTATCTGAACTTGGCTTATTCATGACAAGGCAATATTTAGCTCAAGCTTATTTCAGACTTTGAGTATCAAAGGGATAGCCTTGACTTCAGTGACACTGAGCTCTCCAAAACTGCATTTGCATGTTCCATCCTGAAAGGGGCTTCTGAGACTGTGACTCAGTTTCCACTGCCAAGAGTTAAGGTGTTCCAAGAATGGCTACCTTAGACAGGGAATTTAGGCTCTTTATCCAAACTTTTATTTAAACAAACACACCCAAATCCTGAGGAGTTCAGTTAAGACTGAGCTTCCAGAACTGTCCTGAGTTTCAGCTGGAAATATGCAGAGGGTTCCAGCTGGTAACTGGGTTTTGAATCTGAGCAATACTAGTTTGAATGTTATTGACTGTACAAGCACAAATAACAGATTTGAGTAGAAACCAAGAGGGAGAGATCAAAGTCCTAACATGGCTTCTCTCCTGAACGCCTCAGAAAGCCGAGACTTCTGTCTTGTCCCATCTGTACAACTGAAAGAAATGTTTCCCTTTTAACAGGAAATTAAACAGCACAGACAAGTTAAAGAAACAAAATCTACAAAACGTGGTTGGGTATTTATGTGTGTAAGTTCTCAGAGAATTTTGGTAATTCTGTGTACAGTTTTGAAGCCCTGAGAAGGATGTCCAGCAGTGGCAAAGCGTGTGGATGAACACTGTGGTGGTGCATGCAGATAATTCATATTTTCATAGGACTTGATAGTCAGCATGGGAGTAATCTCAGACTTGGCTAATGAAAGTGGCTGCACCTGGTTGAGATCCTGCTGGAAGCTTTACTCTGTCAAAGATACTTATGTCTGGGTGCTTCCCACTTTATAAACCTCATCCCCTTCTTGTGCCCTTAGGCTTAGTTGTGTTAAGGAACTGAAAAACTTGAGATCATCGCTGTTTTGGCAAAAGCTGGCTGTGCATAAATATGAATATCTCTGAAGGCTGCTCTTGCATGCAAACTTATTTGGTTATTTGAAAATGTTTTTGAATCTGATAGCTGAATCATTGCTGAATCATTAAGCTGTAGCTTACGTTCTGTATAGGTTTTATAGATGACAGTATGGTTTTACATTTTTCTTTTTAGCTCTGCCTGCATTCAGCTGAAGGCTACCATATTGACAGATAAGTTGAATTCTGATTCTGTGAAAGAAAGTTGCCCTTTTGTAAAGAGGTTCTAAAATCACATATTTTACCTGGAGGAGCACCATGCACCCTGTACAGATAATGTGCTGTCCTCAGCCATCAGTACAGTATGCTGAGAAATGAACATATTAAGGCAATTTGAGTGTTGAACCTTCTTTAATTCAACACATCATTTGGTTTCAAAATGGTTAAGTAAATTGTATTTAAATAATTGTAAACATTCCAAATAGTCATCCAAAACAAATTGTACTTTGCATAATCGTAACTTAGGAACAAAATGTTGCAATATGAATCAAGGAAGAGTGAAAAAAAAATTGCTAAATGAAAAAAGTACGCTTAAATTTGTTCACATATTTCTCCTTAGTAGATATTTGACAAAATTTTTGTACTTATTTAAGTTACTGTGCAAAATTTCAGAACAGTGTAGGTTAAAAATGTTTAATATCTTTTTATTGCTCCATCCCTTTGAATATTTATTTTCTGAAACTTGAAAGCTGCGTGCAGTATGACTTTTGTAGTGCAAAAGGCTTTTCATTCCATAAAGTGCCTAGAAATTTGTTATGTGATCAGTTATATAAATAGGCTTATTGTTTAGAATGTGTCTAAAACGCAGTCTGTCCTTTAGCCATTTTTTTCTCTTATTAAATTTTTAAAGGCGCATATTTCAAAACCAAACAAACCGATTCCAAAGGAGTCTCATTTTCTTCTTTTTCTCCCAAAATGTATGGTATGTTCTGACAATTTAGGCTCCAGTTTGGCTAGTGGGTAGTCTTTCATTAGAAAGCACACTGTAGCAAAACATGTATTTTTTTGTTACAAAATAGCGAATGATATAATAATTGTAAAGGGCATCTACAGCGTAATGACAGTTATGTGTTTTTCAAAGGAAAATGCAAACAATAGGTAGAAGAAAGTAAAATCAATAAAAGGACATTGTATGAATATATCTGGTCCATTAGTTACAGGGAAATCTATTCTGTTCAATCTGAAATCACATTCAGCTTATGAGGTGGATAAATAAAAACGTTAGGTCCCAGTTATGTAGTCCTTTCTCCTTTTGAGCTTAATGGCAACTTTGGATGAAATGGGACACCAGGATTAAAGCCCAAATTAATCATTGTGCAGCACAATTTTCATCACCCTCACTTTCAGATAGGTAATTTCCACCAAGTAAAATCATTGAGGACTGTTCTCATTGTATGCTTAGCTGCAGTTCCTGTGTTACAGAGGGGAAAAAACAAGTTACGAGTATTCTTCAGTTGTAGAGTGGGAATGCATGTGCACCTGTTAAGTTTTATATCTAAAAGAGTGTGCTGAAGTTTGCTTATTTAACTCCAGTCCTTCCTCCTGTTAGAAGTGTTGTGGAGTTTGGATAGAAAGGTATCATGAGAGATTGTACATCTGCAGTTCCCCCAAACCCTAAAATGTACTAGGGACAACTGATTTCCTCACTAGGATTTCTGATCCCTGTGTGCCAATTGTTGGCTGATTAAGGTCAATGATAGCACTTATTCAGTACTTTTATTGACTTGGATCATGTGATAGAAGTGATTGATTTAAGCACAGGATTGCTAATTTTCTATTGTAGCCATTTCTTCTATAGAGCCAGGTTTTACATTACCAGGAGTTATTTATTCTGTATTTAAAGGCAATTCATTTTTCCCTTACAGGTAGCGGTGCCATTGCGTACATTCAGAATTACATATTTCACTTGTGGGAGATGTTTTTGCCAATGTCAGATGTACCCTTTGTTTCCAGAGATCTTTGGATAGGCTGAGATTTCAAATAGCAGATAATAACATGCAGTGTGTATTATTGATGTTGTCTTAATTGTCTTATTGACAACTCACTTGCACTTGAAGAGGCATGCTAATATCAGACGTTTTATGAGATTGCATATATTTTCATGACTGGAAGCCATAGCTACAAAATGATTTTAAAAAGCACAAAAGTATTACTCATTAAGACATGTAGAATTTTAAAGATGCATTTTTGGGTCAACCTTCAGCATCATCACTGTTTGGTTTTGTTAATCCAGTCTCCCTCACCCTTAATTTTCTTTTACTAGTCCCTAATTAAGCTACACATCGATATTTAGCGTAGAATTGGCTCCAAAGCAAAGTGCCATGCACCACCACCATTACCTGAAAAAAAGAGCTTATAGGAATAGTAAATTATATGCCTGGAAGATATAAGAAGATGTTCATATAAAGGGAAAATACAAGTTATTTCCCTCTCCAGTGGCAAAGAGGGGGTGTAGAAGAGAGTATACATTGTGTGCAGTTTAAAATTATAAAAATCTCATCATGAATATACTAATTGTGATATTCGTTTCTGGTGGAGTAGGTTCATTAAGATGTTGGAATTGTTTAGTTACTGTTGGTCTCTTTAAAGACCTGTGAATTAACTTGTGACGTTGTTAAAATTTAAAATCAATAAAAATAAAGCTACAGTATGTATCAGCGTGAGCTGACAGATGTAGACATGTATTAAGGAAAAGCTCTTGCTGAGAATGATTGTAGCCTGAAGTATTCTATATATGAATGATCCAAGCATATTTTAGATTTCTCCTTTAGCAAACCTCCAGTTTGGACATATGGGTCTCTTCATGTGTCTGTCATGGTGAAAGGACCAGTTGCTGATGTTACTTCTGCCAACACTGTCTTCTGGGTGCTGGTCTTTCCTGTTGCTCATGAGGACTCCATCAGGGACTGTTTGTTTCCAGTCCTGTTTGAATCCTGTGTTCCTGTATCTCTGTGAAACACATAAAGGCAGAATTTAATGTAAACTCTGCATGTCCTTTCCACCCCTTATTTTTCTGCCTCATATTACTGTAGTGGATTTGCTTGAGAACATTGAAAGGAAGGAGACGGTTTTCAGGTTGACTTTCTCCTTCTCCCAGTGTGAAAACCTGTTATCTTGGAGAAACTTGGGTTTCTACCCAGGAGACAAATAATCCAGCTCTATTCACCAAAATCTTACCTTTTTCCTGAGATACTGAAGTGATTATGAAGAACTACAAATGTGTTCTGCAAAATACTTTTTAAAAATTGGCAATTATTTGCACCTGTCTTCTAGCTCCCTTCAGCCTGGCTTGCATTACTTTTGTAATTAAGCTTTGTCATTTATTGTGAGGCCAAAGAACTTGGAATTCTCTTTCTAAATGTGCCTCTGTGATCAGGTGTTTTAATAAGGATCTTCGTGACCTTCTAAATTTTTGCCACATTTATGCCACTTCAATTTCACCTCAATAAATCAGAGCAAGAGCTGACTCTTGGTATTTCTGTAAGTGGGCAAGTGGAGTTTTATATCGTATGTAAAATCATAGCGTTGAATTGTTTTTATATGCTGAAGTGCCCTTTTAGATAAATAATCTAGATATGGGGGCAAATAGAACCCACAGAAATAGTTTCCAGTAGGAAGTGGTGATGAACAGCTCAGAAGTGACCTCTGCATACCATTATCCTGCATTGTGAGTGTGTGGATTGGCCATATCTGAGGATCTTGTGCTTGATTTCTAAAATAGATCAAGTAGTGTATGCCTGAAGCAAAAGGTGTCCATCTGTGAAATATGAGCTTGAATGACCATAATATCAGGAGAAAAATGGATGACACCTGAAAATTAAATTTGTTGATAAAGCACTGGACAGAACTTCATTCCTAATTCTTTTCCTGACTTTCAGTGTGACCTTGGAAAATTCATTGGAAGGTGATTTTTACAGGTGCTGAAGGCTTTTTGCCAGTAATGAGTCTTGGGGTTGCAACTGGGGCACTAATCACCTCTGAAGCTCAGGCAGTGCTTGCATCTCTGTTGGCCCAGTGGGTAAAAGGATTTTTACAGCCTTTAAAAAACATGATATTTACTGATAAAAAGTATATAAATATGCTTTTGTTTTAATAGTTTGCTTGGAAAAAATGAACAGGACTAGTAGGCTGTCTGAATGAGTGTAAATGGAGGAGTGTCTTGCAGGGTCTTGTATGTTTACAGGGTGGTAACTTTGCCTGGCATGAAGGAAGTGCCCTTTCAGAAGCCCATCTCACCCTTCTGCCTGATGCTGGCAGTGAGAGGTGCTGATTAGGGAGGCCAAGTGAGCCCCAATGCTTTTGGTGGTCCATTTTCCTCACGAAATCCTTGTACCCACTGTCACTGCAGGGATGTTGGTACATCCTAGTCCTCATAGTATGTCTGGCTACAAATGTGTCCAGCCTGTTTGTTTGTCTCCCCACCTTCTGTGGCAGCATGGTACCAAGCTTACTGATGTTTATGAGAAGAAGTATTTTCATTTTTCCTGTGAAGCAGCCACTCTACCTCTGTTATAATTTTATTTGACCTTTTAAGTAGCTCTGAGTCTCCTACATTTTGTTGGAAAGATAAGGCCAGAATGGCACACAATATTCTAGATATGGGTTCACCAAGGCTTTCTGCTGTGGCAGAAGGATACTGTCCATCTCGTTCTCAATACTCTTCTAAACAAGTGACTAAGGCTGTGTTTACTCTTTTGTATGTTACTGAACTAATGATTTCAGAGGACTGTCAATTCCAAGATCTCTTTCTGTGCTTGCATGCCATTTCCAAGTTCAGTGTTATTGTACGTGGCTGTTTAGATTGCTTTCCCCAGATGTTAAACCTTCACATTTTTCTGTGTTGATACTCATCTGCCACATTTCTGCTCACTCGCTCTGGCTGTGCTGAAGCACAGATTCCTCACCCCAAGTTTACCCTCCAGCCACAATCTTGTCTCTGAACAGAATGGCTCAGCCAGTGATTGCTCCTGAAACAAAGCAGTTTTTCTTGACCTTTTGGGAGATTTTTTTGAGTTTCAACCATGTAGCTCACAAAACCGTGCAGCAGTTTCTTCTTTGATACTATCCCCCAGAGGATTCGCAAATAATTCTGCATTTGACAGTTTTGCTCTTGAAAACACCCCTGGTCTCTGGTTAAAAATTGTGATTGTGGAAAAGCTGGCAGCAAGTGGGCAAGCTTTACGTGAAAAGATTAGCCATGGAAAGCAACTTTCCATTTGGTTGTATTTCTAGGGAGATACACTCGAGGTTTCCCACGTGGATGGTTTGATGCAGAAGGCCCCTAGTGAAATGACTCAGACAAGAGGTCAGCTTTGAATTGCTGTAATAATTTTTTTCTTATCTAGTCTTGGAAAATAGTAGTGAAAACAGGAGTGAAACTTCCTGGTATCACCAAATGCCATAATCAGGCTGAGGATGTCTTTTAGGCCTGTGTTGTCTTTTAGAACTCTGATACCCCATTAGCAACTATTTGATTCATAAGCAGGTGCACATGGAAGCAGTCGCTTCAGGTAAAGTGTTTCATTGTTGTCTGCGTGGGACTGAAAACTCTCGGATGGAGACAGCTGCTGGGGAAGTCTTGTAGGAAAAGCATAGTAGGCAGTGAGATATTTACTCCAACAGTGAATTTTGATACTTCTCTGTTTGAGTTGCTGTGTGGTTGATGCTGTTCTTTACAGTCTCTGGCCTGTTGGCAAGAAAGCTCAGTTGCAATATTTCCCATGCTCAGAGATGGTGAGTGAGTAGAGTCAATACTACCTGCCAGGACCAGTGGAGCACAACATGCTCTAGTTACATCACCTTCTATTTGTGAATTGTTACCTTGGTTGACATGGATAAGAAAACTAGCACCCTCCAGCACTGAAACCTGTAGTGTCTATAACTTGAGTAAAAAGACTAAGTGCTCTAGCTATGGCTATTACATTGTATCCTGGGATTCAGGGAACAGTGGGTTAAGCTTGTGTACCTTTAGGAGATCTTGAGACCTTGTTTGTGCCTTTAAAAATAATTTTCTGGTTTGTGTTGCAGGAGTAGCTCAAAGAAATAGAAGTATAGATTTGTTTAAAGTAAATCACAATTAAATGTTTACGATGATCTGGGTGAAACGTCTCTCTCATTTGCAAGACCAGTTCACAGGAATCATTCATAATGCCTCCTGAAAGTGGAACATCTTGTCCAGTTTCATTCACTGCATTCATATAATATGTTGTTTAGCTCTGGTTAATGTTTGTTGAAATTTTAGATAATAAAAATTATTAAGAAAACAGGTAGAAGGAATAGGTGAGATTTTAAAAATTGCTGTAGAAACAAGAGGCGTTTTAATTGCTCCCTTTTTCGTTATTTATCCACACATGCTATTTCAAGATGTCCTTTTCTTTTCCTGACAAGGACATTTGGGCTTGTAGTTGCTTAAAAGAGTAAGACTGTTGGTGAAGGAGTCTCTCCTTACCTAAATTGAACTGAAGTTTCAGGGCTCATGTACCACAAAACTATCAGCAGTCCTCTGGCACTTTTGGCAGTAGGTCAGACCATTGGGCCATAGGCACTGTATGATTAGAAGAGTGCTGATACTTCATTTTTCTGGTAGTGTCTTTGTTGTTATCTAAAGAAGAAGTGTGGCTACAAAATTCTTAAATCAGCTGGTCTGATTCAGTGGAAACCAAGGATTTTGGTCCAAGAACTGTGCATGCATCACTCGGTGGTTGAGAGAACTGATTGCCTGACTGAGTTAAAGATCAGTTATCATTCTTATCATTGCGGCTCCTGCTGCCATCTGGGTCTTTGGTAGCACTCCAGAGCACTGACTTCATCTCCATGTAGGGATCAGGGTTGAAAGCTGAAGAAAGTCAGAAATTTTCGAGTTCATTGATGGGGGTGGAGCAGTGACGAAGGGTGGGAAGATGGCAATAATTTCTCTTGAGGATTATGGAAGTAGAGGCATGGAGTTGTGGGGTAGCAGTATTTGGCTAGCACAGAGGTTGTTCAGTTCAGCCTCAGTTTGAGAAATCAGAATTACCCACTCTGTTGAACATTCCTGTCATAATTAAGTGTCAGACTGTGACCTTTAGTATTCTAAAAAAAAGGAAAAATTGTTACCTTAAGGAATTTCCCATACCTTGAACCAGAACAGAATTCATGTCTGTGTTCTGGAATTATCTGGGTCCTTGGAGACAGAGAACTTCCTCAAAATTTAGTGCTCTGGGAATCTGCTTCTTTAGCAACTCTAGTGGTTGTTTCTATGGTTAGACAAATTGGTGACCTTTTGGAGAGCATCGTGTTATCAAACAGACCAATCAACTCTTTAGCAAATGTATAAGATTCATCTTCATTTAAGTATCTAAGTGTAAAATGAAATTGAATGTGTGTCTGATACGTAGATTTTGCATTGCATTTGCCAAAGACATCATTTATTTGGTGTGTCTGATTCTTGGAAAAATAATCCTTGGAGACATAGGGCTTGATTTCCTGAGCATAGCTATTGTTGCACTTCATAATGAAAAATAAGTGCTTGGCCCTTCAGGGAATCAAAATGTGGATGATTCAAAATTAGCCTCCAAAATTTTGAGCATTCTAATATGAATGGTTAAAGTATTAAAATTAAGACTATCCAGAGTAGAAAGCAATGGTCCCCAGTGTTGAGATGCACACTTGGGGGCGAACATGCACACACACACACACACAAAATTAATATAAGGGATTAATATTCAGCTCTGATAAAACTGGAAAATATGCACTGTGGAAGGTAGGTAACGTGTCTTCAAAGGTTGGTTAGTGCTTAAGGTGACAGAAAATTAATGCACATGAATGACAGTTGTTCCTGAGAGAGTCATCAGATGCAACTGTGAAAAGTCTCCTTTCCTTGAATCCCACTTAAGTTGAGAAAGTTGTTATAAATGTTTGATAGAACAAGATGGACAATTGCCCCAGGTAGGTCTGAGGTTTGACCTCTGCCACAAATGGTTGCAAGAAGCTTTTTTCCACGGTCCCTGTTCTATTTAATTTCTTTGCGGGATGACACTGGAATGGCTAAATCTCTGATTTCTTTGTCTTGCAGCCCTTTTGCTCCGTTGGTAGATCTAGGGAGATTAGGAATGCAGGACACAACATCACTATGTACAAAGTTTGTATCAAATAAAAGGATTCAATTTTCTGCCAAGTTGGGGTTTAACCTCTCCTAGATCCTGAGTTGTGCATAATTAATGTATTTTCAATATCTTTCAGCATTTGACTTTCAGAATTCTCTCCCAGAATTAATCTTAAAGATGTTTCAGTATTCTGCCTTCAGGAAGACAACTTGCTTTTAGCTCATGCCATAATTTTTGGTTTCAGTTTTTGGATGTCATGTATCACTCTGATTAAATGTCTTTTTCTTGCAGAAGGCTATTCTCACAGGAAAAAAATCAAGCTATTATCTAACGAATGTGTGGCAGTTAGTGCTAGCATGGGCTAGTATATTTTTAATGGCAGCAATCTCTTCCATTTTGTTGCGTGTGAACAAAATCTCTTGCCTGCTTTATATCATCAAAGAGCTTGTCCAGATTTGGCGGTTTTAGGTTGGGTAACATTATGATGGACGAGTTGACAGTTCATTAAACCAAAGATTTTTTCCGTCCACAATAGTCTGTCTTCTGTGTATTTACTATTATTAAAGTCAGCACAATAGCATCTGTAAATAAGACATGCCTTTCCTCTCCACTAGCATCGACGACTGATGGTGGATGCCTACTAAGAAAAATAAAGCTGGGTCCTGCTGAGCTAACTTTTAATGCAACAACACAGTGTGTATAAGTACACTAGTGCCATTGTGAAAGAGTGGCTTTCTTCCATTAAAGCCATATTACTGTCCCTGATAGTCCTGCCTGTCAAATATGCTAAGATACAAACCAGTGTTGTTTATATTTGTAGCAATTCAGGACCCAACTGGTAGTAGGTACTAGGTATGACCCGTGCAGTTTTACATGCAGTAGCTAGCTTCCAGCTTGTTGAACCACTGTGATGTTTGGGATATACATTCTTTGAAGATTACTTCTAAAGAAAGGCATTCAAATCCTTAATTCGAGATTCTGTCTATTCCTGTGGTGTTTACATTCCAGTGTGGCAGAAGATCACTGAAAAAAGGAAAGATGAAAATGCACTTAAAAAAGGGTTTCTCAAAACAGGTCTCCTTCAAAGCATCACAGTCCTCCACCTCCTCCCCTCTTGTAAAGACTGGGATTAATGTTTTGTGCAGGGAAAAAATATACATTAATAGGCAACTTTGCAGTTTGCCACAGTGCTGTTTGCTAGGGAGCCATCTGTGATGAAGCACTGGGCAGTGCGTGAGCGAGAGCCTCTTCCACTGCTGGAGTTATGACATTTTTTATTAACACAGCTGCAAAGTTACTTGCTTCTGTTTTTCTCTGTGTTATCTTGGTGCTATTGTTTTTACTTGCTACTTAAAAACTACAGGCTCATCATCTTCCAGAGTTCTTGCTTGCTATTTTTTTTTTTTTCAGTTTCGACTGTGTAATAAAAGGATCAAATATTTAAAATTGCTCGCATGTTACTTTATTAAATGTGTTTGTAGGAGAATGGGAATAGTTACTGTGTGGCTTTCTTGTAGCATTGAAGCTTCCAATTGTTTAGTTTTGAATTCACTCTACTTAAAATATGCAGCATATTTTTTTATTTAATTTGTGTGAATATGGCGTTCATTAAAGGGCCTAATAACAAAGGCTAAAGCTTGGCACAGGGTGGCTGTTATGCAAGCTTTCCCACACGCAGCTCTGCCAGTACCCCTCAATTCTGACCTGCAATAATACCCTTGCTATTCTAGTCCTGGGCCTTGCCTGAGCAGTGGCTGCAAACTGTGTCAAATCATGTGTGTGTGATTTTTGTGATATAGACAAATGACATCTCTAAACTCGTTTTTATTTCTGACCTTACAGTAAGTCATAGGTATTTTTAAAAACAATTTTGGCAAGTAATTTCTAACTAAACCAGGGGCAATGGCTGTCTCAGGAGTGGTAAAAAGAAATGGATGAACAATGTCAAGATATGTCAAGGCCCTATGTTTGTATGGGAAGGTAATGATTTAGAAAATCTATATGCCGATGCAATTATTCTTAACTTTAAGAAATTTTGAACACATCTCTGGTGTGAATGGGATTCTCTGTCCTTATGTGTTTCTAGCAGGCATTTAAAGGATACAGAAGGATGAGGGGTTTTTTCAGATTATAATTTATCTTGATTAAGATGGCATAAGACATTCAGCCATCATTGTGGTATAGCAGCAGGAGTGAAAGGATCAATTCCTTGCAAGGATTTATACCCCTAGAATTATAAGGGATTTTTTTAGGGATGTTAATAATATAAGGGAACTTTAGCGAATGATCAGCAACATGTGGTATGTAAACTCTGATGGAGAGCAGAGCTTTAAATGCAGACAATGCAAATAAGCATTCCAGAAACCAAAAGAGATTCACCTACACATAAACAAATACTAAATCCCAGCAACACGTTAATTGTAAGATTCAAAATAGCCTTTCTGCTACCTGAGCACCTACGTAACACTGCTTCTGCCCTTTAAAAAACAGTTTTATGAAGGAGCAGTTGAGCCAAAATTGAAAAAAGGGGGCATGTAGCCTTTCAGGCTACGATGATTAGTATTAAGATGAGTTGCACTTTAGCTAGGCTGAAACTTGTTCGTAACAGAATGTTAAATACTTACTGAAAAGAAAGATTATGTCTATCTAGTTACACCATTCCTTGATATATGCACCATGTCAGAGTGCCATTGTCTCCTGGGTAAAGACTGAGAGTTCAAATACCCACTATCTCTCCCCTGGTGCTCCAAATGCTCTGCTTTGAAGTTTTTATAATCCATCTGTCATCTTCTAGCAGGGAGGGCACATGTTCTGTACCACTCAATTATAGAATTCTCTTTCGCCAGCTACAATGAGACAGGAAAGAATGTTATGGGTGGTTGAGAGAAACTGTCAGATATACTAAATTCCTGGGATTCATATGGATGATGTTATTCCAGTGTAGGAACACAGCATGTGTTATTGTTAAAATGTATTAAGGATACATCTTGCATTGTACCATTTAAGCATTTTGATATTCGCATAGTTTTGTTAATATTTAATTTTTATTTAAAAAGCAGAAGCAGCCGAAAAGTCTGAGGTTTGATCATTTCATTTTTTTGGGGCAGCAAGAAGTGACCAAATATGCATATATTTTGGAATATCAGAAATTATCACGGTGAAATGGAAAAATTGTATTGTTTTTGTGGAAAAGCTCTGGAACAGTGGAAGTGTTTACAGACCAGTAATATTTGCCATACCAATTGTTTGTATTATGATATGAACTGAAGGCCTGAAAATTATATGTGCTACCATCTGGTGAAAACAGGAGTAGCATTTCATTATGTGGTGCATATAAACAATAGAAGCAGTGTATTCTGAAAGTATAGTTAATGTTTTGTTTAAAGAAATCTACCTTATAGGGACCTAGCTTGCTTGATAGCGCTCTGGCTTTTCATGTACTTAGTCCCTGGGGTGATTTAATTTGTTGTCTTATGTGAAATGAGTTTGATGAGCTCAGCTAAGTCTCTTGTGAGTATTAATTCATGGTGTAAGAGATCCCACATAGTTTTGCAGAGGCTGGCATAATTTTAAAATTGTATGGTGTGCTCAAACAGGATCAGTATGTGTTGTAACTGAATTTATTGGAATACATAGTTTTTCAGGGCAGATTTATGGTACCATTGCCTGCAAATGTTTTTTGTTTTTTGGTTTTTTTACATAAGTGTATAGTCTGGCGTGAGTCAACCAGCCACCCTCAAATTCAATTTCAAATATGCCCCTTTATGGGATCCCTTTAAAGCTCCTGAAGTGGACAAGAGCCTGTAGGAGTCTCCAGATGGTGCAGACCCCTTTGTAAGCTGAAATCTAACTCCCACAAACGTGTTCTGAGCAGTCAGCAGGACAACCTCTTGCTCAGACCGTATCTGCAGTATAAATACATCCTCCTGTTCCAAACAAACAGGAATCCTGCCATTTCTGAAATCTGGCAACTGCTTTCAAATAAAACTTACTATGGTGGCTTGCTATTTTGCAGCCTGTCGTCTGTCTGTTGGGTTCTCCAGGCTGAAACGAGAGCTGGGGGCAGTGGAAGGGAGATGTCCCTTCCAGGTTAAGGAGGTAAAGGGATTGTCCTGTGGCTGAATTCTGGGAAACTGATCCCAAATGTGTTTGGGCTAGGAATGGAAGGCAATATCTGTTTATCTGACTTGGGTTGGTTACAGTAAAAATGGAAATAATCTTAAAAAGCTCCAATGGAGAAATTAAATAAATTGGAGAAAGTATGATCCGAGATGAGATGGTCCTTTCCCTTCACCGTGTGGGACCAGGACACTGGTCAGAAGCAGTTTTTGCTGCACCTCATTTGGGTTACACTTGTCCACTTGGAGGTGGCAGGTCTAAGTGTCTTATTCTTCTGCACCACTGCTACCACCAGCTTCCTAATTCTGGTGATGGGAAATTTTTAGAATTAGGCTCTCCTTTGCCCAGTGTTCCCTTCAGCAGATCTGCCCACAGATGTCCTAAGGGGAGATGGTCGTGAAGCACCCCCAAAATTAAGGGTGTGAAGTGCGGCACTTGGTGACAGAGCTGTACTTTTAACAGAGAAAATATTCCATGATGAGACTTTTGCCCTAAGATGGCCTGAGTTGAATGACCTGCTGCATGGACTTTTGTGGCTCAGCTCTCTTGATCTAACTGTGATTCTGTTGATAATGCTGAGACTGGACACCCTGAGCTCTAGGGAATGGAAGCCCACTTCTCTTTTAATTGTATCTCCTAGAAGGCACCAGATATTTCCTTGCTGTATTTATATAACAGCCAATGCAAGTTTTTTAAAAAACATTCCCACTAACTGCAGATTTGTTTTTTATATGTGGTTTACCTTTACTGTATTTACATAACCTATATATAGACAAAGAAATATTCCATTAATGCCATACAGCGATCTTTATTCACATGGAGAAGAATTTTTTTTAAAATTCAAAGTTTTTAATGTTTTGCTTGCTCTGATATTTGGTTTTTTTCCTTCCCTTTGCCTAGCTCTTCTTGCTTATCTTTCATAATTTCTCTTTAGCAGCTTTTTTTTTTTTTCTATTTCTATCTCTTTCTTCTTACTTTCTCCTTCTCTCTATCTTACAGGTGTACACTAACAGTGGAAGCCCCAGTTGGAAGATTATCAGTGAAGAACAGAGTTTTTAGGTCCTAGCAGAAACTTCATCACAATGAAAAACAAAAAGTGAAGATTGCAGTTTGCAGGACCTAGTGAAACCTGGAGAGTGTGAAAAGTATTTGCATTTGCTCTCTGATTTTCACTGGGTCTCCTAACCTGCACTCTGAGGGCTTCCACTGTATTTTAAGCCTGCTGTAGCACAATTTTGTGTAAATGGCAATAAACGAAAGTAGCCATGCAGTTGTTGGTAGTTGGTATGTTACAATGTCAGCAAATCTTGAATTACTCTTTTGACGTAAACATCTCCTATAAATTCCTATTTACCTAATTGTGTAAAAACAAAACCCCTAAACAAACAACAAACAGACAAACCCTCCCAAAACATACCCCCATTATTTTCAATACACATATTAAACTGTGATTGTAATAGTACTCTTCACTAGTATTGAGGCAAATGTAAAATTATTTATTCAGTGGAATTTTCTGGATATAGCTATCTTAATCAACAGTGCAAAATTCTCTTTGTTCAAGCAATTAATTTTTTTGATGGGCAAATAAAATATGTGCTTGGTTTTTTGGGGGTTGGGTTTTTTTTTTCAGTTTATACATCCTCCTCGTGGCAAATAATGCCAAATAGATTTAGTATCTGGACAGACAAATTTTTCATTATCATTTGGAAGCCTGATTTAAAATATATTACTTTGAGAAATACAACATTGAGATTTTAACCAGCCATATTGTGCTACAGCTTATTGTTCTGTTGCAGGGATAATGTATTAATGTTTATTGAGTTCTTTATAAATTTATATGTGTTAGATAGAGTCATAGTTTCCTTTGTGATCCTCTGTTTTAATAAGCTAGAAATTTATAAACGTGAATTTTAAACTACTGGTCATTAGGTAGCATGTTGCAGTTTGGGAAATATTTTTTGTTTTGTTTTTAAGCTTAACGTCTTTTACTGTCCTTTCTGTATTTTCCCATGAGATTAAGGTCGTATTTTTTATGCATGTTGAAAAATATTCACTTATCAGTATGGGTGCAACTGTAAACAAGTGATAAAGTGACAACATTTACAACAGCAAAACTGACAGCATTTGCTTTAATTTTCTGCCATTTTTGTAATTATATCAATCAAGACCAAAACTAAAATGATATTTTAGCATGCTGTAAGAAATGAGGAATTCAGATCTTAAAAGACCATTACAATTAGCTTTGAAACATTCACCATTTTAACATAATTGTTTCATATAGCTTATACGTCTTCATTTACAGGCAAATATTCTGTTGATCTTTTATAAACAAAGTAGCACCCATCTGCTTCTTGAGACACTCCTGGCGCCTATTCATTGCAAAAATAATACATGTCCTAATGACTTCCACATATTTTGAAATCTCCCTTTTGAAATTGGTCTTGGCAGATTATTTGCAGGTACTTGAGTTGCATCTGTTTGCAATTTTGCAAATGCGGAAGACTTTAATGTTGAGCACTGCAAGAGGGCTATTTTAATCCTCAGATAACATAGGCTGTCATCAAAAGCCACATTTATCTTTTCGAAGGTGGGGCAAATGTTTAATGTTAAAAGACAGTAAAAGGTCAAGGTCAAGGCTGAGGTCTGAATATTTTCCTTTCATAAAATTGTGTCTTTTGTCATTTACTTCTTGCATTTTTTTCATTTAAGTTTCAGCTTAGCTTCCCATTGCCAAGAGGATGTTTTGCTGATAAAAATGAAAGATCAGGAAGAGAGTAAATCTGAAATAATTGTGAACTTCGGTCTGTTGTACTTATTATTACCATGTGGTTAGCAGCTGACCAACTTAAGCCGTTTTTATTTACACTACAAAACTGAGCAGCATTGTCTAGAAAAGTACAACTTTTATTTAATCACTAGACTATGTTAAAATGGAGTTCAGGGTCTCCCTTCATCTCACAGAAGCAAGGAGGTAAGGTTGAAATGACATCCTTAATGTACCTCATTGGGCCTTGTTATTGCAGCACATATGGTACACTATGAAGGATTACCAATTGTTAGAGGACCCCTGCAAGAGTTGGGCACGGTGGGGGTGAGTTAAGGATGACATTTCAGGTTTAATTCCTCTCTTGTTTTCCCTATTACCTTTTGACTGTTAACATTTCTTCATTTATTTATTTTTGGGACTGAATTTCATCTCTTGAACATTAAAATGTCTTTTCCTGCATGAAAAGGGACAGTGTTTTAATACAGAAGGAACTGGAGACCAAAAGCTTTTAGAAATGGTTATTTCAAGGCAGCTACTTTCTGTTCATGTTGTTGTGCAGTGAGAATAGCTGGAAACCCGAAAATGTGCCAAGGTTTTAAACACCATGAGGTTTAGTATGAAAGAGGACTGAGTGAATGTTTTGTGCAACACAGGTTATTTTCATGTTTCTTGATTAGCTCTGTGGTTAAAAGAGGAGTGTGTGCTTACCTGTGAACCTTCACTCAAGTGCCTTAAACTTTGCTGCACTTGAAAAGTTTAACGAAATGGCTGTGAAACAGTTGCTTAAGAAGGTTTCCTACCGAGCAGCAGCCACCTCTAAGGTGGAACAATTAAGCTATTTTTACAGCTTGTAGCAGAACAGGACAGAAATAAATACATCAACCAGATAAAATTGCTGTGAGAGCTGAGGTGGTGGGATGGTAGTATTTAAGATAGCATTTGACCAGGGGTTACAACTTCAAAAGTGTCTCAGGGAACTACATGCCTGTGGCTTACATCTTCTGAAGTGTGCAGCCTTCTGGGTTTTGAGGTGCTTGATCTTCATTCTAGTGGGATTTAGGTGCCTGAATAAGGGTCAAGGGCTTGCATGCCTTTGGGCTTCTGGCCCTGTGTTCAGTTTTCAAAAGGACATTTTGGACATCTCTTAAAATGCTGCCCAGGATGGTAAATTTAACATAATCAAGGACCTATGCACTACTGTCATTTGTTTACTATGGCCAACCAGAATTCTGCTTTTCAGACTTAAATGAAAATTCAGTTTATAGATCAGCCTGGTTTCTCTCTATTATCTTGGCACACTGATTCGGTGCTGTCTTGTAGGATGTAGTGCCACCTCCTCTATCAGCATGCTGCCTCCTCATTATCATTTAATTATTTATTGTTTCTATTGCAGAACACTTGGGCCTACTCAGGGAACAGCTGTCTGTGCTGGGGTGGAGCTGAGTATTTGGGGAATGAGTAAGTAGAAGTAGTTGCAGTAGCAGTCAGGATGGAGAAGTTGAAGAGTCTTCACTGTTTAGAAATAGGAGATTGTTTCTTAAACTAGGGTGCATGAAAAAAATAGCAGGTTTGGGAGTTGAAATTTTTGAGACAGAGAATAAAGAGTCACACTGAAGATGGCAAGGAAATGGCATTGCTGATGAACAGTGACAAAGTAAGTAGGGAATGGCAGGAGGCTGAAAGGAAGGACACATAGCTTAGCTGGATTCATCCAAGTTTAAATTGACAGCAGCATAATTAGAAGAGGTGGTCTCAGGTGCAGGCAGGTGTGCCAAGCTCAGATAGGAGCACAGGGTAGATGTGGGTGTCGGCAGCATAAACTTGGAGGAAGGCACATGAGCACAAAAAGAGGTGACCCAGCCAGAGAGCAGTGAAGGAGAGGAGGGTAAAATGTAGCTGTGCAGGACTCCACAGAAAATTAAAGATGCTAGAAGAGTGTTGTAGCAAATAAGATAAGGAACAACTTAGCAACAAGAACAATAAAAATAAAGATTTTTGGAGCAATTAAGTGGCTGCTCTCCTGCTGAGGCACTGACATGGTTACATTTGTTAGATCTGGTGGGACAGCAGCACAAAGTGGTTATCTAGTTGGGAGCAATTGTCATATTATTGTTCATATCCTCTGAAAAATGTATTTAGTGGTTACTGCAGCCAATTTTCAAATGTTAACTTAGCCGTTATCCTCACTTTTTATGGCTCAAAATATGAATCCAAATTATGGATTTGTGTTTTGAAAACCAGCAACCTATCACTAAATTTTTATGTACTTCTACAGCCCAGTGTGTGCTGATAGCCATATTAGATGATGTTTTTTATATCAAAGTTGTCTTATCCTTATCTCACAGTCTTTAATCAATTCCCTCTTGTTTTCTCAGCTAAAAGAATCTCTAGAATCCTTTTTTGAGGATATGCAAGGGAGGTTAACTGAATGGTCCACCTGCTTTCTTGTACGTTGGCAGTGGGATGACAAAGAAGTTATTGGTCCTTATTCAGTGTTCTTTAACCAGATTTGTGCTGCTTGCTCTTTGCTCAGCTGTTCCTGTGGGCAGGAAGATACTGCCTGTGTCTACCATTTCAGAGACACCTTTTTTTTGGACAGTTAGAATAGGGTGATGCACTCCTGGGAATTTCTGAGGCCATGTGGATTCATATAGAGCTGGAGTCACTGTAGTGATCTTCCCTTCCTTTTGCTCTTGTACCAACCGAATATACTGAACTATTCTGCTTAAGAAACAAGTGCTGTTCTCTTCCTGCTTCCTAATTTTTATTGTCTTTAGAGGCATATTGATGTTCACCTGCCCAGATATCTTTACAGCTACTAATGAAAAAATACCTACATTAACAACACAGACACAAGTGCACCTTGGGATGAATGTATTATTTATAAAGACTTACCATCACACCCCTCACAGTTACATTTTATGCTGCTTGTGGGTGTACTCCTGTGTCTTGTTGGCAATGCAATTAGTTGCACTGTGGGAGATTCCCAGGTTCAAAGCCAGGCATGTAAAATCTATTTCACCCCTTTTTAATATGTGGGTCTTTTTGTAAACGAAAAGAAAAAAACCCAAAATCATGGCACCCCTTCACAAACAAAGCAGAATAACACTATTTGTGAAAATCCTTACAAAGCCAGATCCAGCCTCTGCTGCTGCTTTTTATATGGTACAGCTCAGCATAGTTGTACTAGGCCAGTGCTGCTCTGCAGGTGGAAGTGTGAGGGCCATTGAACACTTTAAGTTTTTCCAGTGGATCACAATTACAGAAACATCTGTGCTAAATAACTTTGTGCAGATGCACTGTGAAAATTCAGTGTTCAATAGCCCTCAACATTTCTAATTTCTTACTTGTGGTGGTGTAGTTTAGAAGTTGCACATTGGGTTGCAGTATAAAGCATATTGGAAACATTTGTGAAGGGCCTTTTCAGAATGCTTATGCTGCAGTGAAAGTGCTCCCAAGCGCTTTTGTTTCTTTATTTAGACTTATTCCATTTAAAAATGGACAAAATGCATGCTAGGGATGCTGTTGATGTAACGCTGCGTGAGAGTGGAGAGGTCTGCGATATTGGCTTGGAAAAAAAAAGCTGAAATAAATTTTTTTTGGCAATTAGTAAAGTAGGGACAGGAGGGAAACTTGGAAAAGCTGAGTTATAAAACAATTGAATATTACAGTGAGATCATACAATTTGAAAAAGCTGAATGTGTATGTTTCTTTAGGAAACATTCCCTACCTTCCATTCTCTTTCATGTAGGTGCTCTCTATAGTGCAACAGCAAGAATAAAGTATTGAGTAATACAGGAGTCATTCTGTGAATACTTTGGGTGGTTTCAGCCTTAACTTCCATAGAACAACTAAAAGGGATAAATGCAGGTAGCGTTCAGCTGCTTCTTTTTAAGGGGTTGATTTAAGCATTTTCATGGATCATGTTAAAGATTTAAACAGACCTTGATTTCAGATTCAGTGGTGTCTGCAGTACAGGAATGATTTGCTGGAATCTTTTTCTATGAGAACACCTACTGAGGGACTTTTAATACTTTTCTCCTTCATCAGGATATCTATGAAGTGGTTTGGACTGGAGTTAACTATATATTTCAAATTAAAGCTTGATCTGTTGGGATAGGTAGCAAAGGGACAAGTCATGTGCTACAAGTAGTGTGATATTTATCCTCTGTTCCTCATAGGCTGAGCTTATCCCGTATCATGGCAGCCAGCCCAGCTCAGCAAAAGCCATTTCCACTTCATTTCTCAATGTCTGATTTTTGCTTCCATTGAAGTTAATGGCAAAACTCCCACTGTCTTCAAGTGCAGAGGGATCAGATATTCAGAGAGGTTGGCTACACTTTTAGCTCTTTCATCTACTTGGAAGTCAAATTTTGCACTTAACTTCTTTTGATCTCTTGGAAAACTTGAGCTTTACTTATGTTCTCCCAATTGTTTCTGTAGCCTGATGTAATAAATTTCTGTGATTTTACTGGTTAGGTAGAACTTGTTATTACTGTTTTATGTTTTGGTTCATAGAATAATTTTACTTTAATGAGAGAATAGAAATTTGTTCCCCTCTGCTCAGATTTTGTACTTCAAATCACTGCAACCTTTCCACGGGTTTAGGCTCTTGTTAACAAAGGTCATAATATGACTGGCCATACATAATTATTTGTGTTAATGAAATACTTGGCTGCATTTATGGTCCATTCAGAAACAAGTATGAGTCTGATAGAGACAAATATGTTTTTCAGTGTGGATTTACATACATTTATGGATTAGAATCAGGCATTCCTCCTTTTATAGTCAGTGTATGTTTAACTAGGTTAAAAGGTTTTCCTGAATATTCATCCAGACATTTCTTTTGAAATAAGCTGCTGGTTTAAGTTTTGCACAAATTAAAAAGTACATAAAAACTGGAGGAGGAGAAGAGCACTGAGTTGAAAAGAAATGAAAAACTAAGTATATTTAAGTTTTAGGGCTTACAAACTCCCAAATTTCAGAGCTTTGTGAAATTAAAAGGTTAGCTATGAATAACCACAATCAAATCTTTTCTTTTGTCCATATTTAATTCAAATGAGATTGCTCCATATTGACTTCTAATGCTAAAAGGCCACCCATCATGGAATCCCTGCAGCCAATGAAGCAAGCAAGTGAATGCTTTCTTAAATGATGCTAATCAGTCCAGAGAGGCCTGCCCTCTATCCCCATCAGTATTCTGTAATTCAGATGTGCTGATAACCTGAAATTGAATGTGTCAGTATGCAGACATGTGAAGAAAAAAGGAAACTAAAAGGCAAAAGAGGCAGCTATAGAGACAATGCCTGTTTGATTTTTTTTCTTTTAAGGGAAGAATAAAAGGAATAGTTAGTAGTTGTTCTCCAATGCTTACTGAGTGCTATAAAAGAATAAACAGAAAATTCATAAATAGGCTAGACAGTCAATTTCCAAATTGAAAAATTGAGAGAAAATAAAAATAAGTAAACAAAACAACCCTCCACTCCTACAAACTGTAGACCACAAAATAAGATACATTTTAGAAAGATAATACCAACAGGTTAAAGTGTTTCTGTGTACCTAGAAAGGTTCCAGTCTGAATACCTTAAAAGGAGGGCTCTCTTACCCATGCAATATCCAGCAGAAGTCAGTTGCTGCATCTTTTCTGCATCTTGATTTTTCCCAAAATTTAGATTTCAGCTGTTTTATATCACATCTGGTTTTAATTTTGAACAGACACTTTCATGTCAGATGCAGATTTTTCTTCCAAAATGTGACATACGTTTGCTGTTGTATTAGACAATGTTCTATCAAAAAAAAATTAATTTTTTTTAGTTTCCTTCAAGATAAAAATTATTTAACTTTCTGAAATAATTTTTGCAGAAACTTTGGGTCTCCTTCTGGCCTGTTGTGCTTGTGTAAGTACCAGGTGTGCATCTGAAGGCAGAATTGGGTCCTTTGTTCTGCTGCTTCTCATAGTCTACATTGAAGATGTTGCTTGAATTTGGATTTGACCCTCTGGACTTTTACTCAAGTTCCCCCTTATATTTTTCCTACTCAAAAAGAAGCATTGCAGCATATATTATTATATATAAATATATAATTTATAACTATAATTTATAATGTCTATGTCATATACGTTTTTTATTATGCAATGGAAGATCTTTTCTCCACTGACAGCTTCTGTCACAAATTTATCAGAGAGAGGAATGATGCTAGTAGCAGTGCACAGCTGAAAATTGGGGCACTGAAAGAAGATGTGTATACAGTTTCCTTATATGAGTTGTAGTCTCTGATGCTGTTGGAAGCCATTTAGCTTTTTCGTCAGTGGGTTGCAGAGGAGGCAAGTGTCAGCATCTCCATTAATACTGGGAAAATGGGGACATTTGGAATTGGGACAGTTGTCCAGGTTTAGTGAGTAGGTCAGCTGGCAGAGCTGGGAAATGAGCATGGTCTCCTGAACACAGCACCATCTACCAGTTCGTGCTGTCAGCACTTGGTGCCCTTCCCAAGCAGCTCCTCAGAGGTGGCAGCCATCAGACAGGTGTGTGCAGCAGCTTGTGGAGCAGCTGTGGCTGTCCTCGAGGGATGCTCAGTGGCCGTGGGCTCACCTGGCCTGGAGGTAAACAACGGCGTGGGTGTGGGTTATCGTGGTGGCCATGACTCAAAACTTAACATGGAGATGACTGACTGAAAGAGTAACAGTTCCCACCCTGAGCATCCCATTTGTCATTCTCTCTGCTGTTACTGGGCACCTGCAGAACTTGCTGTAGGCACAGTTATCTGAGGTTATTATAGAGTGATAATCTTCTTTATTGGAAAAGATGGTGCGTTCCCAATTCCAGTTAAAGATCAGTATACTTTTCAGGCCTGACAGAGTGTATTTTAAAGGTTTTGGTAACTAGTTTTAGCTTCCAGAGGACTCTGGTGTGCCCTTTCATGTTCCTTAGTGCCCCCTGTGCACTGTGTTGGTGTCTTGCAGTTTTTGAGCAGAAGTGGACGGAGGCTTTCATGGCTGACCAGCTCTGCTCACTAAACTGAGAGCTGTGAACAGGGCACCAGATTCCTCACAGTCGGTGGACAGGTTCACGTTGACTTGCATGTGTATGGCCTGATGCTCCCACCATTAGCCTGATTTTCAGTGTGCTGAGAACTGCAGCTTCTGCTAATCAGTGGGATCTAAGTGTAATTAGCATTTATGAAGGGACCACTCAGATGCCCTGCTGCCATGGCTTTCCAAGTCTGTTGATGGAATGGAAAGAGACCAAGAACCAAACCTTGTTCTCTGGTCCCCTGTCTGTCACCAGGAGATTAGAGGCTAGCCTGAACAGGATGGAAATGACATTCTGAATTTTAATTATTTATCTGTGCACTTTTTTATATCTTCTCATTGCTTGGATATTTCATCTTATCTTAAAAATATTTATTTGAAATTGTCAGTGATCAAAGGCTGGGAAACAAAACCGAGCTGGATATGTTTTTTTTTTCTTTTGGAGGAAATTGGAGTGTCAGGATAATTCTTGTGTATGCAAACTTTACAAGATGAAGCCAATCTAAACGTTACATCCTTAAGCTTCATAGTAGAAGATGAAACTAACACACATGTATATGACCAGTTTTACCTACTGTGAGAATTCAAAGATAACTGCTATACATTGCTTTTAATTCAAATTAAGTGATTTTTACTTGATCATTTCATACATACACACACACATGCACTCCCTCACAAGCACACGTCTGTGTACTGAATTGATAAAGAAAGAACTCTGCTTAAATAATCCACTTTTGTCTGACAACGGAATCAGTTATAGAGGTGCAAATATGCAGAAAGCTATTTGGAAATGCATCCTCGTAGTTGTCAGGTTTTATTATGCAGGAAGGTGTCATGTTTGTTACGAAGCTGAGTGCAGATGGCAGAGTGGAAGAAATGGATCACTAATTTTAACAATGATTAATGAACAGAGATAGAAAATGAATTACATTGGACTATCGGAGGCAAGAAATATTTTTGAGAAAATTTTGACTCATCTGCTGTGCTGTTCTCTGTAAATTATTTTCTGAAATTCTATATGTTGTCAACAGTTGACTGCATTTTCCATTACTGTCTATTTCTGTTCTTAAGTACTTCTGTGTTATTAGAGATACATAATTTCAAAATACCAATACATTCCTGATTACTTAGAGAAAATATATGTAACAGTATGAATGTTCCAAAGGCTCTGGCCACAAATGTCCTGTTCCATAATACTTTCTAATTCTTCACCATTTTATCATCACATTAGAAATATTTAGTGTAATTTTATCCTTTTATTAATAAAAGGAGGTAGTTGGGGTGAGGAGTCATTTTGTGTTCTTTATAAAAATAAAGAAAAATGTAGACGCAAAGTTAACGATAAAATGCAGCCAAGTGGGTTAACGTGGTTTTGAGCTTACAGTGCTGATTCCACCATTTGTGATTTCACAGTCTAACTGGGAAAAACATACACACAGCTGCTTTTTAAATTGCTACCACCCACGTGCTCCCCTCCTTCACTATAAACTCTGCTGGCACATATGTGCTCCCCGCACTTACCCACGCGCTCAGTGGCCAGTCTCACACATCCCGGGCTGCAGGGGGAAAACGGAAGTTGCCACTAAGTTATAATTTGTTGTTTATCCTTGTTTTACAACCTGCTGGGATTGTGCAGCCTCCCCAGCTAACCAGAGCTTCTTGCCGTTCGGATTTGAGGGCTGTGTGGGGCTCGTCTATCCTCAAAGGAGGATTAGTTCTGCTTGGAGAGAGCTGTGTCCTCACCCCCTCTTCCCTCCACTATTAAAATATATATTAAACAGAAGATAAATGCAGTGACTGAAACAGAATTAAATGTTTCCATTCTTAATTATGTAGAGGTCCAGAAGTTGAGGTAAAATAGGGTCAAGGGCTGGCCTGGTCTTCAGCAGTGCCGTGAGGTGTTTCCAGGGAGAAGAAGGGGTCTGATGCGGTGCTGGATGTGAGTGTTGCAGTGGCTGCTGTCAGCTGCCTGGGAGGCAAGCAGGTGAACTGTGATAGAAGTGAGTGGAACCCAGGGTACTGAGGAAAACAGTGCCTTGGTGTTTTTGGAAAGCTCTCTGGCACATGTACATGGAATCACATGATGATGTTGCATCCTGGATCCCTTTTGGTGGCGTTGTGCTGAATCTCTCCTCTTCTCTAGGGCTGGACCATCACCTGTGGTCCAGCTGTGGGCATTGGGAGCTAGATGGTGGTGTTTTTCCTATGTCTCTAGGGTGTTATTTTGGTGATGATCGTGCTGGCAAGCTTTGGTAATTCATTGGATGATGGTTAATTGCATTGCTGCTACCTGATACTACACATGAACCAGAGCTCAGACCTCTGTAACAGGTTTTGTTCCAGGAGGGAAAGTGCCCCTCTTTACATTTGATCTGAATTTGGCCTGTCACTTCTCATTAACCATGTGTGGTAGGTGACTATACTTCAGTCCATTGCTGAGACCTCCTCCTGTTTGATGCTTTATGTTAACATGGTCGTCTGTACTCTCTGCTGTTTAAGGACCTGATCCTTTTACTTGTGTGAAGAGCTCATTCAAGAAATCTCATTGATTTCAAGGAGACTGTTTCTGTGCAAAAGAAGTACTTGGCAGGATTTAGTCTTAGGCAAGCAGCTTTATTGCTAGAGTATCCTCTTCTCTGTATGCAAAATAATATTCGTAAGATTACTTGCTGTCGTGTAAAAGAAAACAATAATTCTTGGGGTAGGTGTAAAATTATTCAATAAATTTGTACACTTCCCACATAAATGATCTCTTTTCTGCAGCATCAGGCTATGGAGGAGACACATCTTCCCACAGAGACACTTTGGGCTAGTGAGCAAACAGCAATTCCATGTCCATTGCCTCTTTTACAGGCATCAGGCTCAATCCTGCTGCTGCTATGTGTATGATTTTTAACCTTAGAAGCTGTGGGGAAAGTATGGTTTGAGAACTTCAGACTCAAGTTTCCAGGAGCTTTAGTCATAAATACAGATATATAAGATGCTCATGAATGATTAGCTCTATCTAAATTGTGCTTACACTTGCAGAAATACTTGAAAAATGGACTGCTCTTCGAAATACATCAGGGGATATTTCCCTATAGAACTTGGGTCTTGGAATACATGAAGTTACCTGGAGTAATTTGAACTTTTAGCATTGGTTTGTATCTTGTGCCCAAGATTTTTTATTTTTTTCCATATTCTGTTTCAAGATGTGCCTTAATCTTGCTAGAAGGTGTTAGAGAAAATTTTAAATTACTTTATGAGTGACTCTGACTCTAGTATTTTGCATGTAATTATGGTCCTGATGGGAACATACTTTAGAAAAACAACTACTGGAACAATACAAGTCCTGCTCAGGTTACATAGCATATGCTAAACACTGAGAAAACACACCCCGTGCTTTAGTGAACAAGGTAGGGGAATGCTCTTGGGAGCCAATTTAGAATGTGACTTAAGGCATGAGTGGCTTTCTTTCTCTGTTTCTTTTGGCAAACTGGTAAAAGAGCAATGGTGGCTGGAAATCCCTTAAGCCCCTGGGGTTGCTGTGTGTGTACAGAGACCAGGCTGTACCTAGACCTTCATGAGGATGGGTAGGTGTTGGTTTTGGACCTTGCCTTTGTTATGGGAAATTCTTTTGCTCTCATACTTCCTTTCTCATGCTTCCCTTCCCTCTGTCCTTGCATGGCAGAGCTAAATGTGGGATGTGAAACTTGGACAGAGGTACAGGAGAAATAAAGAGGCTTTGGCAAGGCACTGCTATCACTACAGAAATACTATTCTCCACCTTGGTGATAAACAGTTAAAATGTCTTTTTGTATGTGTGTATAGGATCAATATATATGCAGTGAAGTGGCTGTGATCAATGTGCTGATTTAGGCTTTCAAAATTTCCTGTTTGATACTATAGTTCTACTTGAATATGTTACTATATATATAAAGGCATGATTTTGTACTTATTGAGACATATTATTTGCCTGAATGTTGATAACATTGCAGACATGAGGGTATGGGTGTGAATAAAAATCCCCTGTGGTCTTTCTTAGACCTCAAGTGGCTCATCTTAATTTCTTATGGCATCTTATTAGTTGAAGCTAATGCAAGTAACCTTAGCTAAATTTTGCTTCACTGTTATATAAAAAGCAGGAAGGACAATGAAAAAAAGCCTGTTTTTAAAGCATTAGGTTTGTTGTTGTGACAGCTTATGTACATAAACAGTTGCAAAATGTTTGTGGGACCGACACCTTGGTTATCACCATTATCTTGGCTTAACTTGAAATACTAGGGAAGAAGAGTTGGGTCTGTGTTGACATTGACATTTTCCACTTGAGTGCTTTTGTCCTTATGCTCTTGTGGGAATGTACAATATTGTATATTTTGGAACATTTAATACATTTATGTGATGTATGCATGCGGACAAAGGTGTATGTATATATATTTGAAATATAAAATATTTAAGACTAACATGAGCTATACCATGATCTAGAGGGTATCCAGGAGGCCTGTCATACTTCTATTACTTCAGGTAAATAACTGATTGACCTTTGTGGTGTGCTGATACTTCACTAATCAGAACCTGAAATCTGTATAACAACACTTCATTTACTTGATAGACAAAAGAACAATTGCACTTGAAGTAATGTGATTTCTAAATAGACACTGCCTGTCAAAAATAAATGCATTAGAAGTAAAATGTAGCTCAAGGAGACAATTAGCAAACAGAGGTGACACTGTAAACAGGTGCACCCATTATTCCCAAAGCTTGTGGCAATATATTCACATCTTTTAGACTGATGGAAGATCATGTGACAGTTTGGTGAATTATCTATCTGTATCATCTGACTGATGAAGCCTGCTGCAGTTGCAGATCATTTAAAAATGCATCTCACAAATTACATGGTAGCTGGGAAAAAATGCAGGTTTTTCTGAACAATGCTTTTCTAAAGCTATGTGCTGGAATACCTAATTTTTCTTTGAAAGGATGTAGACCATTTCATTATGCTATGTATACAGTCAGTTAAGGTTGTGCAAATTCATTACAATGTTTGTTAATCTATAAAACATTTTCTATTCCAGTTTTAGTGACATTGAATATTTTTTTATGTGCTATTTCTGAAACATTTTTTCCTGTGAGCTGAAAGGGAATAACACATTTTTATATAGACTTCTTAAATCGCTACTTATCAAGGAAGATTTGAGATGAGAACATTTGACCTACATCTTTTTGTGGGTTATTGGATTTTTTTCCACATAGAAAATGTAAAACAAACAAGAAAGAATCTATAAACAAACTCCCTCTTTCTTTCTCTACTAGACTGTGATGAGAGCAGTATCACTTATGAAATGCCCTCTGATGTGATGTGGTAAAAACTGCCTCAGATGGTGTTTTGTAATTTGATACACTAACAAGATAGTTAGGAATGAAAAATGCATTTTCCCAAGCTATCATTTCATAAGTTTTTTTATATTTTATTTTCTTTAAAAACTGTGAATTGATGATTGTTTAGTAGAAAGAGAATTGAGTTGTGAATCAGTGGATGGTTGTTCCTGATGACATTTAGGCTCCAACACCTTAATAACTCTCCCACACTCCAACACTCCCTTAACACCTGACCATATTATTGTATCTTTCTTTTTTTTTTGAATTGCCACAAACTTCAATTATGGTTATAACAAGGCACTCCCATGGAATTAGATAAACATCAAAACTGCCTTTTGTCATTTGACACACATCTGTTCCCAACAGAGGTGCTTTTGAGATGCCCCAGGACCAGAACTGGAGATTCTGATTTTCCCCCTTACTGTTCCATACCAAAATCCTGCAGGTAACACCCATCTTTAAATGATCACAAATAAAGAAAAACTTGACATCTTTTCAGTATTTAAAAGGCAGTGGGCTTGGTCTTGCAAACCATTGTAACTTTTGCTATTAATTGCACATAAGTCATCCAAGTGCGGAGGTGAACTGAATTGAAATAGTCCTGCAGATCTTAGGAAGACTGGAAGAATCTAAGGTTGTTCATTTTAGGGGCTTCCAAATGGCTGTTTTCTATTAGGTGGCTGAAGAACTGTCCCACCAAATGTTTTGTGTTGAGGCAGGGTTGCTCATGTATGCTTGTCCTACCCTGAGTTTTTGTGTAGATGTTAGCAAAAAGGTTCACTTTCATCTATTTTGCTGCCTATTGTAAGTGGGTTTCAGATGCCAGTCCTCTTGAAATAATGCATAATGTTGGGAATGGCATAAAGTTGTCCTGAAGGGCTTTTGGGAGGCTGCTGTTTTGGGAGGGGGCTGCTCTTAGGAGCCCCTCTCAGGCTTGACCAAAAGGGCTTGTCCTGCACATTGGGGAAGGAGTAAAACGGGAGGGATGAAGGACAGGCGAGATGGGCCTGCACTGCCCCTCTGCTGGCACTGCTGCCTGAACACAGCTGTCGTGTTCCTTTGTAACATCTGGGCAGTGGATGAAAATAATTGTGGCCTTCGTCAGTGTTGATATGCCAGTGTTTATTGTGGATCTGCAAGGGCATAATTTTGCTTTTTTTTGGTTGTGTTTAATTTGTAGCTTTTTGCTGGTTGATCTTCTGTTATCTTTGGTCTGCATTTGCAAAGATGTAGATCACTTCTGAGGAGTTTTGTGTGCTTAAACTCAACTAAATTTGGATTATGGTTGGTCCTGACTGTCAGCGCTCTGACCAAATGCTTGAGTTGCAACATGTCAGTTTTGACTACTTTTATTCAGAAATGGATGGATTTGGATTGAATTTGATCAAATCTGGTAAGGGGGAAGGACCTGTGCTCTCTGAGGGGCTGTTCAGGGCATGTCTGAAGCCCTCTTGTGCCTTTCTGGCATGGCTTTGCTTAGAGGCATTTTTTTTCTGACCACTGGATACTGAGTTATGTTACTGAAGAGGAATAGCTCTGAGGTGAGGGGCAGTGGCTGAGGTCTGTGAGTGGGTGCATTCAGGTGAGGTGTGAGACCTGCCAGTCCAACACCTCAGCTTTGCTGCACTCTTGGCTGTGGTGGGTGAGAGGGGAGGGAAAAGGAGAAAGACAGGGGGCATCCTGTGGTTTATTCAACTTTTATTTTCATGGAAGCCTGC